>NC_060128.1:57049689-57359340 GCF_021461395.2 Schistocerca americana
GTAGAAGGGCTGAGATACCCCTGATGGATTTGTTACTCATGTGACATCCTGTGACTAGTCCACCTTCAGAAATCACTAAACTCTCCCGACCAACGCATTCTTTTGTATCCTGCCTGGGAGGCAATGCGTGGGTAGGAACAGGAAAAGGTAATACAAGTCGGTACTGCAAGAAAATGTTTTACTGGTGCAAAAACAAGGTGATAAACGATTACATAACTTTGTACGTAGGTGTGATGCTGAAGCAAAGTGTCCTGGCTGGCTGCACCTGATGAAATGGGCTGAAGCAGTCACAGAGCTCGTAGACCTCGACATCGCGGGCTAGAGGGCGCTGTCGTCTGTGTCTCTCGTAGTGCCAACTTGAGAAACTATTCCGTGGCATCGTTGCTATCAATACCACACATGCTGCTGTTCCTGCTTATCTACTGACAACACTTTACTCCCTGCCTCCTTTATACTAGCGGCTCTGCTCTTGTGACACATCTAGCAGTTAGTACTGCATTACATAGGGGTGTCCGAATACTGTAATGCTATAGTGGTCAATATCCTTACTGGTGAACTATCTAGGAGCAGGGTGCTAGCTGGTGAGCCTTAACTTGTAGAACTTTCTGCAGTCTCCTGCTTTTTCTGACAGACAGTGCATTGTGTCACATTGCATCGAGAATGTGATTTAGTAATGAGTGTGACAGGACAGTAGTGGTGCATACTCAGTTGAGTGAATGTGTAAAGAGAGTTGTGACCCTGAAATATGATAACTTGATTGTGAAGTGTTTAACTTTGACAGAAATATTTTGTTGGTCTAGGAATGCTGAATCACTAATTATGGAGCGAATGACCTTTAAAATTTGTCAGTATCATCAAAGTAATGAGCATGATACAGTTAGATATGTTTTCCATTGTTTGAAATACAATAAATCAAAGTTAAAGGATGTCATTTTTTATTTCGGAGGAACCTTACCATTATATATCATTAATTTAGTAGTAAATAAATAATTATGCCAAATAGAGTTAGGCAGTAGTTTATTGTTGTGCTATTGTGACTGAAGTCAGTCCCTCTCCTTATAGTTCAGAAGCCAATCATTAAAATCACACTCAGCTCTCTTAAAATTGTGGAATTAGAGATTACAATATTTTTGATCAGATAATGTATTTCTGAGTAAAGCTATGTTTTTATGGCTGAATGTAATGTAATGTAAATGGTTGACAGCACGTTCTGTGACTTTTTCACCTCAGTGTGAAAATGTTTGTTTAATGCTGATGCAATATTCACCTTTGGTTTGATCCATATTTACCATAAAATCAGGGTAAAGTCCAGAATTAGAGCAGATATTTGATGTTGGAAAGTCACTGCAGATCGTAGTAATGTACAAAGATTCTTCTTTTATCTCGTGAACTTCTTGCCCAAAATTTTAGCATTGCATGAAAGTCTCATTTGAATACATTTATAAAAAGTACAGATTTCAGTTTCCTTTCAGTTCTAGAGAAACTTCACTTTTTCATGTGAACTGAAAGGCATTTCTTCGATGATTGCATGTGCTCTATGCCTTTCACCAGCATCCTCTACAGTTTCTTCTGCAGTCAAGAGTTCTTTTTCATCAGTAAACACCCCACAGTTGCTGAGATCAATAACTTTTCCACCATGTCTTTACCCAAGATTTCTGATCTTCACACACACACACACACACACACACACACACACACACACACCACCACCACCACCAGTTAGATCTTCAGTTTCAGGGCTCACAGTGTCACACTCACATAGAATATTGACTGGTTCTTCCAGAATACACTTGTCCTGGAGATCTATTTTTCAAAGTTTTCGGGCTCAGCTTCCCCCTCCCCTCTGTCTTTCCCCCCTGCCCCTCAAGGGGACAAAGCCAAAACCAGCTGGGCAGGTCGGATTTGGATGAGTAAAGGACGTTTCATGCAGGCTGCAGGGATAAATGGGCATACCTGCTGGTCAACTGAAACCCACTTCTTGGGGACACCCAACACCACCAATGTTATTGAGGAGGCACACTACAGGATTTTCACCTAAAACAATTTCAAATAACTTTCTCATTCACTGATTGCTTTACACATCTGTGTAGTAGTCTCATTTGGACATGGGTAGATATATGAAAAAAATATATATAAAATATAAATAAAAACAATAATCAGATTTTGAACATGGGACGAAAAACTTGGAAGCCATGATATTAGCTGCTGTGTCACAGCTTCGGTTGAACTTGTTACGCACTAAAAGCCTCATAAAGTACTTTGGAAACTTTGACCGTCATCTTCTCAGAAATGGTAGAGTATCTTTACTACTGTGAAACGCGTCTTTTCTATTGAACAGATACTCATAGCTCTTACAAGTATACATTTTAGAGACTATGTTTACCATACATTTTTTTCATGTTATAGTCTCTGCTAACTCCTCCCAAAATAAGGAAATCCCAAGAGACTGCAGAAGAGCAGATGTGTTTGAGTATTGAAGATGAACTAGTGCTCATAGCTCTTAAGTTTTTCATTTATGAGCCCGTGTTTACTAGACAGTTGGTGGCCACTACCACCTCTCAAAATACTTAGTGTACTTGTTCTGCATGCATATGGTAGAACGGGGTGAGTGAGTGAGTTGCAGATGCAAATTTTGGTTTTTTGAAGAGATATTTGTCCTCTTTAAGATATTTCTCAGGACATGATAAATTTTATTTCCTTTGAATTCTAATTTTAATTTCATCCATACATCATTTTCTATATTAAAGAATGTTCCCAGATATTTACATTCACCTGCTTGTTCCGATGTTTGTGTTTGGTCTTCAAAGTTATCACTATCTGTGGGAGGATGTGTGACTACAGAACAATCTATTTTGTTGCATTTAATTACAAACCAATACATCTAAGAACTTTATCTTCTGTGTGAGAACTATGATTTCTATTCTATTGCCTCTCAAAGTAACTGTGTTGTCAGCATAACCCAATACTGGTATACTATTTTTTTTATCTTGTGCACCTGGTGTCAGATTGCTATTTCAATTACTAGGCAATAATGTCTCCCTGTTTGACACTTGAGTGGATGCTAAAGACATCTGCACTGAAAATTTTGATTTTTTTTAATTTCTGAAAGTGGCTTTTCGTGTACATATTTGGTTAGATTTATAAGTTCATTTGGAATTCTAAATGTTCTCATAGTCTGCCATAAGTAGTTTAACACTGTCAGTCTGTCTTGAAGGCAGCAACCAGTGCAGACATGTCTCAATAGTATTCACATTACTTCTTCAACACTGATTTCTATAAATACAGGATCCACAGTCGAATTGTTTCTTTATAAGTGTGATTTTGCATCTTGGAATATATCTTTTTTGTAGATTTTGACAGTTGATAATAGTATATTGGTTAAGATTTTGTGTGTTGTGTTTACCAAAGGGATATTTGTGTTGTTTGGATGTGTTATAAAATCACCTTTTTGTTTATAAATTGGTTGTATGAAAACTTCTTGTAGATCTTTCATTGTTAGCTACTGGTTCCACATGTCAAGTATTAGTTTACATAATTTTTTTATGAAGTGGCAGATCTTAATCATCAAAATTTATGATAGTTTTAAACCACTGCCTGTAACCTTACAGTTGTTTAATTTTTTTTATTGCTCAAGCTTTACTGTACCACAGGATATGGTCTCTAAAAAGGCAACAGTGATCCAATCTTCATTTTGTGTGACTATATGTACTGGGCAGTGGAATTTTCTAGTTTTTCTCACACAAAGGACTAGACAACAGAACACAGTAATAAGAGAGCACTAAGGAGCACATTGTATCTCATTCACCTGCTGTAATTTGGCTTATTCGCTGAGTACTGATATGCTGAGAATAAAGGTCTAGGCAATATCTACTAATGTACAGATGTTTTTCTCTTCCAGATTGGAGTTCATATCCAGCTGACTTACTCAGGCCTCACCAAACAAGTGACGTTCACACCTTACTTCGTCCTCATCAATGAAACAAAATTCCTCGTTGAGTGCCAAGAAGCGGAGCGCACAGCCGACCCCTGGACGAAGGTAAATGTTGCTGATAGTTAAAGGAGTGGACTTGCCCGACAGTCCTTCTGGGTCAATCCTCTTTTGGAGCTATACAGTACATATACACATATGGCCACACCCTTCCAGCTAACTGCATTGTGGCAGCATTTCAACATGACTGCATGACTGCAATGAGGCCTCATGACCAGTGGGGTGGGGGTGGAGGAGGGGAGAGAAGGGGGAGGAAGGGGGAAGAGGTGGCTGACAGGTGGGAGGGGGAGGCAGAAGACACTCCGGGGAAGGGCTGTGGCACCTGTGATCTCGCTTCAGTCACAGGCAGGGGGAGTAGAGTGCAGTGTATGACAATGTGAAGGTACGAGCATATGGAATAGGGTTTCAGACACGCGAGTGGCTCGAAAACTTCTTCAGTAATTGAACCCTTTATGTTGCCCTTGATGGCAAGTGTTCATCAGAGACAAGGCTATTGTCAGGAGTGCTTCAGGGAAGTGTGATAACAACAGCTGTTATTTTCTGTATACATAAATGACTGGTGTACAGGTTGGGCAGCAATCTGCTGTTGTTTGCTGTGATGTACAGGAAAGTGCTGAAGGTGCCTGTAGGATGATACCAGATAACTTGGACAAAATTTTTAGTTGGTGTGATGAATGGCACCTAGCTCTAAATGCAGAAAATGGAAGTTAATGTGGATGAGTAGGGAAAACGAAACCGTAATGTTAAAGTACAGCATTAGTAGTGTACTGCTTGACACAGTCATGTCTCTTAAATATCTGGGTGTATCACTGAAAATAGATATGAAGTGGAACGAGCATGTTGTGATAGGTAAGCGAATGGTAGACTTTGATTAATTGGGAGAATCTTAGGAAAGTGTGGTTCATGTGCAACCTGTTTTTGAGTACTACTCAAGTGTTTGGGATCCACACCAGATCAAATTAAAGGAAGACATCGAAGCAATTTGGAGATAGACTGCTAATTTTGTTACAGGTAGGATTGAACAACACGCAAATGGTACGGATATGCTTTAGGAACTCAAATGCAAAACCCTGATCCCTGGAGTCAAAGTGACCATTTATTTTATTTTTCAAAGAACACAGTGAGGACATTTAGAGAACCAGCATTTGAAGGTGACAGTAGAATGATTATGCTGCTGCCAACATACATTTCGTGTAACTATGATGAAGATAAGACAAAAGAAATTAGGCTCATACAGAGGCATATGTTGTTGTTGTGGTCTCCAGTCCTGAGAGTGGTTTGATGCAGCTATCCATGCTACTCTATCCTGTGCAAGCTTCTTCATCTCCCAGTACCTACTGCAGCCTACATCCTTCTGAATCTGCTTAGTGTATTCATCTCTTGGTCTCCCTCTACAATTTTTACCCTCCACACTGCCCTCCAATGCTAAATTTGTGATCCCTTGATGCCTCAGAACATGTCCTGCCAACCGGTCCCTTCTTCTTGTCACGTTGTGCCACAAACTCCTCTTCTCCCAATTCTATTCAATACCTCCTCATTAGTTATGTGATCTACCCATCTAATCTTCAGCATTCTTCTGTAGCACCACATTTCGAAAGCTTCTGTTCTCTTCTTATCCAAACTATTTATCGTACATGTTTCACTTCCATACATGGCTACACTCCATACAAATACTTCCAGAAACAACTTCCTGACACTTAAATGTATACTCAATGTTAACAAATTTCTCTTCTTCAGAAACCCTTTCCTTGCCATTACCAGTCTACATTTTATATCCTCTCTACTCTGACCATCATCAGTTATTTTGCTCCTCAAATAGCAAAACTCCAAGGATAGGAAATGACTAATATTGGTATAGGGTACCCACTGCCACACACCATACGATGACTTGCAGAGTACGTGTGTGGACGTAGATGTACACTGGAAGAGACAGATAGAACAGAGGGAGGAGCATGTAACAGAATGATGTAAAATCATGATACTTCTTTTTAGACCAGTCCTCAGATCAAAATAAAACAATGGAAATGCCAGGTAGGAATATCAACAATGTATGAAAAGACAGATTGTTACTTACTGTAAAGATAACACGCTAAGTTACAAACAGGCAAATTAATTTGAAATTCATAAAATACATATAAGTGTGAAATTTCAATTTTTTGGCAACTTAAGTGGAAGCAGAAATCGATTCCATGAAACAGACCGTATAATTCATCTTTTTCTTGCTAATACAGATCATAGCTAAACAGACTTGCCCCTTTGCTTATTCTGATTTTGTTTCCTCTGAGTTTGCTCTTTTTGATGTTCATAATTTAAAAATACTAACCAATTTTGATTTTTGATTTTATGTATGTCTGTAAGTAGGTGTTCAGGACAGTGCTTGAGTGAGTCCATAGTTCAAATTCATTTTACCAGCATCGTGTAACCAGTATTAGTGCGTGGTTAGTTGCTGAAATGTAAACTTCCATGTGAATCAGGAGTGAGTTTGCATTAATTTGTAATTGATATTAGTCAGTCAGCATCTGAGAGTAAAATTGTAAGTGTCTTGTAATAAGATACTTCTCGTCCAGATATACAGTGTGAAGAGCTAATATGTTCGGTGACTGTGTTACAAATGCAAACCTTATGATTACCTGGCATTGTCAGTGGAAGCAATAGGTGGTCTATGTCTGAGAGTAGCATCCTTTTAGAACACTGCATTACCTAGATCACAAGTTTTGTTACATAGATAACCAGTTTCAGCCAATTCAATGGCAGTAAAATGTATGCAGTGGAATACACATCAGTACATCTTATCCAAATCAAAAACGCTGTATTACAGTTAAGTAGAATATATAATCTGTAAGTTATATCTATGTTGTAAGTAACTAATCCAATGTTGGTGTACAATACATAAAAAATATTAATAATTTAAAAGCAACAAAGCACCAGGGGAAGATTCTACAATTGCTGAGCTTTGGAAGTAAGCAAGGGATAAGGCAATAAATAAACTAGCAGATATTATCAGCCAGATTTGGGAAACCAAAAGACTCCCACATGGCTGGAATTATGCTCTAATTCATCCTCTTTATAAGAAAGGTGACAGAACAGATGTAAATAACTATTGTGGTATCTCTCTTGTATAAACAGCCTATAAGATTCTGTCAAAAGCTCTGCAAAGTAGGACAGAAGAACAGCTAGACCGACAGCTAAGAGAGTGTCAAGATGGTTTCAAAAGGGGCGATCATGTGTCGAACAGATAATAAACCTCAAATCCATTCTTTCATACCTGAAGCTCAGGAATAAAAATTTTGTTGTGACCTTTGTGGATTTCAATATGACTCGATTGATCGTAAACCCTGATCAGAATTCTAGAACAACTTGGCCTAGACAAAAAGACCAAAGTGATAGTCCAACAAACATTAACCAACACAACCTCAAAAGTGAAATTTAGAGGAGAAACATCAGAAGTTTTTGAAATAAAGACTGGAGTGAGGCAAGGAGATGGGCTCTCACCTGTGCTCTTCAATTGAGCCCCCGAGAAGATGATTTGTGAGTGGTGCAAAGAACTGGAAAACCAAGGAATTAAAAATGGTGTCAGGCTGGGTTAAAAGAAACAAAATCTTGAAATCAGCTGTCTCGCTTTTGCAGATGATCTTGCAATTTTTTTTTGATTCTATGGAAGCAGTTGAGAGACAGATTAATGAGCTTGATGTACAAGCACAGAAGACTGGCCTCCAAATTTCATTTGAGTTTATAACAAACATAAATGCACCACCAAGGGAGCTTGGAGTGGGTCATGACAAAATTAAGCAAGTTGAAAAGTTATCTCAGAGAATGGATAACAGCCACCTTATCAGAGAAAGAAGCCTTCATATCACGCATGAACAAAATGGAAATGGCATTCCATTTAACTCAAAACATCTACAACAAAAGATCAGTATCGTTCAATGCAAAGTTAAGGCATTACTGCAGTGTTGTCCATCCAGAGATCTTATATGCTTCTGAATGCCTAGTAATGAACAAAAAAGGCCTAATTGAAAAACTGGAGGCCAAGGAAAGGAAGATTTTGAGGAAGACCTTAGGTCCCATCAAAGGGAATGGGGAATATAAAGCCATAATAATCATGAACTGTGTTCCCACATAGAGAAGATAACCAATACCATCTGGAAAATGATTGTTTTATGGGCATATGATCTGAATGAGCCCTGGAAGACTCACCAATCATATGATCACCTACATTCAAGTGATTCACAGAGGAGGAGAAAGATCTTAAAGAAGTGGGGATCACTCATGATGACATCTCGGAGCGTGTCCCACTCAAGGAGAAACTCATGGAGTGGCAGGGTTTCCAAGAAAAGCCAAAACTAAAAAAAAGAAAGGCTTGGACCCAGGAGAGGAAGGAGCAACACTGCTAACAAATGTGAGATCACTGGGCAAACATCAGAACATGTAAAGCAAGACAGTTGGAATAACATGGTCCAAAGATGGACCATATGAAATGAATGAATCAATCAATTTACAGAACTAATCCAAAGTCATCATTAACATTACGTCATTGTGCTATATATGCATTACTAAACTAAAACTAAAGTCCATCCGATCAGTTCTCGGAAGACCCTATCGGTACTGACCTAAAACCCTGTTACCTTCAGACTATAGGCATCACTGGATGCGGCTATGGAGGGGCATGTGGTCAGCACCCCGCTCTCCCGGCCATATGTCAGTTTCGATGACCGAGCCATTTCTTCTCAGTCAAGTAGCTCCTCATTTTGCATCACAAGGGCTGAGAGCATCCAGCTTGCCAACAGCACTCGGCAGACTGTGCGGTGACCCATCTAGGTGCTAGCCAAGCACGACAGTACTCAACTTTGGTGATCCGATGGAAAATGGTGTTGCCACTGCGGCAAGGCCATTAACACCGTATGTAAATTAACTACATCTACATCTACATCTACATCCATACTCCGCAAGCCACCTGACAGTGTGTGGCGGAGGGTACCTTGAGTACCTCTATCGGTTCTCCCTTCTATTCCAGTCTCGTATTGTTCGTGGAAAGAAGGATTGTCGGTATGCCTCTGTGTGGGCTCTAATCTCTCTGATTTTATCCTCATGGTCTCTTCGCGAGATATACGTAGGAGGGAGCAATATACTGCTTGACTCCTCGGTGAAGGTATGTTCTCGAAACTTTAACAAAAGCCCATACCGAGCTACTGATTGTCTCTCCTGCAGAGTCTTCCACTGGAGTTTATCTATCATCTCCGTAACGCTTTCGCGATTACTAAATGATCCTGTAACGAAGCGTGCTGCTCTCCGTTGGATCTTCTCTATCTCTTCTATCAACCCTATCTGGTACGGATGCCACACTGCTGAGCAGTATTCAAGCAGTGGGCGAACAAGTGTACTGTAACCTACTTCCTTTGTTTTCGGATTGCATTTCCTTAGGATTCTTCCAATGAATCTCAGTCTGGCATCTGCTTTATCGACGATCAACTTTATGTGATCATTCCATTTTAAATCGCTCCTAATGCGTACTCCCAGATAATTTATGGTATTAACTGCTTCCACTTGCTGACCTGCTATTTTGTAGCTAAATGATAAAGGATCTATCTTTCTGTGTATTCGCAGCACATTACACTTGTCTACATTGAGATTCAATTGCCATTCCCTGCACCATGCGTCAATTCGCTGCAGATCCTCCTGCATTTCAGTACAATTTTCCATTGTTACAACCTCTCGATACACCACAGCATCATCTGCAAAAAGCCTCTGTGAACTTCCGATGTCATCCACAAGGTCATTTATGTATATTGTGAATAGCAACGGTCCTATGACACTCCCCTGCGGCACACCTGAAATCACTCTCACTTCGGAAGACTTCTCTCCATTGAGAATAACATGCTGCGTCCTGTTATCTAGGAACTCCTCAGTCCAGTCACACAATTGGTCTGATAGTCCATATGCTCTTACTTTGTTCATTAAACGACTGTGGGGAACTTTATCGAACGCCTTGCGGAAGTCAAGAAACACGGCATCTACCTGTGAACCCGTGTCTATGGCCCTCTGAGTCTCGTGGACGAATAGCGCGAGCTGGGTTTCACACGACCGTCTTTTTCGAAACCCATGCTGATTCCTACAGAGTAGATTTCTAGTCTCCAGAAAAGTCATTATACTCGAACACAATACGTGTCCCAAAATTCTACAACTGATCGACGTTAGAGATATAGGTCTATAGTTCTGTACATCTGTTCGACATCCCTTCTTGAAAACTGGGATGACCTGTGCCCTTTTCCAATCCTTTGGAAAGCTACGCTCTTCTAGAGACCTACGGTACACCGCTACATGAAGGGGGGCAAGTTCCTTCACGTACTCTGTGTAAAATCGAACTGGTATCCCATCAGGTCCAGAGGCCTTTCCTCTTTTAAGCGATTTTAATTGTTTCTCTATCCCTCTGTCATCTATTTCGATATCTACCATTTTGTCATCTGTGCGACAATCTAGAGAAGGAACTACAGTGCAGCCTTCCTCTGTGAAACAACTTTGGAAAAAGACATTTAGTATTTCGGCCTTTAGTCTGTCATCCTCTGTTTCAGTACAGTTTTGGTCACAGAGTGTCTGGACATTTTGTTTTGATCCACCTACCGCTTTGACATAAGACCAAAATTTTCTTAGGATTTTCTGCCAAGTCAGTACATAGAACTTTACTTTTGAATTCATTGAACGCCTCTCGCATAGCCCTCCTCACACTACATTTCGCTTCGCGTAATTTTTGTTTGTCTGCAAGGCTTTGGCTATGTTTATGTTTGCTGTGAAGTTCCCTTTGCTTCCGCAGCAGTTTTCTAACTCGGTTGTTGTACCACGGTGGCTCTTTTCCATCTCTTACGATCTTGCTTGGCACATACTCATCTAACGCATAATGTACGATGGTTTTGAACTTTGTCCACTGATCCTCAACACTATCTGTACTTGAGACAAAACTTTTGTGTTGAGCCAACAGGTACTCTGAAATCTGCTTTTTGTCACTTTTTCTAAACAGAAAAATCTTCCTACCTTTTTTAATATTTCTATTTACGTCTGAAATCATCGATGCCGTAACCGCTTTATGATCGCTGATTCCTGTTCTGCATTAACTATTTCAAATAGTTAGGGTCTGTTTGTCACCAGAAGGTCTAATATGTTATCGCCACGAGTTGGTTCTCTGTTTAACTGCTCAAGGAAACTACCCGTAATCTCAGAACTTGCAACATATTAGACACTGTATAGAGTGTGTGACATCATATGTGCTGGACTGCTGTTTAAATCACTTGCCAATATTTTAAAAGGTTTTAGATAACAGACACTTATTTTAAAGATTACTGGTGTTAATATTTGCTGTTAAAGTAACTTATTAGTGGATTTTTATTCATCTCATTCTTTCTTTTTGTATTATTGTTTTGAGTGGTCTGTCATTTGTGAGTGTGCTTACGTCATTCATCGAAGTGTCAGCAGTGTGTTTACGTTTCACGAGATGTGGTTGTAGCTGTAGTGGTTCTGAAGCTAAGTACTGACAATGTTGTTTGTGCACTGTATTCGGATATTAAATTTAGTAGTTTCCAATTGTTTATCCAAATATTAGCAGTTTTTTTCATTTTGCGGTGTGCAGTTGCAGCTGTAGCAGTTCTGAAGTTAAGTTCTGATAAAGTTGTGTCCTGTTATTCAGTTATTAAAATTAGTTGTTTTAATGATGTCTCATGCTGTTTCTGGTCAAATAACAGTTTGCTAAACTTTTGCACACTGTGTTTTTTAGAGTTGTTTGTACATTGAAGACATTAAATTTAGTATTCCATTTGGGTCTGTAGATGTATCAGCACTGCACTGAACAGGTATTTGAATGTTGTGCAGCAGTAGTAGAATTTAGTGAAACTTAACTTCTAGTTGTTGTTGTTTATAGGTCCCCTGACTCTGACTTCAGAGCATTTCTACTCAAGCTAGAGAGAGTTCTCGGTTCACTTTGTACGAAGTACCAGAAATTAGTTATATGTGGTGACTTCAATATTAATTTTCTATTTAATTGTGCAAGAAAAAGGATGTTGGATGACCTCCTTAACTTATATGATCTGGTGCAGACTGTTTTATCCAACCAGGGCGAAGGATAACAGTAGCACAGCTATAGACAATATTTTTGTTCATTCTTCATTACTAGATGGGCAGTCTGTTAATAAAAAGGTGAATGACTTTCCTGACCTTGATGCACAAATTTTAGTAAAAATATTTCTGTTACTGATAAAGTCAAATTAGTTTCTGCAGGGAATCATATCTCTCTCTCTTGTAAATGCTTTTCCCAGACTGTTGTCTGAAATACTCATCTATGTTACAGACAAGGGGGAGATTGAGTCAGTAATTAAATTGTTGAAGACTAAGGACTCTCATGGATATGATGGAGTGCCTGACAAAATATTAAAGTACTGTGCTGCACATGTTAGTCCTGAACTTAGCCATATTTGTAATTTTTCCTTTAAGAATGGTAATTTCCCGAATGATTAAAGTACTCAGTAGTAAAGCCTCTTTATAAAAAGGGAGACAGCGATAACATCAACAATTTTACAACTATTTCTATGACATCAGTGTTTGCTAAAGTTATTGAAAAGACTGTGTGTGTAAGGATAATTGATGATTTTATCTCACATAATTTGCTATAAAAATGTACAGTTCAATTTTAGAATGGTTCAACAACAGAAAGTGATATAGTCTCCTTTCTCTGTGAGGTACTGGATGGATTAAATAAAAGGTTTCGAACAGTAGGCATCTTTTTTGATTTAACTAATGCGTTTGATTGTGTATATCACAAAATATTGCTCCAGAAGTTGGACCATTACGAAATACGGGGAGTAGCTCACAATTATTACATTTCTTACTTTAGCCACAGACAGCTAAAGGTCATTATTCACAATGTTGAGAATGGCTGTGATGTGGGGTAAGGTGAAATGGGGTGCCCCAGGGATCAGTGCTGGGGCCACTCCTGTTCCTTATTTATATAAATTATATGCCCTCTAGAATTACATGTGTTTCTAAAATATTTCTGTTCGCTGATGACACTAGTTTGGTAGTAAGACATGTTGTGTGCAACATTGGCACTTTTTTCAAATGTGCAGTTCATGACACAAGTTCATGGCTTGTAGAAAATAAACTAACGCTAAATCACAGTAAGACAAATTTTTTACATGATGACTAACTGACAACCTCAGCTGCCGACAGGTGTTGTTGTTATACCTTCGATGTGGACAGCTGGAAATGTGTGACCCGACCGGGACTCTAACCCGGGATCTCCTGCTTACATGGCAGACGCTCTATCCATCTGAGCCACCGAGGACACAGATGAATAGCGCGACTGCAGGGACTTATCCCTTGCACGCTTCTTGTGAGACTCACATTCCCAACTGTCCACAATTCTACATATGTATTGCACATTATAGACATTTGCCCACCCTCTCGTTACTCGCGCACGCTTTGGCGATTCCCGTAAGAGTTTGGGCAACCTGTGCGCATTCGCACAGACGAAGGTCAATGGCTGGGTAGCCTTTAACTATATATACGAAGACAGTAACTAGTTCTCGAAAGAACAGTTACTGTTGATGACCGTGCAGCCCCTCCCTGGAATAAATGATGACTAACTGACAACCTGTCGGCAGCTGAGGTTGTCAGTTAGTCATAATTTATTCCAGGGAGGGGCTGCACGGTCATCAACAGTAACTGTTCTTTCGAGAACTAGTTACTGTCTTCGTATAAATTTTTTACAGTTTCTACCACGCAATTCAACAAAACCTGATGTTTTAATTTATCAGAATGGGCATATGATTAGTGAAACTGGACAGTTCAATTTTCTAGTTGTTCAGATAGATTGTCGTGGAAAGCCTACATTCAGGATCTTTTTCAGAGACTTACTGCTACAATTTTTACTATTCAGACTGTATCTGAAGTAAGTGATAGTTCGACATGAAAAGTACTCTACTTTGCTTATTTTTCATTCAATTATGGTGCATGGTGTTATATTTTGGGGTAACTCTTCCCTTTCTCAAAGGATATTTTTGGCTAAGAAACAGATGGTTCGGGCAGTAAGTGGTGTAAGTTAGTGAAGATCTTGTCGACCCCTTTTCATTATTCTGGGTATTCTGACATTAGCCTCTCAATATATATATTCTTTACTGTCGTTTATTGCTAACATTATGAGCTTATTCCAAGAATTAGCAGCTCTCACTCAGTTAATACTCGGCAGAAATCCAATCTGCATTTGCATTGCACTTTCTTAACTCTTGTGCAGAAAGTTGTGCAGTATACTGCTGCGTCCATTTTCAGTAAGCTGCCACAAGAATTCAAAAATCGCAGCAGTAATCCGTGCCCTTTCAAGTCAAAACTGAAGAGTTTCCTCGTGGATCACTCATTTTATTCTGTCGAGGAGTTCCTTGAAAAATTAAGCTGATTTCTGTGTTATATTGTTGACTGCATTTGCATAAACTTATGGCTTGTCTTTTTTGGGTTCATAAACATTTTCTTATTACTTTTATGTTGTAATTTCATAGACTGACTCATTCCATGATCTTGGCGATTTGCTCCTCAGTTTGGTTCTACAAAACTGGCCATGTACAAACTTCGGCGTGTGTATTATGAGAAGTCATTCTATTGAACTCTATGATATTCCTAACTTTTGCTGACGTGTGTAGATAACAAGCCCATGTGCAAGATACCATCTTCCTCCTCAAGCAATAAATATCCATAATTAAATGATGAACAATAATAATTAAATGCATTCAAGTCTCTCATCCATTATGGTCTTAAACTCACTATATCAGAATGGCCAGCACAGTGTTCATAGTCTCAGCGAATAACTGTCAAATTACTTGCAGGTGAAACCTGGAGAGTGCTCTGCCCTGTGGCCACGGTCTCCCAGCAATGGTGACCGAAAACTGCGGCTGAGAGTCCCCGAGCAGTCGGGCATGACTGCCCCATTCTCCATTGGCACGGTGCACACGACTCTGCTCAGGATTAACAACAAGGTAAGGCGTGCACATCTTGGCTCTAACTTGTTCCAACAAAACTCTAATGTATACACTTTGTTGTCCGTGTGTGTCTGTCAGTCTCTTGAGACCGCTTTTCCTCAGGAACACGTAAAGGTATTAAGGGGGGTAGGACGTCAAACGGGCTGACTTGAAGCAGGAGGGTCACCACAGGACATTTTAATTTCCACTGTCTATACTTTTACAAGTAAATACATAAAACTTTGTCAGCATGACCAGGAAGGATTCAGAATTCACACTCATAGCAGTGGAAGTTTGAAAACATAACGAAATGATTTTTTTATATGTGAAATGTCATCATTTTTTTCACTTACTAATGGCAGTATTTTTTGCTACAGGTACACTTTTTTTCATAAGTAAGAGAGATTCTTCTATGAATTTTGCACAGAATACAAACCATACTTAAAGGTGTATGAAACTCAAGAGTTTTCCAAATCTATTAAAAACTGTGGTAAAAATTGAGGTAATTAAGTATAAAATTAGTGTTTTTTCTGAACATGAAGTTTAAAATGCAACAGTTCATTCGTTTTTTCACAAATAGAATAAATTCTAGAGTTTCATAGACCTGTGAGTATGGTATGTACGCTGTGCAAAATTCATCGAAGACTCTCTGTAACTTATGAAGAAAAGTGTACCTATAGCAACAAATGCAGCCATTAGTAAGTGACAAAATGATGAAATTTCACACGTAAAAAAATTTATTTTGTTATGTTTTCGAACTTCCACTGCAATGAGTGTGAATCCTGAATCTTTCCTGCTGATGCTGACAAAGTTTTATGAATTTATTTGTAAAATTATAGACACTGGAAATTAAAATGTCCTGTGATGCCTCTCCTGCTCCAAGTCGGCCTCTTTGACGTCCAATCCCCCTTAAGTTGAAAATGAAATACTAAGGTCTAAGATCCTTTGGTAGTTTAAAAATTTAAGCTTCTAAGTCAATGCAGTCAAAAGATTTAGCCATTTATGTCACATATTTTGATACTCGCAAACTCATTCATCAAAACCTGTAGGTGAACTATTGGTATTCATTATTAAGTTTGTATGGAACCCACAGAGTAAAAGTCTAGCCTGCATTTGTCTGTACTGAGGAAGAGACTGATTTATTCATCCATCCATCCATAGTGCTCCATAAGTGCCATCACAAATGGATACATGGTATGTGACTACCGTATTTACTCAAATCTAAGCCGCACTCGAATCTAAGCCACACCTGAAAAATGAGACTCGAAATGAAGGAAAAAAAATTTTCCTGAATCTAAACTGCACCTGAAGTTTGAGACTCTAAATTCAAGGGGGGAGAAAAGTTTTAGGCCGCACCTCCAGATTGAAACACAGTTGGTCTATTGTAATATGAGACACAATTTAGGTAGAATAAATGACGATACAGTAGTTTGGTTCGGGTCGTAAGCTTAGCAGCTAAGCTTTATCAGGTAGCCATTGCTATGCGTCAGGCGTGCTTCATCTGGTTTGAATCGGTTGTTTATTTTTCTTTGATCTGATAAGTGCCGTTCTCTTTGTTATAGGTGTTTACGTCACTCTAGGCTGAAAATGCATTATTGTACTGTGTCATGCATTGTTTGCCGCATTCTGATAAGTGTTTACGACCTGTCGCCGCTCGCGGCATGGCTTGCTTTTGTGTGCACTACCGCCGCTGACAATAAAATAAAAAGAGAGGAATTGTCTCATTAGTGAAACAATGACAAGAGACTGCTATTTGTTGTTACTTACACTGCTGCTTTCTTTGATAATGATCAATAAGAACCAAATGATAGACTGCGTATGATAGATGTTCTGAACGAGAGCTTAGCTAAAAATGTTCTCCGTTTGAAAATCTTTGCAGACGCCTCTTTTGTACATTACATTCTGCATGGATATTAGAGTCATCTTAGATTTAAAAATGTAGTCAATTGCCGTGCTTCATTTCTGATTGTATCACTATTAGGCATAAGAATAATACGAATATAAACATGACATGATTGTATATTCTTCCGCATTTGCTGCTGTCTCACACTAGTTTCTTAGGTTATTACGCAGACGGGATTTAAATGAGATAGCAGCAAACACGAAAGAATACATGGCAAAATGTTTATATTCGTATTATTCTTACGTTGAAGAGAATGCTGCATGTGATTCGCAATTCATAAAAGATCCTATTAGCAACCATCTCTTCTCACAGGTAGGAAAAAATTCAGAACATAGAGTTGGCCATATTGACAAACATCCCAAATAGTCATGCCAGTCGGCTTTTCGTAGTACATTGAAATGCTGCTACATTCGAAGATGAACAACACGGAATTTGTATTTACTTCGTTGGATAATGTATGAAAATGCAGTGGTCGAAACTCGGGGCGGAGAAAAAAAGCTCGTCTTACACCTTTTTTGCCTGTGTAGCGCTACATATATTCGACGGCAGAAGATAGTTGTGGAGGCACCTACCAACATTTTTCAGAACTTCCGCTTACTTTGCACTCGATTCTAAGCCGCAGGCGGTTTTTTGGATTACAAAAACTGGAAAAAAAGTGCGGCTTAGATTCGAGTAAATATGGTAGGTGAGGTGGCACAGTGCTTAGCCCACTGGATTTGCAGTCAGGATGATGGTGCTTCAAACCTACATCCAGCCATCCTGATTTTGGTTTTCCGTGATTTCCCTAAATCATTTCAGGCAAATGCCGGGATGGTTCCTTTGTAAGGGCACAGCCAACTTCCTTCCCTAACCCTATGGGGCCAATGATGATGATATTTGGTCCCCTCTCCAATTCAACAAACCACAGTATGTGGTACAAGCCAGCATACATTATCAAAAGATAGACAGTTGTATGTACCTCTCAGTTTCTCTTGTCATAACTGATTAATAGTATGCTTCTATCTGTTCTGCCAGGTTGTTGTTTCCGTTTTAGGCACAGTATTTCAGTGATCGGCCAAGATGCCTTCATTGCATGCTGGGAGTTTTACTGTTGTATGTACTCTCTGCCTGGGCTCTAACCAGACTCTCAACTATAGTTGGTTTCACACTGCATTTTATAACCGAGTTTGATTCCTGATGCCCACTACTCCCATCGATGCTCTATTGTTTTTCGGAGCCCGTGCTGTTATTCCATGAAATGTGTATTCTCTCAACTTTTCCATGTATGGTAGATGTGATGGCCTGCAGGATCAAAATAAATTGACTGCTGGACTCTCAAGCTTTGTCTAGATTGAAACTGCCACTCCTGTTTATTTGGTGTTCTGACATATTGTTTTCACAGACTCCTTAATTACACTGTTCCTGAAACTTGGCATTTGTGCCACAATATTGTTCTCCTGATACTTCATTTCACGATTGTATTCCAGTCAGGGTTCAGCAACAGCCGATTTGATTGATTGTTGCGTATGTTGCTGATGATCTTTGCATCTTGCCTCAGTTGTTTTGGTTGTCTGCCTCCATGTAAGACATGCCACATTTGCACAGAATGTGATTTGCACCCAGCTTATGGGGACTTAAGAGCACCTTTAACATTACAAAGGAGACTTTTACTAAAAGGGAGCAAAATACTTTAAATGCCACATTTCTTTGCAGATACTGGGCCAGTGTAAGGTAGATAAGGAGTCTGTCAAAATAAAGATGTTAGAAAACCTATAATAAATGGGGACAAAGGTTTCAATTTAATCAAGGCCTGGAGTCCAACACTCAATCTATTAAGATCTCAACAGCCTTCACATGCATCAGATCTGGAAAACATTGAAACAATTTGTGTTTCATGGAATGTCATTGTGGGCTCTGTAAAGGATGTAGTGGGAGTAAGGAATCGAACTCTGCTGTATACAGCAGTGTGAGACAAACAATAATTGAAAGTGTGGTTGGAGTCGAGACTGCGAGTGCACGAAACAGCAAAATTCTCAGCACCTGAAGAGGAACTAGATGGATCAGTGATTGAAATATTGTAAAAATTTCTAGAGCTGATAGTTCCTCTATGAGGATGAAAATTGTGTTTTCTTTAAATAAATGCTGTAACAGTTGCAAGCATTATTTACTTTTGAGATAAGACATGATGAGTGTATGCCAGTCAAGAATGCCTTTAAGGTGAAAAAAATACCATTATCAACACCTCACAGAGTTTGAACAAGGACATGTAATAGGGCCACAAAGAAGCCAGATTTTCCTTCTGCAATATTACAGAAAGACTTGGCAGGAATGTAATCACTGTACACGATTGCTGGCAGTGGTGGTTACGAGAATGTACAATTGCCAGAGGACCGGGCTCCAGACTGCCACGTGGCACTGTGGAGAGGGAAAAACCATCGTGTTTGGAATATGGCTAAAGTACATTGTACTTCATCCATGGCAGCAGTTTGAGCAGTAGTTGGCTTCACAGCGAACTGTTGCAAATCGGTTACTTCAAGGACAGCTTTGAGCCAGGCACCCTGTAGCATGCGTTCCAGTGACCCCAAACTGTCGCCATTTGCTTCAGTGGTGTCAAGCTCATTGGATGGCAGGGTGGAGGCCTGTTGTAGGAGGTGCATTCAAGTTCTAAGGCCTCCGATTTTTTTTCTAATTAACTACTCACCCGAAATCGATGAAACTGGTGTTACTTCTCGACGTAATCGCCCTGCAGACGTACACATTTTTCACAACACTGACGCCATGATTCCGTGGCAGCAGCGAAGGCTTCTTTAGGAGTCTGTTTTGACCTCTGGAAAATTGCTGAGGCAATAGCAGCATGGCTGGTGAATGTGCGGCCACGGAGAGTGTCTTTCATTGTTGGAAAAAGCCAAAAGTCACTAGGAGCCAGGTCAGGTGAGTAGGGAGCATGAGGAATCACTTCAAAGTTGTTATGACGAAGAAACTGTTGCGTAACGTTAGCTCGATGTGCGGGTGCGTTGTCTGCGTGAAACAGCACACGCGCACCTCTTCCCAGACGTTTTTGTTGCAGTGCAGGAAGGAATTTGTTCTTCAAAACATTTTCGTAGGATGCACCTGTTACCGTAGTGCCCTTTCGAACGCAATGGGTAAGGATTATGCCCTCGCTGTCCCAGAACATGGACACCATCATTTTTTCAGCACTGGCGGTTACCCGAAATTTTTTTGGTGGCGGTGAATGTGTGTGCTTCCATTGAGCTGACTGGCACTTCGTTTCTGGATTGAAAAATGGCACCCACGTCTCATCCATTGTCACAACCGACGAAAAGAAAGTCCCATTCGTGCTGTCGTTGCGCGTCAACATTGCTCGGCAACATGCCACACGGGCAGCCATGTGGTCGTCCGTCAGCATTCGTGGCACCCACCTGGATGACACTTTTCGCATTTTCAGGTCGTCATGCAGGATTGTGTGCACAGAACCCACAGAAATGCCAACTCTGGAGGCGATCTGTTCAACAGTCATTCGCCGATCCCCCAAAACAATTCTCTCCAGTTTCTCGATCGTGTTGTCAGACCGGCTTGTGCGAGCCCGAGGTTGTTTCGGTTTGCTGTCACACGATGTTCTGCCTTCATTAAACTGTCGCACCCACGAACGCACTTTCGACACATCCATAACTCCATCACCACATGTCTCCTTCAACTGTCAATGAATTTCAATTGGTTTCACACCACGCAAATTCAGGATACGAATGATTGCACACTGTTCAAGTAAGGAAAACGTCGCCATTTTAAGTATTTAAAACAGTTCTCATTCTCGCCGCTGGCGGTAAAATTCCATCTGCCGTACAGTGCTGCCATCTCTGGGACGTATTGACAATGAACGCGGTGACAATGAATGCGGCCTCATTTTAAAACAATGCGCATGTTTCTATCTCTTTCCAGTCTGGAGAAAAAAAATCGGAGGCCTTAGAACTTGAATGCACCTCGTATTTTCTTATGAAAGCTGGTTTTGCCTCGGTGCAGCAGACGGCTGTGTGTCGGTTAGGAGGAGGTCAGTTTATGACCTGCACCCAAGGTGTCAGCATGCTGGACACGCTGGGCCTACACCTGGAGCCGTGGTCTGGCGTGCAACTTCGTATTACAGTGGGAGTGCACTCTTGGTTATCCCGTGCAACCAGAATGCAAATTTGAATGTCACTCTGTTGATTCGACCTGTTGTCTGGCCATTCATGAATAGCATTCCAGATGGTGTTTTCCAACAGGATAACACACACACACACACACACACACACACACACACACACACACACACTCTCTCTCTCTCTCTCTCTCTCTCTCTCTCTCTCTCTCTCTCTCTGTCTCTCTCACACACACTGCTGTTGTAACCCAACATGCACTACACGGTGTCGACATGTTGCCTTGGCCTGTCAGTCACACAGCACAAATGGGACATCATGGGATGACAGCTTCAGACATGGCATTAACTGTCCCTGTATTGACTGACCAAGTGCAACAACATGGAATTTCATCCCACAAACTAACATACCCCCCGGCGGAAAGGCCGTTTGCCGGGTGCCGGTCTTTCAGTTTGGTGCCACTTTGGCGACGTACAGTCAATGAGGACGATTGGATGATGATGAGGAGAGCACAACACCCAGTCCCTGGGCAGAGAAAATTCCCCAACCCAGCCGGGAATTGAACCCGAGCCCAGAGGATTGACATTCTGGCGATTACACTTGTTCGTAATGGCTCATCTCACGCATGGATTAACCTCTGCCCTTGCAATGTTAATTACTTTCATATGTTACATAGACAAATGCATTCCCGAAATTTCATTACACTAAGTTAATTACTTTTTGGCATTGCGTTTTTGTTTTCGTGCGGTGTATAATTACAGGAAAAGAGAGTAAATTGGAAAAATCGGGCAATTTGTAAATTTGTTATATTTAAGTCAAAAAGCGACAGTGTAGGTGAGAGGAGGAAGTATCATCTGAATTGAATTAGGAAAGGTAGTAAGACAAAGCTGTTGCCTATCTCTTACCCTTTTCAGTCTGTACTTAGAGAATACGCTTGCCTGCTCCCGACTAGACGCCGAAGGAAAAAAAATTGGAGAAAGAAGAATATAGTGCGTGAGGGTTGCTGACATGTTTCTTGCAACACCAGATGAGAAAAAGTTGCAGTGAACAGTGGACATTACGGAAGCTAAAGCAATGAACTGTGGTGTAATAATGAATAAAAAAAATACAGAAGTAATGGCTCTAGGAGGAAATACGTGGTGCAATAATGTGACCACTTGTCAAAAGCCAAAATAATCACCTTTTGCATTGTGGATGTGGAGGAACAGTCGGTGAGGTTGTGGAGTGTGTCAACAGGGATGTGGAGTCATGCTGACTCTCATGCCACGGCCTGCTGCACTAGGTTTGGCAGGTGAGGATCTGTGGCGTGAACAGCCCAATCGTGGTGGTCCCATAAATTCTCAAATGGATATGAATCTGGGGAGTACAATAAATCATCCTGGTGCTTTTAAAACTGTGCACTTACATTGTGAACTGTGTGACTTGTTGCATTGTGCTGTCAGATGCCAGTGTGCCGAGGAGAAATAAACTGTGTGTAGGGGTGGACATGGTCACTAAGGATACTTGCATACTTCCATTGATCCATTGTGCCTTCTAGAATGATGAAATTACACAGGAATTCCACAAAGACTTTCCCCAGATGATAACATTCCCTCATCCAGCCTGGACCCTTGCGATGATTGTTGCGAAGTATTTGCTTTCAGGATTTTTCACGCTGATGCAGCATAAAAAGTGATTCGTCTGAATAGGCCACCGCTTGCCTCTCAGTGGCCATCCGGTTTTGATACTGGTGTACAAATTACGGCCTTTGTCACCAATGATCAATAGTTAGCATGGGTGCACGCTACAGTGGCCCAATGCAGCAACGTTTGCTGACAGTCATTGAGGAGACACAGTTGAATGATCAGACGCTCAACACTTGCACATGTGCTAACCTGTACACATCTCTGCAGTCACCCCTTCTGTCTATGGCCCGTGGTGCACCACATTTATTTCGACACCAGTTTTGGATACTGCCATGCATAGGATACTTTTAACCACACCGGCATACAGTCAGTTTGCAAACGTAACCATTCCAGAAATGCTTACACTCTTACCTGAAAAGCCAATGATCGTGCCCTTTTGGACATCAGGTTGTACAAATTCCATTGAAAGCATTTAACTGCAAAACCATTGGTGTTTTCAACTGTATCATGTATGTTACTCAATTAATTCTCAAAACAGATCACTGATTAATTTTTTGTTCACATGTATATATATCTGCCAGTATATTACAATTTCTGAGGTAATGTGCATATATTCTCTGTTTTGACCACTGGTCATTGTTGCCCCAGAATTACAGATGCACAATTTACTAAAAAGTGTTGCTGCTGTCGTGATGCTGTTCAACTAAGGGATATAAACATTTATTGTCAGTAAATACAGAAAGACTCATTTGTAATCATTAGTGTGTCCACAACTAAGAAAAACAAATGTAACTCGTACATTGCTCAGACTGCAAGCTGTTGTGGTTCAGGTAGTGTAAAGGTGTAACATATGAAGGGCGTTCAAAAAGAAAGAAACGGAGGCATAATTACAGAGAAACCAATACCTGTATGTTAGAAGTGTTGACCCTGGCTGTTGAGACACTTGTCCCACTGTGACACAAGACGGTGAATGTCTGTCTCAGAAATTCCGGGGGCTGTGATGTTAATCAGTTCTGCATGTACAGCTGGACGTTGTCATCCGAGGTGAATCATTTGCCCCTCAGAGCCTTTTTAAGGGGGCCAAAAATGGCATAATCACAGAGGGAGAGGTCTGGACTGTATGGAGGGGTGGATGAGAACCTCCAATTTGAATTTCTGCGGGAGTGCTGTGACTGTGTGTCACAGTGGGACGAGTGTCTCAACAGCCAGGGTCAATACTTCTAACGTACAGGTACTAGTTTCTGTAATTATGCCTCCGGCTCATTTCCCTTTGAAAGCCCATTATATAATGTCAATATCTCTGGAAACAAGGAATGAAGTTTGCTTGGCGACAATTGACTTGATTAATGAAGAACAGATAACTTTAGTTGTGACTGCACTGGATGTTTGGTAACAAGGCTTTAGATTTAAGATGGATGAAACTGGAGCTGGATGTGTGTGGTACTCCATCCTAGTACCTCTCATTATCTTTATAACTTTGGTGATGGATCATACTGTGTGGTACATGTACTGTACTCGAATTTTTTCTTTATTTCATGATGCTTAATAGAGCATATAAGAAATTTTAGGCTATTTATTCCTGGGTGGTCGAAGTTTCACGTATGTTTGAAATGTTGACCACAAATGGAATGGTATTTGACAGTTGTGGTGGAAGTACTGGTTGGCCAATGTATCCCCAAATTCGTGGTAACTTTGACCACCAAATTTTTTTTTTTATTCCTTTCTCTGCATTTTGGAAACTGTATTGTACTAATTAGTATGTAATACTTTCATTCAAGCCCCTGTGTTCACTAACATAAATATCACTGAAATTAAAGAAAACACTCTTGATAATCGCATTTCAAAGTGAAAATCAGTCAAAATATACCCAGTTTACAGTACTCCATAAGAAACGGAAATTACTGTATGCTTGATAAGAATCTGATGAACATAGCCCTTAGAGCAATTTTGGTATTTACTAGGTAATCATAGTCCGAAACTAAATTGCAAAAAGGAAAAAAAAAAAAAGGTATTTGTTTATGTACTGTGTGTGTTATATCAGAGCAAGTGCATTTTCTACACTTTGCTACATTTCATGTTGTCTGTATGTAGAACATCATTTTCTGATTTTTTTACTATGTTTGCAGCATAAATCAAATTTAGACTGGTTATTTTGCAGTATGGAGGTGTCAATGTGGATGTCCAGATCACAGAGGGTGCGGCGTATGTGAAGTTTACACCATATGAACCAGGAATGGCACCAGCACTCATCATAAACCATACTCGTGAACCAATAAAGTTCACCGAGAAGGGATGTAAGGAGAGCAGGTACGTCTCCTACTTACTTTTCTTACTGTTCAGGGATGTTGAGTTTCCAATCGTTACTCAGCAAACTGTTTGTGTGCCTCAGTTTGCAGCTAGTAATAACTAGTAGCATTATTAATATGTACATAGAAATAATATACCGAATGGCTAATATCTTTAGTTTTTGAATTGTGATGTATGTTGGAAGTTTTGCGCTATCAACAGCCGACAGTTTTAATTTTTAGCTCAGCCACATTGTTCCCAGGAAAGCAATGATTTTGAAATTTCCAGAGATATTTAAAATGTATTTCCTTTGATAGGAATTTTGGTGGATTAGAACAACGAAAAACATTTAGAACTGATGTATGCTTGCAGTGCTGTGCATCACTGTTGCAGGTTTTCCTGGAGAGCTCTGCATTTGACCATTACACAGTCACAGTTAACAAATTGTACCAAAAACGTTACATGTATTTAGTGTCTCCTCACTTTAAAATATTTTTTAGGTTTTTTTGTGTCTTCTGGTGTGTAGATAATGTAACAAAAATGTACTTTTGCATTACAAATAATATTAGATTGTGGGGATGAACAAGTAAAAAGTTGACTTTCCTTCTTTTCATTTACAAATGTCTTACGGTACCATATTCTGGGGCATCTTGTCATTAAGAGAAAATGTGTTTGTTGCACAGAAACATGTAATGACATATGTAGTGTACATTGTAGAAGCTCTTATTGAGAGATCTTTAAACAGTGGACCATACTGACAACAGCCTCTTGATAAATTTATTCTCTTACAAAATTTGTTGTCAACAGTCACAGTTTGAAAATGGCACTAACATTTATAAATAGAATACTAAAAGGAGCAAAGATTTACTCTATCCATCACTCAGCCCTTGTGTGGCATAGAAAGGAGTGACATAACAATGAAAAGAATCAATTACTGATAATATAATGAAAGTGTGGTTTCAGTTGCCTGAGACTGCAGTCATGAGTTCTCTCTCTCTCTCTCTCTCTCTCTCTCTCTCTCTCTGTGTGTGTGTGTGTGTGTGTGTGTGTGTGTGTGTGTGTGTGTGTGTGTATTGTTGACAAAGGCCTTAATGGCCAAAAGCTATAAGTGTTAGTCTTTTTTGTGCCTATCTGTGACTCAGCATCTCTGCTATATGGTGAGTAGCAACTTTTTTCTCATAATATTGTTACATCCCATCCTGGATTTTCCATTGTTTGATGTAATGTAAATGGATAGATAAAAATATCTACTCACCAAGCGGAGGCAGGGGAAAACACACACACACACACACACACACAAAAGGATTTAACTTTTACAAGCTTTTGGAGCCAGTGGCTCCTCCTTATGGCAGAAGAGTTGAAGGGGGAGGAAGAATTGTGAAGGAAAATGACTGGAGAGGTTTAGGGAAAGGGGTACAGCTTAGAAAAGTCACCAAGAAGCCCAGGTCATGGGAGACTCACCAGTCCTTTTTCTTCATCCCTCTTCCTCGCCCTTCAACTCTTCCGCCAGCAGGAGGAGCCACTGGCTCCAAAAGCTTGTAAAAGTTAAATCCTTTGGTGTGTGTGATCTTGTGTCACCATTTGATGAGTAGATCTTTTTTATCTGTCCATTTACATTATATTAACAGAAAGCAGTGAAATAGGTAGCCGTAGAATTCTTTGACCAGCTACCTAGGCATGTGAAGTATGTAACAGACAATAAAATTAACTTCAAACACAAACTAAAATCATATATACTTCATAACCCTTGTTACTCCATAGAAAAATTGGTTTATGTGGGGATGACTCACATAAAATTTGCGTCACAAATATTGTGGAAATGAAAGAGCTATTAATGTGCAGCTTTCACGGAATGGATTGGTAGTAAGGAGCTTATGTTGTTAGCCAATAAACAGATTGTAACAGTACTTAGAACGTGTATTTTTTTGTGCAAAAATACACATTTTTAAATGAAACAATGTCTATGGACATTAACAGACTAAAAGTAGGGTAAGTTAGAATGTGATTGGTAGTTGTTGCCGGAGTGTAGTGTGAGTCATTTATAAGATATGATATTTTGAAAAGTTTCAATGCCAACACTTGTTTGTGCCATTCAATGTGCATGGTTGGTAGGTACAGTGTTCATATGTTTGCTTACAGTGCGCACACGTGCGCGCGTTCTCTCCTTGAGTGCATTGTGAATTGCAAGTCAGTTAGTGAGTGACTGTCCACGCAGTAGGTTTTGTGTGGACAAATGGGATTTACCAGTGCAGAGAAAACAGACGTGCTCATGCTAAATGGACAGTGCAGGAAGAATGCAGTTTGTTCTTGTATGGTGTATGGGACAAGATATCCCAATAGATTTCAACTGTCTTGGCAGTTATTTATCAGCTTCTTCAACTAATTATGTGAAAGTGGTTGTGTGACACCTAGACAACGTAACAGAAGGAAACAAGTGACAACAGAAGAGAAAGAAATAAACATTCTTGCTGCTGTTGCAGTGGATCTACATATTAGCTCCTGTGCAATCCCAGGAGAAAGTGACATGAGTCGCCATAGGTTCCATCCTATTCACATCTCTCTCCATCAAGTGCTGAATGGGATTGATTATGGAAATCAGTTAACTTCTGTACATGGCCATTACAGCAGGATACTCCAGAAGTATTGTGTATCTCGTTTAGCAATGAAGCCACATTTACCAGTCGTGGTCAGGTAAACTGTCGAAACCTGCCCTGTTGGTCTGTTGACAATTGCCATTGGCTTCTCTAGGTGGAACTTCCCGTGGAGTGTAAATAATGGCATCGGATAGTGAACGATCAGATGATAGGTTTGTTTTTCATAGACAGAGCACTGAACGCATCCGAGCATCACAGCCTCCAAACAGACCATTTTTCACAGATGCTGGAAGACGTTCCTCTGCAGACTAGGAGGAATCTGTGGTACCAAAGTTACTGTTTCCAGCCCAGCACGTCTTCACGAACTGTTTCCATATTGTTGGATTGGGCACATAGGACCTGTTCCTTGGCCAGCCAGTTCCCTGGATCTGATGCCTATAGACTTTTTTTCTGTGGGAAAAGCTGATAGTCACTGTCTGCAACGACATACCAACTACACTTGATGATATGTAATGACATATTACTGCAGCCTGCTCTGACCTCTCTCCTGAAATGCTAGTATGTGTGCAGCAGTCACTTCATACCAGAGTGGAAGTGTGTATTGCCACTCCTAGTTGTCATTTTGAACACAATTTGTGGTGGTCAATTGTCTTGTTCATCAACATCTTGGACAGTTTCCAGCCTCTGGCTGGGTCTGTACGGAACATGGGCCTCTCCACCGTCCTCTGTCTCGCCACCATCTGTGCGTCTTCACCTCGGTCCAGTCTTCTCCTTTCTTGTGAATGCATTCCTCTACTCTTTTCAGCCATCTGTCTCTGTCTTCCTCTCAGTCTCTTTCCTTCCAGTTTCATCTTGTTTATCCCCTGGATATCCTCTTCTCCAATCTCTTAACGTGTCCATACCGTCTCGGCCTCGATTTCTCTATCTCCTCTTGTAATGGTTCCACCATCGTTAACAATCTGACCCTCTCATTTCTTAACCTGTCTATCTTTGTCACTTCAATACTGTTTCTCAAGAATTTCATCTCACTACAGTGTACTTTGCTTTTTTCTCTTCCCTTCATAACCCATGTTTCTGATGCATATGTCAGGATTGGGACATAGTATGATCAGTATATGACCTTTTTACAGGTTTGGGGTGCATCCTTGCTCCATATCAAGCTTCTGACACTCTTCCAAAATGCTTCTGCTTTTCTCCCCCGCTTGTTTATTTCTCTGACGTGTTTTCCATCTTCCTGTATCAGGCTTCCTAGGTACTTGAAATTCTCCACTCTCTTCAATCGTTTCCCACCAATTGTTATTCCAGTTGTTCCACTCTCCTTCTTTCTTGCTGTGATAATGACTTCACTCAGACTTTACTAAATTTCATCCCCTATTCTTGAACTGTTTGTTCTCATATGTCCAACTGCTCTTGTACTTCCTCCTCCTTATTACCCCAAATCATCAGATCATCTGCAAACACGATAGCTCTCATCTTCCTTTCACCAATTACTTGTGCTACTGTACTCATTATATCATCCATCGCAACAATGGAGAGTAACGGTGAATGTGCACTTCTCTGCCTCAAGCCATTCTTCTGTTCAATCCGAGCTGATCTCTCTCCTCCCACTTTCAAACAACTCACACTTCCCTGGTACATTTCCCTTATCCTCCAAATATCTGTTTTGCTACTCTTCTGTTCTCCAAGACTTTCCCCACTTTGCTTCTACATACACTATCATATGCTTTTTCAGTGTCCAGGAAGGTCATTGGTAGATATATTCCATATTCATAGTGCTGTTCCTGCAGTTGTGTTACAGCAAAAATTAGATCCACTATGGATCTTCCTGTTCTGAAGCCATGTTGCTCTTCTCTCATTCTTCCTTCTAATTTTGCCCAAATTCGTGCTTCCAAAATTTTGTCAAAAATCTTTGCACAGTGACTCGTTAATGTTATCCCCCGATACTTCTTGCACTCTTTTCTATTTCCCTTCTTAAAGATCAGGACAATTATTCCCTTCTTCCAGTCTTCTGGTATCATCTTCTGTCTCCACACAACTTTCATTACTCGATATAGCCATTGTATCCCCACCTCTCCTGCTGCTCTACCCATCTATACACTTAGCTCATCCAGACCTGGTGACTTCCCTCCCTTCATCTTGCCCAATGCCTCTTCCACTTCTCCCCAAGTAAAGTTTTTAATTTGCTGTTCCTCCTCTTTTTTTCCCTCTGCTTGTTCCTCCTCATCCAGGTTTCCATTCAGGTTCAGGAGTTCTTCAAAATACTCCTTCCACATATTCTTGAGTTCCTCCTTGTTCTCTACATCTTGTCCACTTTTGTTCACCATTCAAGCATAATCTGTTGTACTGTTCTTCCTTTTACTTTTAATCATCCCATGTAACACCTCCATCATTCTGGCCCACTGTTGTTCCACCCACTTTCTTCTTTCCTCTGCCACCACTCTGTTTGCTTCTTTCTTTCTTCCCTGATAGTCTCCTCTTGTCTCTACTGTTCTCTTCTGGAACCATACCCTAAAGGCTTTATTCTTCTTCTGTACTATATCCTTTGTTTTGTCAAATCCACCAGGGTTTTTCTTTCCATCTCTTTTTTTTGCTTGTCCTCCCACATATTGCTTCCGCTGCACTTACTAATGTTCCCTTGAATCCATCCCATTCCTCTTCTACCATTTTTGGTTCATCTTTTGGGATACTTTCCTTTACTACATGTGGGTACTGTAGCCTGCTTTCTTCCTCCTTCAACTTCCATACCCTTATACATCTTTCTTGGTTTTCTGTCCCTTTATTATCCTTAGTCCCTCTCAGGTTCATTACCAGTAAACGGTGGTTGCTATCCAAGGCCTCTGATGGTATTACCTTAATGTCAATGATGTTCCTATTCATCTCACTATCGTACAGGATGAAGTCAACTATTGACTTTCTCTTTAAGTCTCAACTCTACCAGGTATTCTTGTGGCTCTCTCTTTTTCCTGAACCAAGAGTTCCCAACCAGCAAGCCATTCCTTTGACAGAACTCCAATAGTCTTTCACCTTCCTCATTTCAACAGCCCTAACACTCTGATCCAAGCACACTTTCGCAGCCTTGTCTTTCTCTTCCAACGTGTGTGTTTAAATCCCCCATTACTATCATATTCTTCCTTCCCATCCGCTTCTACTTTCCCTCTTCAAACTCTTGCTTCTCCTCGGAAGTGCAACCCACCTGTAGCACATACCTCTATGGTCGTTCCCTTGAGTGATATTTTGATCTTCATCATCCTATCACTTATTCTGTCCACTTCCTCTTTTAATCCATATCTTACTACTATTCTGACTCCATTTCTCCTTCCCTCCTCATTTCCACTCTAGTACAGTTGGTAGCCTTTCCTCAGTTCTCTCCTTCCTCGTAAAATTCGGCCGCCTGTGCCTTCAACCACGTGGTTACCTCTTCTTGAAGTTGTGCGTCGTCATCAAAACGCTGCATAGCCAACCACTTCTTCATTGCTGGGAATAAGTGGAAGTGGCCCGGTGCCAGGTCGGGACCGTACGGTGGATGAGGAAACAACTCCCACTTAAAAGATTCGAGAACTTCACGAGTGGCATTTGCCGTGTGGGACCGGGCATTGTCATGAATCGGCAAGATCTTTGAGCCCAACTTTCCCCTGCACTTGTTTTGTATTGCTCTTCTGAGGTTGTGCAGAGTTTGGCAATACCTTTGAGAGTTTATTGTAGTGCCTCTTTCCAGGAAATCCACAAAAATCACACCTTTTCTGTCCCAAAAGACAGTCGCCATCCCTTCCTTGCCGACATTGTCTGCATGCATTTCTTGGGTTTTTTGGGGGAATTTGTGTGCCCCACTGCATTGACTGCAATTTTGTCTTGCAGTTCGCATGCTTAACCCATGTTTCGTCACCAGTAACGATGCGATCGAGTAATGATTCACCATCTTTCTCGTAAGCGTCCAAAAACGTTAACGCTGCAGCCATTCGCTGATTTTTGTGAATCTCCGTCAAAATTTTTGGTATCCATCTTGCACAAAACTTGTGGTAACCAAGCTTGTCGGTAATAATTTCGTGCAACAAACTTCGTGAAATTTGTGGAAAACTCATAGAAAGTTCAGTTATTGTGAAATTACGGTTTTCACGGACCGCGGCATCTACTTTTCGGATAAGTTCGGCAGTCACTATGCTGGGTCTACCACTTCGCTTTTCGTCGTGAACATTAGTTCGGCCATTTTTAAATTTTATGACCCATTGACGCACTTCACCTTCAGTGATTATGTTGTCCCCATACACTTCACAAAGCTGCCAATAGATTTCTATCAGTGTACAGTTTTTTGCAGTCAGAAACCTTATTACAGCATGCACTTCAGACTTCGCGGCATTTTCAATTAACGCTGACATTTCAAACTGTCACAGTAACTCAACAGAGTACAGCACGAACCTCTCACTAGCACGGCAGGATGCCGACTGAGCGGCGGAATGCCATGACACCAAGATGGCCGCGCTAACTCCGCCCCTAATGGACACAAACGAAAACGTAATGTACTTTGTGGATAGCCCTCGTGAAAAAGATAAGGGAAATAAAACTGTATTAATGGTCACCATATTTCATTATTTTTTTACTGAGAAGCTGTAATATATTTGTAAAAATAACTCATTCTGCATCATACAATGGGAAGTGCAGGGTCGAATCCCATTTAATAATTGGAGGTCAGAACTGTGTTCCATGGAGCATTCAAATAACTAATAAACATCAGACACATACTATATGCTTCTTCCTCCAATTTGTACCTCATTTTTTATGTAGTGGACTGTAATCAGTCATATTCTCTCAGTACAGACTGAAAAGAGTGGGAGTCAGTTGAAAAATGAAGTTGTCTTCATTCAGCCTCAGGAACAGCCAGTTTTCTAACATAGCAAGATACTACTTACCATTATCCATGTTTCCATCAAAGAAGAATGGTCCATAAACAGACGAATGGTATATCACACAAAACACATTGATTTTGGGTAAATGTTGTACGTGTTCAGTGCGTGCATGAGGGATCCATAGGCCTCAGTTTGAACATGATGTTTGATTACTTTCCCACTAAGATGGAAAGTTGCTTCATCACTGAATGAATGCATTGTCTGAAAGTGTTATCATTGTGGAGTTGGTCAGAAAATGCCACTCATTTGTGTTTGTTGTTATGACAGAAAGCCTGTAACACCTGTAACTTATGCGGCTTCATAACCAAATGATTTCTCAAAAAACACAAAATTGTTGTTGTACATGCTTGTAGCTCCTGATTGCACTGAGGAGTTGATTTTGTAGCACTATGTTGGAAAGCAATTCAAATTTGTGAGACATTTTCATCAGAAACACTAGAGCAGCCAGGATTCCTTCCTTTATGTAGACACCCTGTGCCTACAGACTGTCAATTGCACCTGTGACTATTCCACATTTGTAGGTTCAAATTGGTACTTCAACTTGATTCATCTTTGTACTGTAATCATGGAATTTTACATCGCAAACTTGAGAACTCGACATGATTCCTGTTGCAGAGTATCCATTTTGTAACATGTGACAGTAACCAAGTAACAGTAACCATGTGAACAGGAGACAACTGACATCTTGCAACAATGAATGTAAACTAGGCAATGTATTCGTTCCTCCGGTAACAGAGCCAGGGCACAGCAATCAATAATTTTGACAACATAATTCTTTGTAATACATATATTCTTTTTTAAGCATCTTGTACTTGCATCTTAGAAGAAAGATTAAGGAAAGGCAAACCTATGTTTCTAGCATTTTTAGACTTAGAGAAAGCTTTTGACAATGTTGACTGGAATACTCACTTTCAAATTCTAAAGGTGGCAGGGGTAAAACACAGGGAGCGAGAGGCTATTTACAATTTGTACATAAATCAGATTGCAGTTTTAAGAGTCGAGGAGCATGAAAGGGAAGCAGTGGTTGGGAAGGGAGTGAGACAGGGTTGTAGCCTCTCCCCGATGTTACTCAATCTGTATATTGAGCAAGCAGTAACGGAAACAAAAGAAGTATTCGGAGTAGGTATTAAAATACATGGAGAAGAAATAAAAACTTCGAGGTTCGCCGATGACATTGTAATTCTGTCAGAGGCAGCAAAGGACTTGGAAGAGCAGTTGAGCAGAATGGACAGTGTCTTCAAATTAGGATATAAGATCAACATCAACAAAAGCAAAACGAGGGTAATGGAATGTAGTCGAATTAAGTCAGGTGATGCTGAGGGAATTAGATTAGGAAATGAGACACTTAAAGTAGTAAAGGAGTTTTGCTATTTGGGGAGCAAAATAACTGATTATGGTCGAAGTAGAGAGGATATAAAATGTAGACTGGCAAAGGCAAGGAAAGCGCTTCTGAAGAAGAGAAATTTGTTAACATCGAGTATAGATTTAAGTGTCAGGAAGTCGTTTCTGAAAGTATTTGTATGGAGTGTAGCCATGTATGGAAGTGAAACATGGATGATACATAGTCTGGACAAGAAGAGAATAGGAGCTTTTGAAATGTGGTGCTACAGAAGAATGATGAAGATTAGATGGGTAGATCACATAACTAATGAGGAGGTAGTGAATAGGATTGGGGAGAAGAGAAGTTTGTGGCACAACTTGACTAGAAGAAGGGATCGGTTGGTAGGACATGTTCTGAGGCATCAGGGGATCACCAATTTAGTATTGGAGGGCAGCGTTGAGGTTAAAAATTGTAGAGGGAGACCAAGAGATGAATGCACTAAGCAGATTCAGAAGGATGTAGGCTGCAGTAGGTACTGGGAGATGAAGCTGGCACAGGACAGAGTAGCATGGAGAGCTGCATCAAACCAGTCTCAAGACTGAAGACCACAACAACAACACTTGCATCTTTATGCACATACATTCTCTGCTGTTGGGGTTATTACAGACGTCAAGTCTAAGGGTTTGATGTACGAAAACAAAAATGTTGGTTGTCCAGAGTGAAAACTTCAAGTGTCAGGAAACTTAGAGCAAAATGGATGACTGTCTGGTATTATGCCACAGACACACTTTTCCTGTATGCATCAGAGGTTGGTCCATCAGTTATGCATCTGCCGTAGTTTTACTGCCATAGCCTCCATTTATATGTAGTGTTCACAACAAAAATACACTAGGCACACTCACTTCATACACTAAAGTGAGTTTTGAGGTACACAGGGTGAACATTAATAAAACCAACAAACTGGAGGGATGGATTCCTGACTGAAAATGTAGGAAATAAGGTGCATGTGTCTGGAAATGCATCTTCGCCACCGTAGATGGTGTTGATGAATGAAAATTCCTCTGCCCATGTGCCATGTGTTCCTTGGGTGTTGCAGGCTGTCTGATTGATGCAGTGTACTGTAAGCAGCAGAATAGATACACAAAAGAATGGTTTGGCTTACACTACATTGGTGGGCCACTTACCTGGAAATTTTACTAGGGTTGTCTCATTACGCTGTAGAACCTTGTTCTCCAAATCTGGTGTATTCACAGTCCACAGCCTCTCTGCGCATTCGTGTCTCTGAAAGAACCCACGATTGTACAAATGCCCGAAAAGGGGTCGACATGTGTGGTGTGGTCTGGTTGGTGTCTGTGTAGGTACTTGTTTCTATATAGTTGTGCTGCCTCTCGGCCATTTCCATCTGCTTTGCTCTATGCGCACACTGTCTTGGCTTGTTCCTGATATGAATACTGGACCATTCTGCTGCTTACAATATACTGCATCAATCACTCAGCCTGTAACAAACGAGGAACACACGGCACATAGTCAGAGGAACTGTCATTTGTAAGCACTGGCTACCATGGCAATGATGCATTTCTGGACACGTGTTCATTCAACCTTTTTTCCTTCATTTCCAATAAAGAATCCATCCCTGCAGTTTGTTGGTTTAATTTATTTTCACCTTATACACTGGGTGATCAAAAAGTCAGTATAAATTTGAAAACTTAATAAACCACGGAATAATGTGGATAGAGAGGTAAAAATTGACACACATGCTTGGAATGACTTGGGGTTTTATTAGAACCAAAATGCGGGATTGCGCTCCACCCCATATTGCTAGATGCATGAAAGATCTCCTGTGCGCGTCGTTTGGTGATGATCGTGTGCTCAGCTGCCACTTTCATCATGCTTTGCCTCCCAGATCCCCAGACCTCAGTCCGTGCGATTATTGGCTTTGGGGTTACCTGAAGTCGCAAATGTATCGTGATTGACTGGCAACTCTAGGGATGCTGAAAGACAACATCCGACACCAATGCCTCACCATAACTCCGGACGTGCTTTACAGTGCTGTTCATAACGTTATTCCTCGACTACAGCTATTGTTGACGAATGATGGTGGACATATTGAGCATTTCCTGTAAAGAACATCATCTTTGCTTTGTCTTACTTTGTTATGCTAATTATTGCTATTCTGATCAGATGAAGTGCCATCTGTTGGACATTTTTTGAACTTTTGTATTTTTTTGGTTGTAATAAAACCCCATGTCATTCCAAGCACGTGTGTCAATTTGTACCTCTCTCTCTACATTATCCCGTGGTTTATTGAGCTTTCAAATTTATACCAACTTTTTGATCACCCGGTAGTTTAAAAATCACTTACCAGAAAGGGGAAGGCTTAAAATCATTCACTTATTATCCAGCATCTAAATGGAAGTAAAACTACAGTGGAACTGGACATAGAAGTAATTCTGTTATTCCCTATTTAAGTGGTATGTAGCACTACTGCTAAATACTGATCTTCTAAGAGTCTTCAGCAAAATGTGGATGGTGTTTTTAATTCTCATGTACTTCCCCTTGGCCACCAGGGAACTTTGATGGACATAAGTCTTACTCCTCCTTTCATTTATTTGTTTACCTGGTGAGATGTACACTGATGATTGCACTTACATATATACATATTCACTGTTTTATATTAGTTGGAGAGTATTCCACTATCCTACTGTTGTATCATGCGTTTCTTGCGTTGAGACACATAGAAACTTAGTGTGTTTGCACAGTGGCTGGGACACTCGGATCACTGTAACAATGAACAGATGTTGCAAGTCAGTCATGGCAGCTTATTGCTCCATTCTTTTGCAGGACATTGAAGCCACATGAACAAGTGATGTTTACCTGGGAGGATCCAGCCGGAGCTAGAGAGTTGCAGTGGACTTCACCCAAAAAGAAAGAAATATCAGTTGATCTACGTAAGGTTAGTGAACAGAATAAAAGAACAGAGTGGAAGTACCCTCTCTTTCGTTGCAGAGGTTCTTGAGCACCACAACTGCTTCATTTGCACCAATTCATCTTCATTAAATTTCTGCTATATTCCAGTGGGAGCCCCGCTCGATACATTTAGGGCAATAATACAGACTGTCAGTGAAAGACCAGAATTGGGTGTATGTACTGATGTCACCTAATATGTGAACACACATTAGTGAAACAAAACTTAACCCATTTTCATTCATTCTTTGATTAATTAACTTCTTCACCGCACATTCGTATAACAGACATCATGCATTCATATTAATTAATTAATTAATTAATTCTGTTCAGTAGATCCTATCAAGGAGAACCTCTAGATATGTGGAATTACACAACATACAATTATATTAATCCTTCCACTGCTACAAACGTGCTATCTGCATTCCAAGCTGAGAACAGCTTTGATGTGGCTGTACTCCTTGACAAATTCTGATACCTGTGCTGAGGGACGGCATTGGAACTGCTATGAAATATTTATCATTTTAAGAAAACTATTTGCTGAATAAATTTAATTTTCATGCACCTTACATATCGATATTTTAAAAAATAATCAATTTTTGACCGTATGACGTAACTGGATAGATAAAAAATCTACTCACCAAGTGACGGCAGGAGAACGCATGTATAAAGAAAGGTTTTCCTTATGCAACCTTTTGGAGCCAGTGACTCCTCCTGGCAGTTTGGAAAAGTCACCCAGAGCCCCGAGTCAGGAGAGACATACTGGATGGGATGAGTAGCAAAGACTGTTGTTGGAGATTGCGACAGGCGACATTTGAAAACCTGAGAGCTTAAAGGTGGAAGACAGGATAAGGTGCAAGACAGAGATAGCTCTTGCACAGTGATTTAGCAGTGATCTCTGTATTGCATATTACCCCGTCTTCCACCTTTAAGCTCTCGGGCTTTCCAATTTCGTCTGGTGCAGTCCCCAACAATCAGTCTTTTCTGTTCATCCTGTCCAGTAAGTCTCCATTGACCTGGCCTTCTGGGTGACTTCTTCAAACTCAAACCTCTTCAGTTATTTTCCCTCACCCCTCTTCCTTCCCCTATGACCCTTCTGCTGGAAGGAGCCACTGGCCCCAAAGGCTTTCACAAGTAAAAGCTTTTTTTATATGTGTGTTCTCCTGCCACTGTTTGGTGACTGTTTTCTTTTATCTATCCAATTGCAGTGTATTAGTCTGATATCATTAACTCAATACTGGTCTCAATTTCTTTTTGTAATATGGCACAGTTACTGTGCTGCATGAAATCAAGTAAAATATTGCGTGCTATTTTAAGGAGTTTGCGGAGGTAAAAATTCATTGTGTCAGCTTTGCATATGGTCAATTTTAGCTCATAAATTGCAGTTTATGAAATGTAAAAAAGATATTGTAATTTTATTTAAAAATGAGAGCAGAAAGATATCTCATTTTGTTCTCGAGTTACTGATTTTTGTATTTGATGGACAGCTCTGTGTGGTGCGCCCATTGCCACCCCTGTGAATTGGGTCTAATGTGGTTGTTAAGATCTTCGTATTTCATAAATGGTTCGTGATATCAAAATTAAGTTCTTTTGCAAATGATAGTGCACAAATAGGCATGTGTATTGTATATGTGCTCAAAACTTTTTTTATTCATCAAGACATTGAAGTAACTTGTCTGCAGCAGTGAGAGGTTGATGGCTCAGGATGCATACAGACATCAATAGCACTGTAGATAAAACCAAGCAGTGCACATATACACATCCACAGCACCTGGGAAACATTGGACCAGGGCATGTACACACGTCACAACAGTGAAAGGGTTAATGAAAGATGAGGAAATCTTCCAAACTTAATCTGTATTGTGCATTCACAACAAATGATCACAGTATGTAAAACAGCTGCACTTGTTTGCTAATTTCATACTAGCATAGCACCTGCTCCTCCACTCGTGTTGACTGTATGATCTTCACAGCCCCCCCTTAATTGAATTTTTATGTTGTTCAGAAATTAAAACATCACTTAAACTTTTCATGGTAACTGAGGCCATAGAAACATGTTTTTTTATGAATGTACTTCTGAACAAAAAGCCGTTCTGGCTGCTAGAGTTGGAGGTCTTTGTTAATCCTGCCTTTTGAGTTCTGGGGGTGACATTTCCATAGAAACTTTCATCGCCTAATACACATTTCTTTAGAAGTCAAATACAAATTTTCTTAATATAATGAAATATTTTTAAAAAATTTCATCCCCTAATTCAGCTCCTTAATTCAGAAGTCAAATATCATTTGTCGTAGATGCAGCATATTTCAGCTTTGAATATGCTTCAGTTGTCCTTTAATAATGATTTGTTTTCAAAAAGGACTTTCGCCAACTATTTCACCCCATCAGGGGTCAGATTTCCGTAAGTGTCCGCAGCTCGTGGTCGTGCGGTAGCGTTCTCTCTTCCCACGCCCGGGTTCGATTCCCGGCGGGGTCAGGGATTTTCTCTACCTTGTGATGACTGGGTATTGTGTGATGTCCTTAGGTTAGTTAGGTTTAAGTAGTTATAAGTTCTAGGGGACTGATGACCATAGATGTTAAGTCCCATAGTGCTCAGAGCCATTTGAACCATTTTTTTTCCGTAAGTGCTGAAACACATTTCTTTATTCCTGACTAAGAAACCAAACACCAGTTTTCCTAGTATAGCTTCAAAATTACATTAATAGTGATGTATATTCAAAAAACTCTTTCATCCCTTACTTCACCCCCTTAAAGATGGAAACACAAAAATTGCTTCTTAAACAATGCCTATACTATAAGATCAATCTATCTCCAAATTTCAAATGTATGTATGTGTGTTTGATCTATTTTTGATGGAGACCTTATTGGCCAAAAGTTCGTTTTCTGACAGTCTTTTTGTTGTGCCTGTCTGCATCAGCATCTCCACTATATGGTGAATAGCAACCATTCTTTTCATGATATTGTTGCATTCCACCTTGATTTTCCATTTTTTGATTCAGGCTACCTGTATTACACATCATTTTACATAAAGCATCTACACAACTAATTACATTAATTCATAGAAATCACTTCCTATGTTGTATAATAAATTTTAACTATTTCAATGACCGTAATGTTAAGATTTTAATGTACTTCATTATTCTACCAATTGGCTAAACTGAATACTGCTTGACAAATATGTTGCAATTTTACTGTGATTTATAGTTGTACCAACTGACTATATTGTATGCAGTTGGATAATGGTCAGCTATAATTTTTATTTACATTAACATGGTGGTCAACAGTGAATTGACAGTAAGGCCATCCATTACTAAAAAGATTAGGTGAAGACACTCTGAACCTTCCTTTGGTTTTAAATTTACATTGGATCCATAAATTAAGCTCTACCATTGTGTAGTATAGTTGCCATGGTATGTTGTGGATGTATTGAAATTAATTGTACTTCCTGCAGTAGGTAATGTTGCATAAATGTCCATTATCTGTAATGCATTGCCTATGCATTACATCAATCTAGAAAACATGTCACATTTTCAAACTAGGACTGATTTTCCGTGAGTCACATTGGATTAGTCAACAGGTAACATGTGGTCTTCTTCACAACCACAGGCAGGACAGAAAAAACTCCTATGTGATGATATCGTTTTCACTGAGGTAATTTTCTGCTAATGTTATAAATGTGCTAGACAATAAAGGAGAAATTTATTTATGAAGGAGTAATTTTTTTTAATGCTCATCTAGTCATTGTTTATATATTACTAGAACTTTGTTTTAATGCCTTATTATAACAGTACATGTGTATGCATTTCTAGCAACATAATTTTCTTTGTAACATAGATACTCTGAAGATGGTCCAGTATAGGCCAAAATCAGATGCTGAGTAATAAATAATCAAAAAAGTGCAGCTGTTGTATATACACAAATCTTACAATTATCTATGCCCACTTGTACAAAATATTGCGTATAAATAGGGACAGGAAATTTTTTTTACAAAGATAACCTGAAAAACAATGCAAAATTTGGGGTGTTCAGTAAAACAACACAAAATCAGCAATTTTTATCAAATACCACGAAAATGGCAGTTTTTGCAAAAATCACGAAATTTGCCATTTCCCATACAAAAAACTGTCATAAATCTGAAGACGATAGTTTACAAGTATTCATAACTGATAGTTACTGACAAAAAAATAAATAAATAAATAAATAAATAAATTATGGAAAAGATGGACACTGAATTTGTCAAAAATAAATAAATGAGAATCTGACTGGAAAATAACTCCTAAGTTGGTAAAAACAGTAACTCCAAAATTGATATGAACAGGAACTCTGAATTTGGCAAAAATAACAACTCCAGATTTGGCAGGAACAGTAGCACTGAAATTGGCCTTAAAATACCACTGAAATTGAAATTAAATAAAATTATTTTTTCCTATTACTACCTATAAATTATTACTATACTGCTTAATATTATTCATGCTCATGCCACATAATTTACACAAGTAAATTAGAAAAAAAAAAAGCTGATACTTTGAAGAAACCTGCTGCCTCCTCACTTATGCTAAGTAGAAGCTGCTTGTCCCCTATTCCTAAATGAATATTTGCCTTATAAAAATGGTATTTTTCAAAGAAAATATTTACCTAAATCTGTCAAGACAGAGACCTGTTTGTGGTATACTACTGTTTTCTTTCAACTTTACAACAAACACTGTTATCGCCATATAGCTTACATAACATTTCAACTCTGGAATATTCAGGCAATGATTCATAAGGAGTGCTATTTAATTATTAATTTGTATTTTTTAGTTGGTGAGGATTTTCAGTTTCTTGTATTATGACGAATATCTTCCCTCCAGAGTAAATAACTCCATTCAGAACGCTAGACAGGGAGGGAAAGTCTGTAGGGAAGTTATAATTATTCAGTCTTAAATATAAAATTGCTTTATGAAGATGTAGAGGAGAGTCCATTAATACATCTAATAAAAGATACAATAATTCATGTCAGCTTTTTGTACTTGGTATGTCAATTTTTGTTAATTCCCCCCCCCCCACCCCCCAACCCCACACCCCACCCCCCTTGTGCAGGATGCAGTTGACAGGACGCAGTTGACAGACAATACAGAACTGTGGTGGGTTTCCTTTTTGGACGGCTTGCAGCGCATTCTTCTCTTCACGGAAGACATGGCGATAGTGACTGCGTGCCAAGCCGCTGGGGACCTGGAGCCATTTGACAGAGACATCAAGCTGTCAGTACACGGTGTCGGACTGTCCCTGGTGAACAACGTTGCTCGTACAGAGGTCATGTACCTTGGAATCGCAAGGTGAGAGTTTTGTTTCAAGAAAATAAGTAGATTTTTGTTGAGGTGCAGTACATAGCATTTGAATTATATATTTTATACAGTTTTCAAGTGCCGCTTCTTGTACACAAGCAATTTATTGCTAACAGGTACTTTTTATCGTGATTGCAGAGTGTGCATTGTCTTTAAGAAAATTTACTAAATGCACCTTATCATTTCACTGGTGTTCAAGATTGTAACTACATAATGTCATTCAAGAAAGGCATTTTCATGCATACTCTGATTTTTATTTTGAAATAAAATTTTCATTTAATATTAGTATTTAAGTAATTTCAGTCCCTTGGGCACAACAGAATTGTTAAACTTACAGCATGTTATAATCCACACAGCAGTTTGGGAAAAAGCATTTTGTGGTGGGATCCATAACCTTGTTGCTACTATGGACATACTCTCTGCATTCCATGCCGTAGGGGGCTTTCATTATGGCTGCACTGCTCGCCAAATGCTGGTGCCTATGCTGAGATACGGCATCACAGCCAATATGAAATATGTATCTTCAGATTTTTTTAAAACTATTAGGTGAAAAAATTTGTTTCTTGCACATCTTACTATGCTGCATCAAATTAAGCAAAATACTGCGTGAAATTTTAAGGAGTTTGCTAAGGTGGGGGGAAAAAAATACATAAACTGCATATATGGTTGACGTCGGCTCATACATTAGAGTGAATGAAATGTAGATATCAAAATTTTATTTAAAAATCAGAGCAGAATGGTATCTCATTTCATTCTTGAGTTGCTGGGTTAAATCCAAGTGATGGTTGCACACAGTGTCATCATTCACACCCTAGTGCATATCTCATAAATGATTAAGGATATCAAAAGCAGGTTTTTTTTGCAAATGATAGCACATAATGAGGCACCCATGTCATTCAGTAAATACTGTAATTTTTTTTTTATTCTCTAAAATATGGAAATAACTTGCCTATAGCAGTAAGAGGTTCAGGAAGCATACAGGTGTTCATAGCACCATAGGCAAACCTGAATGGCATGTGTATACAAGTCCACAGCAGGTGTGTAACAGCATAGCAGGATGTATATACATGGCCACAGCAGCAAAAGGGTTAATAAGAGTTCCTCACTGTCATAACAGATATGGGCATAACTATCACAGGTGTGAACTTCGTATGTAAAATGCAAACTTTGTACGGGCGTAAATAATGTAGCAGGGTTAGGGTGGTCACGGAGTATTGTTAACTTTGGGTGGTGGTTAGTGTTTAACGTCCCGTTGACAACGAGGTCATTAGAGACGGAGCGCAAGCTCGGGTTAGGGAAGGATTGGGAAGGAAATCGGCCGTGCCCTTTCAAAGGAACCATCCCGGCATTTGCCTGAAACGATTTAGGGAAATCACGGAAAACCTAAATCAGGATGGCCGGAGACGGGATTGAACCGTCGTCCTCCCGAATGCGAGTCCAGTGTGCTAACCACTGCGCCACCTCGCTCGGTATTATTGTTAACTTTGTGACAGGCCACAGTCTTAGTGTAGGATGCAAAACAGGGGAGCAGGTACAGTGAACCACTTCAGGCATCGAGGAGTTGTACAGTCAGTGAGAACAGTGACAAGTGAATTTAACAGAATTTGTGCAGCAACAGAAGGTGTCGTCTCGAAAGCTCTTTCACAGAGGAAGACTGCACTGTAGTTCCTTCTCTAGATTGTCACACAGATGAGAAAATGGTAGATATCGAAATAGATGACAGAGGGATAGAGAAACAATTAAAATTGCTCAAAAGAGGAAAGGCCGCTGGACCTGATGGGATACCAGTTCAATTTTACACAGAGTACGCGAAGGAACTTGCCCCCTCTTCTTGCAGCGGTGTACCGTAGGTCTCTAGAAGAGCGTAGCCTTCCAAAGGATTGGAAAAGGGCACAGGTCATCCCCATTTTCAAGAAGGGATGTCAAACAGATGTGCGGAACTATAGACCTATATCTCTAACGTCGATCAGTTGTAGAATTTTGGAACACGTATTATGTTTGAGTATAATGACTTTTCTGGAGACTAGAAATCTACTCTGTAGGAATCAGCGTGGGTTTAGAAAAAGACGATTGTGTGAAACCCAGCTCGCGCTATTCGTCCACGAGACTGAGGGCCATAGACACGGGTTCACAGGTAGACGTCGTGTTTCTTGACTTCGGCAAGGTGTTCGATACAGTTCCCCACAGTCATTTAATGAACAAAGTAAGAGCATATGGACTATCAGACCAATTGTATGATTGGATTGAAGAGTTCCTAGATAACAGAACGCAGCATGTCATTCTCAATGGAGAGAAGTCTTCCAAAGTAAGAGTGATTTCAGGCGTGCCGCAGGGGAGTGTCGTAGGACCGTTGCTATTCACAATATACATAAATGAAATTGTGGATGACATCGGAAGTTCTCTGAGGCTTTTTGCGGATGATGTTGTGGTATATCGAGAGGTTGTAACGATGGAAAATTGTACTGAAATGAAGGAGGATCTGCAGCGAATTGACACATGGTGCGGGGAATGTAGACAAGTGTAATGTGCTGCGAATACATAGAAAGAAAGATCCCTTATCATTTAACTACAATATATCAGGTCAGCAACTGGAAGCAGTTAATTCCGTAAATTTTCTGGGAGTACACATTAGGAATAATTTAAAATGGAATGATCATGTAAAGTTGATCGTCGGTAAAACAGATGCCAGACTGAGATTCATTGGAAGAATCCTAAGGAAATGCAATCCGAAAACAAGTAGATTACAGTACGCTTGTTCGCCCACTGCTTGAATACTGCTCAGCAGTGTGGGATCCGTACCAGATAGGGTTCATAAAAGAGATAGAGAAGATCCAACGGAGAGCAGCGCGCTCCGTTACAGGATGTTTTAGTAATCGTGAAAGCATTACGGAGATGATAGATAAACTCCAGTGGTAGACTCTGCAGGAGAGACGCTCAGTAGGTCGGTACGGGCTTTTGTTAAAGTTTCGAGAACATACCTTCACCGAGGAGTCGAGCAGTATAATGCTCCCTGCTACGTATATCTCGCGAAGAGACCGTGAGGATAAAATCAGAGAGCTTAGAGCCCACACAGAGGCATACCGACAATCCTTCTGTCCACGAACAATACGAGACTGGAATAGAAGGGAGAACCGATAGAGGTACTCGAGGTACCCTCCGCCACACACCGTCAGGTGGCTTGCAGAATATGGATGTAGATGTAGATGTAGATGTAGTACGGTGGCTTCAGGCAACGGAGCTTGTGTCGGCATGACACTGGTGGCATGCCGGTGGTCTGTCACTCGTGTCGGTGGCCTTTACAGCTGGAGCAGCACCAGTGGCTTGCTGACAGCCAAAGGCATACACTTGCCAGAAACAGACAGCTGGTCTCAGTAGATCACGAACGAGGTGCCCTCAGATGCAGTTGGTGAACTGGTGGCTCCCAAGTGGCATTCTGGAGTTGACTGAAGTCAGCCAGCAATAGACCTCCAGCTGGAAGACTCCAGTTCGGTTCTCGGTAAGATCAGAACTGGACACAGTCCGTAGACCCGTGCTTTTGGCAGGATTAGCATTTAGTAGTAGTTAAGGCTGGGTGATCCTCACGAGGTTGATGACGGAGTACGTCTTTTGACCAGAGGGGTTGATTTTCATTGCTGCTTGACCCGGCCTCATTGTGGCGGGGTGTCACTTTCGATCACACAGACTGGCGAAGCGGCGCACACCGAGCCCGGGCACGGTGTAATCTAGCTTACCGCTATGGCGGCATGGCCCTTGTGCTGTGCTATAGCTGCTGTGTTCCAACTCTACAAGCAGTAGTAGGCTGAAATGTGTGCTAACTGGCTCACCTCCGTGTCCAAATACAGACTTGTGTCTCAGCACTTACCCAGGCAACAGAATGTTGTGGCAGACTTATGGCTCGCACAGTAGTGAGTTGTGGACGTCAGTTTGGCTAGGTAATGGCGTAACGACAACTTGTTAGAAGTCATTAGTGCAAGGGTCTGAGTTTCAATCTGCCAGGAAGTTTAAAATCGGCAAACACTCCACTGCAGAGTGTTACGTTCCATTGTGGAATACTGAATACGAGGTGTGATCAAAAAATACGATGAATGAATTTATTTAGCAGGATCTCCTGACGCTACAACACGTCATGTAATTTGTACGACCGTACGTACTCGAATCTAAGCCGCACTTTTTTTCCGGTTTTTGTAATCCAAAAAACTGCCTGCGGCTTAGAATCGAGTGCAAAGTAAGCGGAAATTCTGAAAAATGTTGGTAGGTGCCACCACAACTAACTTCTGCCGTCGAATATATGTAGTGCTACACAGGCTTGCTTTGCTGGCACAAAGATAAATACTAACGCCAAAACCTCTGCGTCAGGAAATAAATTTTAAAATAAAAGGTGCAAGACAAGCTTTTCTCTCCGCCCCGAGTTTCGACCACTGCATTTCAGTGTACTGCGAAAATCCGACTGGCAAGACTGTTAGGGGTTTTTGTCAATATGGCCAACTCTACATTCTGAATTTTTTCCTACCTGTGAGAAGAGATGGTTGCTAATAGGAACTTCTATGAATTGTGAATCACATGCAGTATTCTCTTCACCATAAGAATAATACGAATATAAACATTTTGTCATGTATTCTTTCATGTTTGCTGCTATCTCATTTAAATCCTGTCTGCCTAATAAACTACGAAACTAGAGTGGGACAACAGCAAATGCAGAAGAATATACATATCATATCATGTCATGTTTATATTTGTATTATTCTTAGGCCTAACAGTGATACAGTCAGAAATGGAGCACGGCAATTGACTAGTTTTTTAAATCTAAAATGACTCTATTTTTGTGCAGAATGTAATGTACTGAAGAGGCGTCTGCAATGATTTCCAAATGGAGAAAAATTTTCCCTAAACTCTCATTCAGAACATCTTCTATCATATGCAGTCTATTATTTGGTTCTTGTTGATCCTTATCAAAGGAAGCAGCAGTGTAGGTAACAACAAATAGCAGTCTCTTGCCATTGTTTCGCTAATGAGACAATTCCTCTCTTTCTTTATCGTAAGCGGCAGTAGCGCGCACAAAAGCAAGCCATGCCGCGACCAGCGACAGGTCGTAAACACACATTAACAGAATGCGAGAAACAATGCACGACACAGTACAGTAATGCATTTTCAGCTTAGAGTGACGTAAACACCTATAACAAAGAGAAGGCACCTACGAGATCAAAGAAAAATAAGCAATCAATTCAAACCATATGAAGCACGTGAAAAAGGAAGGGTACTCGTATAAATACAGACGGAGTGCCTGACGCATAGCAATGGCTACCTGGTAAAGCTTAACTGCTAAGCTTTTGACTCGAACCAAACTACTGTAGCTGTATCGTCATTCATTCGACCTAAATTGCGTCTCATATTAAAATGGACCAACTTTGTTTCAATTTGGAGGTGCGGCCTAAAACTTTTCTCTCCCCTTGAATCTCGAGTCTCAAATTTCAGGTGCGGCTTACATTCGGGGAAAATTTTTTTCCTTGATTTCGAGTCTCATTTTTCAGGTGTGGCTTAGATTCGACTGTGGCTTAGATTAGAGTAAATACTGTAGCTTGATCCACTGATGCAGGCAGCATCAAGTTCAACCCATTCTGACTTGTCAGCCAGTGCCTAGACATACTTGAGTCAGTTCGTGTTTACCATGTCTGTCATTCATCGTGAAATTTGAGCTAGACATGAACATTAACTTCTGTTTGGAGTTGCAAAAAAGTGTGAAATAAACTCATGAAATTTTGAAATTGGTGTACAGTGATAATCATGTAATCAGACTGTTTGCAAGATGTGGTGGTGATGGTGGTGATGATGATGATGATGATGATGATGATGATGTCCCATACCCCGTGGAGCGTAGGGGATGATGTGGGAGACCCGCACCGCCGACGAGGCAAGGTCCTAGCGGAGGTGGTTTGCCATTGCCTTCCTCCGACCATAATGGGGATGAACAATGATGATGAAGACGACACAACACCACCCAGTCATCTCCAGGCAGGAAAAATCACTGACCCCACCGGGAATCGAACCCAGGACCCCATACGTGGGAAGCGAGAACGCTACCGCAAGACCGTGAGCTGCGGACTTGCAAGAAGTACGAGGGATATAAAAGTGGAAATGAATCAACAGAAGATGCGCAATGATTGGGAGATCCATTAACCTCAAAAACAGAAGAAAACGTGCAAAAACTGACAAACATTTTTTGTTTGAAGAGACAAATGACTATTCAAGAGCTTACTGAAGGACTTCCCATCCTATATGGATCTGTGCAAAGCACTTTAACCAGAAATTTCCAAATGAGACAATTGAGTGAAAGATTTTTCCCAGACATAAATGAAAGGAAAATTGTGTGTCAGTTTGCACAGAGTTGAAGGATCGCCTTCATTCAGATCTGGACTCCATGTCGAGAATTGCAACTGGAGATGAAACTTCTGTCTGTGGGTACGACCCTGAGACAAAAATTCAGAGCTCACAGTGAAAAACCAGTGAAACTTCTCACCCTAAAAATGGGTGTCATTCAAAATCAAATTTCAAAGTCAAGCTCACTGTTTTTATTTTGAGGACATTATGCAATCAGAGTTTGTTCCAAGGGGAATAGCTGTAAACAAATGTGTGAGGAAAGAGACCAGAAAAATGGGCCAGTGCCTTCCTTCTTCTTCATTGCAATGCTCTGTACCACACCTCACTTTAAATTCGCAAATTTTTGCCCAGAAAAAGTGTTTCCATCTGTCCACATCTGCCTTACTCACCAAGCTCAGCACCGTGTGCCTTCTGGCTCTTCCCAAAAATTAAAACCTCCATTAAAGGAAAATGTTTTGACACGATTCCTGACATCGAGAAGGCCAAGACAAAGCAACTGAACAGACATCATTCTAATCCAGCAGCCACTATAAATTAAGTCACAAATGAATTGCAGAGCTTGGCTGCGAGCAGGCACCAATTTAAACCGATGGCGAAAGTCGAAAATTTGTGCGAGACTGGAAATCAAACTCAGATCTTCTGCTTGCTAGGCAGATGCTCTGACCATCTGCACAGACTATCCTGGCACACTTCATGTCAGATCAAAACTCACAACTTATCCACACACTACTAATGTAGTGTCCTCATTGCTCGTGGCATTACTCGCATTACTCCGGCACAAATTTTCTACTTTTTCCATTAGTTTAAATTAATGTGTGCTCACAGCCAATATCTGTAATTTATGTGTGTCTTAATTCGTAGTGGCTGCTGGATCAAAATGGTGTCTGTTCTCTCAGGCACGTCTGAAAGAACAGGCACCAAACATATATAGTTAAGCTGAGGATGGCCAATGATCTCTTCGGTGCAGATGCACATCGGGATCGAAGTCTTACGGGGATCGACAAAGTGCCACGAGTAACGAGGAAGATGGACGAGAGGCACTACATTTGTAGTGTGTGGATAAGCTGAGAATTTTCATCTGACGGGAGGCATGCTAGGGTAGGCCGTAATGTTGCATTGACCAGTTAATCCGGGTGGCTTAGTTTGTCAGAGCATCTCTGCTGTAAGCAGAAGATCCAGGTTTGAATCCCGGTCCGGCACAGATTTTCGACTTTGACCGTAGGTTTAAATCAATCCCCCGTGTGCAGACAATGTCTGTAATTCCTTTGTGTTTTGAAAACAATTGTCATCCAAAATTGGTCATTCATAAAATTTTACTACACAAATAATATTTTGTGTTACATTATACATTCTGTCAGTATGCTGTTGTGAATCTGCTGTCCTATATCTGTTGCCTAAAACAATGAATATCCACTGTCAAAACAGCTCTGGTATCATCTGGGAGACGTGCAAATGGAACGGCAGGCGCTTCAAGCCACTGAGTGTGCGGGACGGGGCGTCGCTGGAGCTGGCGTACCAGCGCCACCTGCAGGAGGCGGCCGTGGGGCAGCAGCCGCCCACCTCGGTCCTGGTCGACGGCAAGGTCGAGGTGAGCACTTCCTCACTTCTCCTCACATAGGAGTGAGTTTCTGTATACAGAGAGGTGACAAAAGTCATAGGACAATTCAAAGTGTGGTGTCGGACCTCCTTTTGCCGGTTGTAGCGCAGCAGCTTGAGGTGGCACAGACTCGACAACACGTTGGAAGTCCCTTGCAGAAATAATGAGCCGTGTTGCCTGTATAGTTGTCCACAATTGCAAAACTGTTGCAGTGCAGGATTTTGTGCACAAACTGACCTCCCCGTAAACATTCGACGGGATTCACATTGGGCGATCTGGGTGGCCATATCATTTGCGAGAACTGTGCAGAATGTCTTCAAACCAGTCGCAAACAGCTGTGGCCCGAAGACGTGGCACATTGTCACTCGTAAAAATTGCGTCACAGTTCGGGAATGTGAAGTCCGTTAATGCCTGCAAATGGCCTCCGAGTAGCTGAAAATAAGCATTTCCAACCAGTCATGCAATGTAGGCTTTCACGACTGGATGGTACTGTTGTTGATAATTCTTCCGGGTTATATGGCCGTGGTCCATGGAATTCTTATATTCCTAATGTTTCGTCCAATACTACGTTGGACATCTTCAGAAGTATGGCGAGTCCTGCCGACTGACAAGTCGGGCGTCGGAGAGCGGCCTAAATACCCAGGAAAGTGGGTGTGGTCTAGCTTGCACGTAGTAGCAGAGAGAAAACTAGTCAAAGATAAAATGTAACTATCGATAATAGTCCGTCATAGATAAAAATCACTTATTGATTCTGTGACGCCACTGTCCATATCTCGCTTAATTTCAAGGCGTCTTCTTTTCTATTAAAATTATCTTCATGTTTATAAATTTCAATAGTGTCCTTATACAGTCGTGGATAATAGTTCGTGGTAGCACTTAAAATTGTAGTTTCAGAAAACTGAACTACACGGTCACCTGACTGAAGTGCATGTTCCACAACAGCCGATTTATCTATTTTTCCCAGTCGGCAAAGATTTTTATGCTCCTTTACCCTCGTATTCACACTTCTTTTCGTAGTACCAATATAGTCCTTGCCACAAGTACACGGAATTTTGTACACACCGCTATGATAATGGTGGCCTTCTATCTTTAACAGAATGAAGTACTTGTCCTCTTTTTTTTGGTAGGTTTGAATACCGGTTTCACTTTACGTTTCAGCAAAATTTTTCCCATTCGATCTGTAATCTTACTAATAAAAAGTAAAGACACCGTGTTCTTCCATTGCTGTGTACCATCCTTGTCCTTTGGCCTGCTGTAATTAGGTCTTAAAACTCTATTAATTTCTTTGTTTGAGTACCCATTCTTATCGAAGGCCGGTTTCAGACGATTCAGTTCCGTATCCAGATGTTCCGGCGTACAAATCCGTTTTGCCCTGTCCACTAAACTTTTGATTACACCTCTTTTTTTTTTTTGTGGGTGAGGATTGGAGTTCTTATGTAAGTATCTATCAGTGTGTGTGCTCTTCCGAAACACTTTATGCCTACACTGGCTCGAGTATCAAAAGTTAGCAGAGTGCCAGGGAAATGTCTCTCTTTTAATATTTACAAAAGCTTTTAGAAGACAGTGAAGTGTAAACCAGTGTCTCGTTCACTCCCCACCCGGCAGGTGGACTTCAAGGCGGAGGAGATGATACGGCCGAGCCGGCGCAGGCTGCGCCGCAACTACCACACGGGCCTGTGGATGCAGCTGCGCACGTCGCCGCACCAGACGCAGCTGCACGCCAAGATCAACCGCCTGCAGATCGACAACCAGATGTTCGACTGCATGTTCCCCGTCGTGCTGGCGCCCGTGCCGCCACCCAGGAGTGTCGCTGCCGACAACGGTAAGAGCGTAAAGGAGGGCCGCTCGGGAGTGGTGAGACTTACTGTGCCTGTTTCTCAAAATGAACTTCCATTTGTATGAATGTGGAGGCAGAATTAGTCAAATTTTTCTGGTGACACGAGTATTGTTATTGTGAGAACACAAACACCAAAACAGTAGTAAATGTACTTGTGAAAGTTGTTTACAGTTTCTTGTAGCTGCAGGACTTTCTTTGTCTTGGCTTAAACAATTAAACTTTGGCTTATGCAGTTTTCAAAAGATCTTTGTAATTGGTATTAGCTGTACACAGATTGAAAGGAAAAAAGTAAGACATGGGCAAGTGAAATTAGATTTTTGAGAATTTAATGTTGTTGCTGTGGTCTTCAGTCCTGGTACTGGTTTGATGCAGCTCTCTATGCTACCCTATCCTGTGCAAGCTTCATCTCCCAGTACTTACTGCAACCTACATCCTTCTGAATCTGCTTAGTGTATTAATCTCTTGGTCTCCCTCTATGATTTTTACCCTCCACTCTGCCCTTCAATACTAAATTTGTGATCCCCTGATGCCTCAGAACATGTCCTACCAACCGGCTCCTTCTTCTTGTCAAGTTGTGCCACAAACTCGTTTTCTCCCCAATTCTATTCAATACCTCCTCATTAGTTATGTGATCTACCCATCTAATCTTCAGCATTCTTCTGTAGCACCACATTTCGAAAGCTTCTATTCTCATCTTGTCCAAACTATTAATCGTCCATGTTTCACTTCCATACATGGCTACACTCCATACGAATACTTTCAGAAACGACTTCCTGACACTTAAATCTATACTCTATGTTAATAAATTTTTCTTCTTCAGAAACGCTTTCCTTGCCATTGCCAGTCTACATTTTATATCCTCTCTACTTTGACCATCATGAGTTACTTTGCTCCCCAAATAGCAAAACTCCTTTACTACTTTAAGTGTCTCATTTCCAAATCTAATTCCCTCAGCATCACCCGACTTAATTTGACTACATTCCATTATCCTCATTTTGCTTTTGTTGATGTTCATCTTATATCCTCCTTTCAAGACACTGTCCATTCCATTCAACTGCTTTTGTTTCCTGCACTGCTTGCTCAATATACAGATTGAATAACATCGGGGAGAGGCTACAACCCTGTCTCACTCCCTTCCCAACTACTGCTTCCCTTTCATGCTCCTAGACTCTTAAAACTGCCATCTGGTTTCTGTACAAATTGTAAATAGCCTTTCGCTCCCTGTATTTTACCCCTGCCACCTTTAGAATTTGAAAGAGAGTATTCCAGTCAACACTGTCAAAAGCTTTCTCTCAGTCTACAAATGCTAGAAACGTAGGTTTGCCTTTCCTTAATCTTTCTTCTAAGATAAGTCGTAAGGTCAGTATTGCCTCACGTGTTCAAACATTTCTACGGAATCCAAACTGATCTTCCCCGAGGTCGGCTTCTACCGGTTTTTCCATTTGTCCGTAAAGAATTCGCGTTAGTATTTTGTAGCTGTGACTTATTAAACTGGTAGTTCGGTAATTTTCACATCTGTCAACACCTGCTTTCTTTGGGATTGGAATTATTACATTCTTCTTGAAGTCTGATGGTATTTCGCCTGTCTCATACGTCTTGCTCACCAGATGGTAGAGTTTTGTCAGGACTGGCTCTCCCAAGGCTGTTAGTAGTTCTCATGGAATGTTGGCTACTCCTGGGGCCTTGTTTCGACTCAGGTGTTTCAGTGCTCTGTCAAACACTTCACGCAGTATCGTATCTGCCATTCCATCTTCATCTACGTTCTCTTCCCTTTCTATAACATTGCCTTCAAGTACATCGCCCTTGTATAGTCCCTCTATATACGCCTTCCACCTTTCTGCTTTCCCTTCTTTGCTTAGAACTGCGTTTCCATCTGAGCTCTTGATATTCATACAAGTGGTTCTCTTTTCTCCAAAGGTCTCTTTAATTTTCCTGTAGGTAGTATCTATCTTACCCCTAGTGAGATAAGCCTCTACATCCTGACATTTGTCCTCCAGCCATGCCTGCTTAGCTATTTTGCTCTTCCTGTCGATCTCATTTTTGAGACGTTTGTATTCCTTTTTGCCTGCTTCATTTACTGCATTTTTGTATTTTGTTGTTTCATCAGTTAAATTCAATATTTCTTCTGTTACCCAAGGGTTTCTACTAGCCCTCGCCTTTTTACCTACTTCATCCTCTGCTGCCTTCACTACTACATCACTCAGAGCTACCCATTCTTCTTCTACTGTATTTCTTCCCCCATTTGTGACAATTGTTCTCTTATGCTCTCCCTGAAACTCTGTACAACCTCTGGTTTAATCAGTTTGTCCACGTCCCATCTCCTTAAATTCTCACCTTTTTGCAGTTTCTTCAGTTTTAATCTACAGTTCATAACCAGTAGATTGTGGTCAGAGTCCACATCTGCCCCTAGACATGTCCTACAACTTACAACCTGGTTCCTAAATCTCTGTCTTAGCATTATATATTCTATCTGAAACCTGTCAGTATCTCCAGGCTTCTTCCATGTATACAACCTTCATTTATGATTCTTGAACCAAGTGTTAGCTATGACTAAGTTATGCTCTGTGCAAAATTGTACCAGACGGCTTCCTCTTTCATTTCTTCCCCCCCAATCCATATTCACCTACTACGTTTCCTTCTCTCCATTTTCCTACTATCGAATTCCATTCACCTATGACTATTAAATTTTCGTCTCCCTTCACTACCTGAATAATTTATTTTATCTCATCATACAATTCTTCAATATCTTCGTCATCTGCAGAGCTAGTTGGCATATAAACTTGTACTACTGTAGTAGGCGTGGGCTTCGTGTCTATCTTGGCCACAATAATGCGTTCACTATGCTGTTTGTAGTAGCTTACCCGCATTCCTATTTTCCTATTCATTATTAAACCTACTCCTGCATTACCTCTATTTGATTTTGTATTTATAACCCTGTATTCACCTGACCAAAAGTCTTGTTCCTCCTCCCACCGAACTTCGATAATTACCACTACATCTAACTTTAACCTATCCATTTCCCCTTTTAAATTTTCTAATCTACCTGCCCAATTAAGGGATCTGACATTCCACACTCCGATCCGTAGAACGCCAGTTTTCTTTCTCCTGATAACGACATCCTCTTGAGTAGTCCCCGCCCGGAGATCCGAATGGGGGACTATTTAACCTCCGGAATATTTTACCCAAGAGAACGCCATCATCATTTAATCACACAGTAAAGCTGCATGCCCTCGGGAAAAATTATGGCTGTAGTTTCCCCTTGCTTTCAGCCGTTCGCAGTACCAGCAGAGCAAGGCCATTTTGGTTAGTGTTACGGGGCCAGATCAGTCAATCATCCAGACTGTTGACCCTGCAACTACTGAAAAGGCTGCTGCCCCTTTTCAGGAACCATACGTTTGTCTGGCCTCTCAACAGATTGGAATGATTCCTTACCTTCTCCCTTAAAACCCATATCCTTTTGTCTTTCCCTCTCCTTCCCTCTTTGCTGATGAAGCAACCTCAGATTGCGAAAGCTTGAAATTCGCGTGTGTGTTTGTGTCTTTGTTTTTATATATATTTTTCCCACTGATGTTATCAACAACATTGTCAATTGTAGTCAGTGTTCATGTGTCACTGCTGAGACACATTTTCGTACTGCTCGTGTGATGTTACTGGAAGCTTTGATGTCTTACTGAGTTATCTTAGGAGGAGTAGAAACACATTTGAAATAGTGCTCTTACTGCAGTGGGCTTCTTTGGCTACGGGACTGAGCTGTTTCTTATGCTACAATGTTCTTTTCGTGAGTTGCAGGTTCCCAAATGATAGAAAGTTTTTGTGGTCATCTTTGTGTACCAAAAAATTCTCTTACTATTATAGCTTTAGAGTTTTATTTTGATGTGATGGAGAGTGTCTACTGAGTACAAGTAAAAGCAACAGACGAGAGGGTGGCTGCTTGCATAACTACGCTGTCCGCTCGCACTAATGCGACCTCCTGTGAGAAGCCTAAATAACCACCTTCTGGAGGACAGACCACTGGAGATGTGCAAGAAGGAAGTCAGTGAGGTTCTGGAAGGTACCAACAGCGATGCCAAGCCAAGCTAACCCAACTTTAGTGCTGTGCCTAGCTGCTGTAGGTTTCTCAGCTGAGGATACGTAGCACGAGCGGCCCGATCGAGGTGGTCCCGTGCCTTCTCAATTGGGTTTAAACCCAGAGAGTTTCGTAACTACGGGAGTGTGATACTCTCTCTCGGTGCTCTTTGTATTGTGCAGATAAGCTTTGAGCTGTGCGACACTTTGCATTGTCCTGCTGGTAGATGCCATCGTACCGAGGAAAACCAAACTGCGTATAGGGTGGAGGTCTTCCCTAAGGATAGATGCATACATGTTTCAACTATTGTGCCTTCCAGAATGACGAAATCACCCAGGGAACACCACAAAAACGTTCCCCAGCTCATAATGCTCCCCCCTCCAGCCCGGATCCCTTCCTTACGTACATACGTTAATGGCTCTCTGTTCAGTGGACCATAAAACATATTCATCTACATCTACACGATTACTATGCAATTCACATTTAACTGCTTGGCAGAGGGTTCATCGAACCACAATCGTACTATCTCTCTACCGTTCCACTTCTGAACAGCGTACGGGAAAAACGAACACCGAAACCTTTCTGTTCGAGCTCTGATTTCTCTTATTTTATTTTGATCATCGTTCCTACCTATGTAGGTTGAGCTCAACAAAATATTTTCACATTCAGAGGAGAAAGTTGGTGACTGAAATTTCATAAATAGATCTCGCCATGACGAAAAACGTCTTTGCTTTAATCACTTCCATTCCAACTCGCGTACCATATCTGCCACACTCTCTCCGCTATTACGTGATAATACAAAATGAGCTGCCCTTTTTTTTGCACCCTTTTGATGTCCTCCGTCAATCCCACCTGGTAAGGATCTCACACCACACAGCAATATTCTAACAGAGGACGAACCAGTGTAGTGTAAGCTGTCTCTTTAGTGGACTCGTTGCATCTTCTAAGTGTCCTGCCAATAAAACGCAACCTTTGGCTCGCCTTCCCCACAATATTATCTGTGTGGTCTTTCCAACTGAAGTTGTTCGTAATTTTAACACCCAGGTACTTAGTTGAATTGACAGCCTTGAGAATTGTACTATTTATCGAGTAATCGAATTCCGACGGATTTCTTTTGGAACTCGTGTGGATCACCTCACACTTTTCGTTATTTAGCGTCAACTGCCACCTGCCACACCATACAGCAATCTTTTCTAAATCGCTTTGCAACTGATACTGGTCTTCGGATGACCTTACTAGACGGTAAATTACAGCATCATCTGCGAACAACCTAAGAGAACTGCTCAGATTGTCACCCAGGTCATTTATATAGATCAGGAACAGCAGAGGTCCCAGGACGCTTCCCTGGGGATCACCTGATATCACTTCAGTTTTACTCGACGATTTGCCATCTATTACTACGAACTGTGACCTTCCTGACAGGAAATCACGAATCCAGTCACACAACTGAGGTGATACCCCATAGACCCGCAGCTTGATTAGAAGTCGCTTGTGAGGAACGGTGTCAAAAGCTTTCCAGAAATCTAGAAATACGGAATCAACTTGAGATCCCCTGTCGATAGCGGCCATTACTTCGTGCAAATAAAGAGCTAGCTGCGTTGCACAAGAACGATGTTTTCTGAAACCGTGCCGATTACGTATCAATAGATCGTTCCCTTCGAGGTGATTCATAATGTTTAAATACAATATATGCTCCAAAACCTTACTGCAAACTGACGTCAATGATATAGGTCTGTAGTCCGATGGATTACTCCTACTACCCTGGTGCGACCTGCGCAATTTTCCAATCTGTAGGTACAGATCTAACGGTGAGCGAGTGGTTGTATATGATTGTTAAGTAGGGAGCTATTGTATCAGCGTAACCTGAAAGGAACCTAATCGGTATACAATCTGGACCTGAAGACTTGCCCGTATCAAGCAATTTGAGTTGCTTCGCAACCCCTAAGGTATCTACTTCTAAGAAACTCACGCTAGCAGCTGTTCGTGTTTCAAATTCTGGAATATTCCATTCGTCTTCCCTGGTGAAGGAATTTCGGAAAACTGCATTCAATAACTCCGCTTTAGCGGCACAACCTGAAAGTGGTTATTGGACGCTGATATCAAACGTAGACAGTGATCACATTAGTGCGCCCGGACTGTGTATTCGTGACCACAGCCAATGAAAGTGAGATCTAATGTGATCGTGAACTCTGTTTTACAGCGCTGAAGCCCTTCGCGGAGGTGAGCATTGTGCAGAGGATAATGGAGCACAGCCCTGTGCAGCAGTTCAAGTACTTCAAGGTGCTTATCCAGGAGTTCCACATAAAGCTCGACTTGGGCTTCATCAACAGCCTCATCCAGCTGTTCATGGCAGACGAACTCAGTGACGCGCAGGAGGTAAATGTGTGTGCTGTACTGATCAAATTAATTGATGCTCTTCGTCTGGTGGAGTTAGAGTAGTTTATGCACTCAATTTACTGCAGTGACTCTAGTTACCTATAATTATTCCAAGTATTTCAGATTTGTCTTTGCGAAACTTAAAATTTTGGTAACAGCATTTATAAGGACATTTGTTTGAATAAATGTTATTTTGAACTAAAACGACATTTAACTTGTTTTCAGGCAGAACAGTTTGCAGCCGACTTAAAGGTGGTCGAGGAGCCTCTCCAGAGTCACGTGTCGATGCAGTCTTCACAGGAGCAGAAGAACTTTTACGATCTCCTGCACTTCTCACCGCTTAAGGTGAGATGCTACACGTGAACCGAGCAAACTATTATGATGCGTAAATATTTTTTAGTGTTCCCTTAACAGAAATCATTTTGGCTCATTGTAAAAAAGTGTTATTTAAGAAAAACTTAATTGTATTTCTCTTTAATATTTGGAAACGTTGTCAGTTTGTAGTCTGTGTATCCCTAGGGGAAGAGATCAATATTACAGAAAGTAGTTTTGATGCAAAAAGGTTCTCGTAGACCTGTTCTCCGTATCCAGTGGTAAAAAAAAAAAATAAATAAATAAATAAATAAAAAATAAAAAAAAAACACCCGTGAACAGTTGCTACATTTATGGAGTACAGGGCGGTTAAGATTAAACTTTCACTACTTCAGGGGAGTTGGAACGCCCTATCCCAACAATGTTAAATTTAATGACATGGCTTCCCTGTATTTCAGGAACTACTGTAACCATTGACATGAAACTTTTACAGGACATTAAACTATATGTTCCGAGTCTACTGAACTACAATAATTGCATTTGAGACGCTGCTTTTGGAAATGCAATTTTTTAATTGCACGGTAAAAATTTTGTGTACTTATTGTACATTATCTTAAATAATTTTAATTTTACATAACATTATGTTCTTCTTTTAGTTTAGTTGACTCAGGATATGTATGTTATTACTCACTGAAAATTTGAATACTCTAATCGAAGTGGTTTCTGAGGTTTAGGGAAAAATGCAACAGGAAATGTAAGTTTTCAGGAATGGCTTCTAAAGTTTCAAAAGACTGTAACTTACTCAACATATGTTTAATTGTGTATTTTTAGTCACTCGGAAGCATTCTGCACCGTACTGAATATCATCCTCTTGATCTTTTTCCAAGTTTTTTCTTCTTTATTGGCTCCTTAGTGGCCAACTGTGCTGCATACACTGCTTTATCGATGCGAACCTTGTCCTTCCGTGCAATTTCTCTGATGCCGTTTGCTCCAGGGTTAATTCCCATATGATGTAGCACTTTCACCCTACCAATGTTGCCATCATTAAAAGCAATAACAGTATCACTGACACCACACGGCTAATTGGGATTTAGAGTCTGACCGTGCAAATACTTCTTCAGTAACTCAGGATTTGCCAGGTCTCTGTAAATAGGTTTTATGATATTCAAGACTGCTGCTGGGATGGAATATTTATGGCTGTATGAACTCTTTGAGTACCGGGTGATGCGGTAATTGCACCACAAATCAGGTCCAGGAGGGCAAAGGTGGTGTACTTGTTTTTCAGCAGTTGACAGTCTGTGGAAAAAGGTAGCCCATAATGCCTGCTTCATTCCCAACAATCCTCAGTATTATTTCTAATGGCCATCCCATAATACTGCCATAGTTCATCAATCATTTTGTCTGTCAGCCTGCCTCTTATAGTTTTACCATCAGAAAGTTTCTTGTCTTTCAAACTTTGTTTCAACTCCCTCAACCTGGTGCCCATCCTCTTCTGGACATGACCTTTATAACATAGCAATCCACAGCCTTCTATATAAATAATTATCAATGTTATTAGATGTGGAAGTAATGCATGTAACAATTTTAATATTTTCAACCGGTGTAGCTTATGTTTAAAAAAATAAAATACAGGGTGATTCAAAAAGAATACCACAACTTTAGGAATTTAAAACTCTGCAACGACAAAAGGCAGAGCTAAGCACTATCTGTCGGCGAATTAAGGGAGCTATAAAGTTTCATTTAGTTGTACATTTGTTCGCTTGAGGCGCTGTTGACTAGGCATCAGCGTCAGTTGATGCTAAGATGACGACCGCTCAACAGAAAACTTTTTGTGTTATTGAGTACGGCAGCAGCGAATCGACGACAGTTGTTCAGCGTGCATTTCGAATGAAGTATGGTGTTAAACCTCCTGATAGGAGGTGTATTAAACGTTGGTATAAACAGTTTACAGAGAATGGGTGTTTGTGCAAAGGGAAAAGTTCTGGACGGCCGAGAACAAGTGATGAAAATGTAGCACGCATCCAGCAAGCATTTGTTCGCAGCCCAGGAAAATCGACTCGCAGAGCTAGCAGAGAGCTGCAAATTCCACAATCAACTGTATGGCGAGTCCTACGAAAAAGGTTAGTTATGAAACGTTATCCCGAGGCGATGGATCGGCCGCCAGGCAGCCCGTGACAGAGCACTTCATCACTGGCCTCCAAGAAGCTCTGATCTTATCCCCCTGCGATTTTTTCTTATGAGGGTATGTTAAGGATATGGTGTTTCGGCCACCTCTCCCAGCCACCATTGATGATTTGAAACGAGAAATAACAGCAGCTATCCAAACTGTTACGCCTGATATGCTACAGAGAGTGTGGAACGAGTTGGAGTATCGGGTTGATATTGCTTGAGTGTCTGGGGGAGCCATATTGAACATCTCTGAACTTGTTTTTGAGTGAAAAAAAAAGCTTTTTAAATACTCTTTGTAACGATGTATAACAGAAGGTTACATTATGTTTCTTTCATTAAATACACATTTTTAAAGTTGTGGTATTCTTTTTGAATCACCCTGTACTTTCCATGTGAGTTTATATATATAATCATTTTATTCGGAAAATTGAAAATTTTTTAATGAGATAAAAATCCAAAAATGTAAAAAAGGATTTTCCGTTCTAACTGCCCTTAAGTCAGTGTAATGCAAAAGTATTTACTGTATGGGTACCCAACTTTGTCAGTGTAGATGCAAAATTATTTACCATACGGGTACCCAACTTTACAGGAATGATGCTCAGACCGTGCACTGCAAGATTTGCATTGTTAGTCGTGTTAGTGTAATGACTTGCCACTAACAAGGGGACAGCAGCACGACCATGGGGTCGGGGATTTGTCCGCAATTTTGTGTTGTGAACGAGGACCCCTAACACCTCATGTGGTTAAAATATTAGGACGCACTACTTGGAAAATCCCGAGAAAAATCAATCCAAAGTTTCTTAGGCACCTTACGAGTGCAAAATGTTAGTCCACTGCCGAGCCGCCATCTGGCATACGTGGTTAGCGCTCGGACCCTTATGCCAAAGGTCTCGAGTTCGATTCCTCCTCCAGCACTTTTTTTTTCTTCTATTGCTTGCAAAATTGCAGTGCATTGTTACAGAAGAATAGTGAAATTAATTCCTGGGAAGATTGTATAAAAATTCATTCTATAATTCACCATCAATTATCGTCACCAATATTCCGAGACATGATTCAATATGCCTGCTTTGCCTCAAAATTGTCAAACTCGAAACATTTTCGTAAATGTTAATGGGGCATGTTTTTGTACAGATTTATTGCAAATGCTCTGTGATTGTAAAAAATCCGCTTTTATATGTTGCGCAAGATTTATTTTTTTAACGATAATTACCACTGCGGTTCTTCTTTATAATTATTATATGTATAAAAATTGAATGTTTTCCAATCGACTTTGTTATTCTGATTAAAAAGGCAATGTTTCTCCTCATATACTTTACAATGAAAACTGGGAAACCCACTGCCATGAATTGTGTTGTCGGACAAAAAGAAAATATCTTTTATTCAATCAATTCGTTAAAGATAATGTAGGTTTTTGAATCTTTCTGAATAATTGGTGGAATAACCAAAGAAAATGAAACAGAAGGGGGAAAAAAGTGCCACAGGAGGAATCGAACATGAGACCTCTGGCGTAAGACTCCAAGCCCTAAACGCCTAGGCCAGACGGTGGCTCAGCAGTGTACTAACATTTTATACTCATAAGGCACCTAAGAAACTTTGGATCGTCCTAATATTTTAACCACATGAGGTGTTAGGGGTCCTCTTTCACCACACAAAATTGCGGACAAATCCCCGACCCCATGGTCATGCTGTCTCCTTGTAAGAGCAGGTGGTGGTACAGCGACATAAGGTCAAAACACAAGCATACGTTTCCATTACAGCTGCAGACAGTGAACATGGGTCTGGATAACCAAAGCTGTTTCATCAAAACAATTGCAGTACAGCTGCTGTTCTTTGCAAGTATTTACGCATTAAAGGGATACAAACAGGTCCTCTTCCCACACTATGGTTGAAGAATGTGAATTAGAAGTTGGAATTAACTGGCAGTTTGGGGACTGAGTGAGGCAAATGGCCAATTGTGCTGAGGCAGGGAATGCTGATCGCAATGTGCGATTTTCGAGCAGTGTCTCGTAACAGCTGAATATTACACGCTCCACATTTCGTAAAGTGCTGCAAACAATAGCTAAGTGGTATCTGTACAAACTTTCAGCCTGTCACGGATTTAGATGACCATCAGTTTGAGCACTGTTTGTAAGCTGGAATGTAAACATGGTATGCACTTAACAGATGTTATCATCCCAAGTGGAAATTATTTATTTTTTTTTTTTGCCCCCCCCCCCCCCCCCTGTGGTATATTCATTACTTCTCTTCCACATGTCCTTCCAAATGCTTTCCCAGATTTTCATTGTCCTACAATCACTCATTTTTCATGAGACTCTTCTCAAGTAGTGAAAGTAGGCTGAGAACTTAAGACAACTTTCAATACATTTTGGAGAGAATGTTTATAGAGTATGGCAGCAACCAGCCACAATTTACATTTGACTGTCTTTGCTGAAGGAGCGCTATTACCAGTCCCTAATTTGCAAATTCCTCATTGCTTTTACCAAAATATGTGGTAGATTGTTGTAGAGGTGAGTTGTCCAAAGGGTAAAAAAAAAAGTAAACGTTTTCAAGGGTTGGCAATAATTTGCACTACAAACTCATGTTAGGGCATAACTTACCTGAAATCTCTGCTTGTAACATTTGTTTTCTACTTCTTTCTGCAATGAATGTCATTGACATTGTTCTTCATATTTCCTCCTTCACTCACAGTGGTTTCATTTTTATTAACATTTGTTGAACAACAAGAATAATAAGTTTGTTTGTGTGGTCATCCACTGCAGCAAGCACAGAAATACTTGTTTTATAACATCTATTCTTGCTGCAACGAAATTTATTTTTCCTAGATGCATTTCACCTTTCTCTTGCTCTAAGGTGTCTTCACTGGGATCTATAACGATACAGTTTTGTTATTTTTAGATTATCAAACAGTTCACGTCATGTTTTTTATGTAAATAAGTAATTAGTTACAATTTGTTGTGATCTGAGAAACAGATCACAGCATACTGTAAGTTATTACTTATTTACATAAAAAAACATGATGTGAACTGTTCAATAATCTAAAAATAACAAAACTGTATCATTCTAGATGCCTAAAAGCGAGAAAAAGGTGAAACACTTCTGAGAAAAATAAATGAAGTTGCAGCAAGGAAAGGTGGTTTTATTCACAAAACAAGAACAAGAATAATTATTGAAATGCACCACATATGCACATCTCATCTGACATTATGTTCTCTAGAAACTTATCACCTTCAATTTAAAAACATTGTTTCAGGTTCAGAACAAACACACATTGGCATCTTTATGGACTTACCAGTTATCTTATGACTCAGCTCAAACACAGTTTGTGTGTCTAGACTCATAAAAGACATAGTTTGAATATTGATTTTTCACAAATTACCAATTTTCATAATTTTTCTTATATTTTTTTTCTTTTTCGGTTTATACAATGATGTAGTGCATAAGTTAAGATTTCAGGCGGGGGTGATGAATAGGGTGTCACTTGCACTGACTAATTTAATCTGTTCAATCCACTTATATGTGCTTCCACAGCTTAAACATCTTTCACTGTACTATTTGAGCATTCTTGAATAAATTCCCGACTTTTTCACATATTGTTTTATCACTGAATATTGCTCTCCCATTGTATGTGTTCATACAGAACTGATATTTTGAAATGAACAAAAGAGGTTATGTTTGCTTTTATTTTTTTTTTCAAATAACTGATAAAATTGCTTGATAGTTTGCCAACTTTTCCTACAGTTTTCTCCCCTAATGCAGTTTTTCTTGTTAGTTACCGAACGTCCTTCATACAGTGAAGATACCTGGAAGAATCTCGAACTATCAGATCTGTCTCATTGTCCAGATAGTTGCTGATGAACTGAACCTCATTTAAGGTTGAAGTACCACAGCTTCCATCTTTGCTGCCTGTCAGCCTGTCATGAAACATCATTACATTCATCATTTTGCAGAAGACCTTCAACCTTGTTCCACATCAACTAAGACAGTACTCCAGAAAGGAATGTGCTTTTGGCTGTAATAAATTAAAAAAGTGTATTTTATCAACAAAATGTTGACAAAATATAAAACGTGCTGTACTTCTGTTCATAATCATCTCTCATATTTCAGCATTTGTCATAAGTGTCCATGAACTTTAGAATTCCTGTGTTGTAGTTGGCTGTCTTCAGTTCATTGAGTTGTTTATTGCAGTTTTCACCTCAACATCACTAACAAAATGCTTCCAGCACGTGAGATCTTTATGAAAAAGTTTCTTACACAACTTTTTACTTATGTCGATTATTCAATAATCCGTGACAAGTGATGGACATGGACACAATTCGAATTTTATTATGCTTGTTTATTTGCCCATTCTCAAAAATTTCACAATATTTTCAAACATTTTGTTTGTTTGTTTGTTCCTGTATCACTGTACACTACCATGAATCGGTAATAAATTTATGCAGATTTCAATTGCAAAAATCAAATGACACAGTGTTTCTTTTAATCAAATACCTAATACACAACAATAACTCGTTTTAACTTGCACTCCCACAGCTCTCTAAGATGAGATAGCTAGTAAATCATTTGACCTCCGATAGAACGCTAATACTGTCTCGCACTTTGGGAGTGTGGAAGAAGCTATTGGCTGCCGAATTACCCGTGTTGGTTATGTCAGCTGTCACCATGTGGGTGACTTCCTGGATTCAAGTAGAAGTAAGAGTGCTTTATCCAGCTTGTCTGTGACAGGTGCAGCAGAACTTCTACATCTTCAGTTACCGTATTTACTCGAATCTAAGCCGCACTTTTTTTCCGGTTTTTGTAATCCAAAAAATCGCCTGTGGCTTAGAATCGAGTGCAAAGTAAGTGGAAGTTCTGAAAAATGTTGGTAGGTGCCGCCAGAACTAACTTCTGCCATCGAATATGTGTAGCGCTACACAGGCATGCTTTGCAGGCACAAAGATAAATACTGGCGCCAAAACCTCTGCGTCAGTAAATAAATTAAAAAAAAAAGGTGTAAGACAAGCTTTTTTCTCCACCCCGAGTTTCGACCACTGCATTTTCATACATTATCCAACGAAGTAAATACAAATTCCGTGTTGTTCATCTTCGAATGTAGCAGCATTTCAATGTACTACGAAAATCCGAATGGCAAGACTATTTGGGATGTTTGTCAATATGGCCAACTGTACGTTCTGAATTTTTTCCTACCTGTGAGAAGAGATGGTTGCTAATAGGAACTTTAATGAATTGCGAATCACATGCAGTATTTTCTTCAACATAAGAATAACATGGATATAAACATTTTGCCATGTATTCTTTCGTGTTCGCTGCTATCTCATTCAAATCGTGTCTACCTAAGAACCTATGAAACTAGTGTGAGACAGCAGCAAATGCGGAAGAATATACATATCATGTCATGTTTATATTCGTATTATTCTGATGCCTAATAGTGATACAATCAGAAATGAAGCACAGCAATTGACTAGATTTTTAAATCTAAGATGACTAATTTCTGTGCAGGATGTAATGTACAAAAGAGGCGTCTGCAAAGATTTTCAGACGGAGAAAAATTTTAGCTAAACTGTCGTTCAGAACATCTATCATACGCAGTCTATTATTTGGTTCTTGTTGATCATTATCAAAGAAAACATCAGTATAATTAACAACAAATAGCAGTCTCTTGCCATTGTTTCGCTAATAAGACAATTCCTTTCTTTGTTTAATTGTAAGCGGCGGTAGCGCGCACCTAAGCAAGCCATGCCGCGAGCGGCGACAGGTCGTAAACACTTACTATCAGAATGCGACAAACAACACGTGACACAGTACAATAATGCATTTTCAGCCTAGAGTGACGTAAACACCTATAACAAAGAGAACGGCACTTATCAGATCAAAGAAAAATAAGCAACCCATTCAAACCAGACGAAGCACGCCTGACGCATAGCAATGGCTTCCTGGAAAAGCTTAACTGCTAAGCTTATGACTCGAACCAAACTACTGTAGCTGTATCGTCATTTATTCTACCTAAATTGTGTCTCATATTACAGTAGACCAACTTTGTTTCGATTTGGAGGTGCGGCCTAAAACTTTTCTCTCCCCTTGAATTTCGAGTCTCAAATTTCAGGTGCGGCTTAGATTCGGGAAATTTGTTTTCCTTGATTTCGAGTCTCATTTTTCAGGTGCGGCTTATATTCGAGTGTGGCTTAGATTCGAGTAAATACGGTACTCAACATATATGATCTGTAAGGCACTGTACAGTGAATGACAGAGGGACTTTGTACCATTTTCTTTCGTGTCCTGCTTTCAAGTCGAATGAGGGGAAAAAAGCATTAGAGGTTTGTGCATGTGCAAGTGAATATAATAAGTTTCCTTGCAAGACAAAAGCTTCTGTACACAGATTGGCTCAGCTTTAGAAAACGTTGACCGTGGGAAATCAGCTTAACCTTTCGTTGGACACTGTCCAATGAACTGTCGATGAAAGGTGAGAGGCAAATTCCATATTCCTAAAAGTGTTTAGCACAGTGCCCCATCACAGACTATTAACATAGGTTAGAGGACGCAAAGTATATTTCGTGATATGTGAGTGGTTCGAAAATGACTTAAATAATAGAACCCTGCATCTTGTGGTTGATGGAGATTGTTCATCAGAGAGAATGGTATGGCCAGGTGTGCCCCAAAGAAGTGGGATAGGACTGCTCTTGTTCTCTGCATACAATCATCTGATGTATAGGATTAACAGCAATGTGTTACTGCTGAAATTGCTACTATGTATGGGAAAGTATCTTTGTTGAGTGATCATAAAAGCATACTGGATGACTTGGACAGAATTTCTATTTCAAGTGATGAATGACAGCTTGATCGAAATGTAAAATAACATAAGTTAACATGGATGAGTAAGGACAGCAACCCTGTAATGTTTGCATACAGAGTGCACTGATCAGCTAGAACATTATGACCACTTATCTAATAGGTGATATAATAGTGGTGATGCATTGTGTCATGCAAACAATGAGGCCTTGGTAGGTTGCTGGAGGGAGTTGCTACCACATCTGCACACACACACATGTCGCCTAATTCCCATAAATTCTGGAGGGGGGGGGGGGAGGGGGGATGAGCTCTGATGCCACGTTCATCCGCATCCCAGATGTGTTCCATTGGGTTCAGTTTTGGAAAATTGGTGGGGAGGGGTTAGCACATCAACCGGCCACCGTGTTCTTCGAACCACTCTATCACACTTCTGGCCTTGTGACATGGCACATTTTCTTGTTGAGAAATGCCACTGCCACATGGAATGTAATTTTTGACAGTCTTTTTGTTGTGCCTGTCTGTGACTCAGCATATCCACTATATGACGTGTAGCACCTTTCCTTTTCATGATATTGTTACATTCCATCCTCAATTTTCCATGGTTTGTAGACTGGATAAGAAAAATTAGAGCTCATACAAAGGTGTATAGAAAGTCATTTTCACTTGCTCAATTTGCAAGTGGCATAGGAAAGGAAATGACTGGTAGCAGAACAAGGTACCATCCGCCATGCACCGTACGATGGCTTGCAGAATGTGTATGTAGATGTAGAGTTCCCTTATTTCATCCTTCATGTCCTTGTACAGTGTGAAGGGGGGGAAGCAGTAGAATTGTTCTGCGGTCTGTTGCAAATGCTAGTAGTCCAAAATTCCCCAGTAGCATATTGCAAAGTGACCTGTCTTTTTCCCTCCACTGATTCTCATCCTAGGTCACAAAGCTGTACTCTGTAGTACTCTTGTCCACAGCTCGTGGTCGCGCGGTAGCGTTCTCGCTTCCCGCGCCCGGGTTCCCGGGTTCGATTCCCAGCGGGGTCAGGGATTTTCTCTGCCTCGTGATGACTGGGTGTTGTGTGATTTCCTTAGGTTAAGCTAGGTTTAAGTAGTTCTAAGTTCTAGGGGACTGATGACCATAGATGTTAAGTCCCATAGTGCTCAGAGCCATTTGAACCATTTTTTTGTAGTACTCTTACTGATCAAGTTGACAAGTGGTCCTTTTGAACTACTTCAGCATCTTTCTTTAATCTGATTGTGGGGATCCCAAGCTCTGACACAGTACTCAAAAATGGGTTACATGAGCTTTCTGTGCACATTTTCCATTGTAGACATGCTGCAAATTCATAGAAGTCTCTCGGTAAACAATAGTTGGCCACTCACTTTCCCTACAGCTGACCTTGTGTACCCATTCTAGTTTGTGTTGTTTCTCAGTTTTACACCTAGATATTTTATCAACATGAGAAAATACCAGTAAGAGTGTATTTCAACATTACAGGAATGTGTCTCTTACCTTACGGATTAATTTGAATATGTCCAGATTTAAAGCAAGCTGCCATTAATTGCACAAAATAGAAATCCTTCCAAGTCATCCCAAATCTCCCGACACTCACCTAACAATAACACATTCCCGTACACAAAAGAATCGGTGACAGATTGCTGCCCTCCCTGACAGACATGCCGCTAATGTAATCTGAGTTTTGAATGTGATTTTACATTTTACCTACATGTTATCTAGTATTAAAAATCCGGTATCAAAAATGGAAGAAGAAAATGGTTTTAAAATGCAGGGTTATTCAGAAAGATTCATCAAGTTTAACTGATTTGTATTTCATGCAATAAAAGTTGGATTTGAATAAACTATGTACATGTGGAAACAGAAAATTTTAAAGTTTAAAGACACTTGTTGTAACTGTTCTGCTGCCACATGGTGAATACATACGAGGTTGCTAAATTTGTCTCATATGCAAAGATTTGTCTCTCATGCTGTAGAGTGTCCTGCAGCTGCGATTCAGTTCTGCAGCTCAGCTTTAGCTGTTGGTAGAGCCATGAGGTAAACTGCTTCATTTGCTTGTTTGGCCCCCACCCTCCCCTCAGAGCCCCACGAGAAAAAGCCATGAGGCACGATGCAAGGAGATAACACTGTTTAGGACACAAGACCCAGACCTTCTTCTCCCATGCAACTTATCCACTGTTGCGGAAGAGATCATTTTGAAAATGCTCAGATGTTGAAGTGGCAATGAGGATGGCAAAAAACACATTTAGCTTCGAGGAGTCTCTCGTGTTGCAGTGATTCTTGGTGATTTAGCAGACCCTATATGTGAACAGTGTGTGTATTCAACTTCCCACTAAGATTAAAAATTGATCTAACTTTTCATCCGCCATCTTTCTTACAGCATTGCCACAAAATTCAGTATCTTTTTCATTTAAAGCAAGTCCCTGCACAAGTTGGAAACAGTAGTGCACATTCGGCAAATGGCACCTTAAAACTGCACCTTAAGTGACAACTGATGCAAACTTGTCGTCCGTTGGCACAAGAGCATCCGTCGGCAGTAGTAATTGAAACAGTAGATCTTTCTCTTTGCGACAGTGTGTAGGTTGCCCAATCAGTTTGTATTTGATGAAATAAAAATTGACCCTCAAGCAGGAGTGCTGCATTTCATTACACAAGTGGACCCACAGTGTAATTTGAATATCTGTCTTTATGTTACCAAGATGTATGAACAAAATCATAGTTTAATCTTAACTAAACTTACACTATAAACACTAAATCGGTGTTTAATTAAACAACCAAGAAATAAACTTCCATTGTATCACTCTGTTGTTATGTAAAGGTGTTACCCCACAGTAACGATCCACTTGGAACATTAAACAGTGCAGTTGAATCAGATCCCAGCCAACCACTTGTTCGGTTACTAATTATCTAATGGATAACTACCTAACTGTGAGATTTGAGATTGTGCTGCTAGCTTGGAATCTGAAACATTTTATCGCATGGGTAGGATTTCCCCCCCTCCCCTCCTTATTTAACTCGCTGTTCATTACATATTTCTACTCTGCTCTCTTCAACATATGACAATGCAAATTATCATTAGGTTAGCTGAAGCAACAAGGAAGGAATAGGTATGGGCTCACAGCTATAAAACAACAATTCAATGGTACAAGACAATGTTATTTGCGGTCGGTGCACTCTATACATAGGCACGCCCCTCGGTGCTTAGTTAAAATGACATTCCTCGAGTAATCTTATATTGTGCTGGCAGGTGATGTGGAAACTTTCGCTCGCAGGTTCACCTGAGCTTTTCTCTGAGTGGAGGCGACTCGGGCTCGAACCAGCTGACACAGACGCCGCTGTTCCTGAACGTGCTGCTGCAGAGCTTGGGTGTGACGGTGACAGACATGCAGGACGTCATCTTCAAGTGAGTACCCCATTGTAACATGCCGGGCTGTATCCTTGTATTAGTGCCTCTTAAAGTTCACATCGCAGCCGGATGTACCGGTATTGAAACATTTCCTCACCCAGTACATAGTACACAGTGTTCCTGACCTACCTTGCTTTGCTTATTCAATATTGTCTTCCCGGTAGCTGCGTCTGTTTCACCTAAATCACACTGAAATTAAGAAGCCAGGATCCTAGATTAAGTTTCCCAAAATCAAAAGTCAAGACCGTATTCATTGACGTACATTTATGTCAGCCACAGTGCGATTTATTTGTTATCACTCACACACGCAATATTCGTGTGACCAGGCCTCTTACACTTAATCGTCACATTAGGTAGGTCAAAAACGTCCAGTATTTAACAACGTTCACAATTACAATTTTTTGGTGCCGACCGGAAAAATTAACCGATTTGCTGCACTTTTTTTGCTTCGTAAGAATCTGACCGAGAACTAACTGAGAACTGCACCAGCTCGGACCTTATATAGACGAGTGCTTGAATATTTGACTATTTCTGTTAATATATTATAGTTTATAATTTCCCAGGGTTAAAATGATACTTTCTAATTGGTTTTGAAGTTAACTACTGGGTTTTATTATTTAAATAACATGAGTGAGCTGTATCAATTTAAATATGCGGAACTAACTTATGCATCTGCAGTGGGAATTCCTGACTTATAACCATGGCAGCCCTCTCGAACAATAATTTTTACATATTCAAATGTACTTAATTCTTAATTAATGCACTTACAAAGTTGAGACTGGAGTCATTTTACATAGAAAAATAAAGGTAGCAAAAGTATCGAAACAGATCTCGGAATTATTTAGTAGTTTGGTCACAATTGGCACTGAAAGTCATACAGGCTACAGATTTCAAGTGTTAATATCTAGTTAACTAATAGACTTAGGTTAATTTAAACACTTTGCTGGAATCAGTAAAATTTAGGCTTTCTTTTGGATGCAGTCTTATAGCTGAATTTGATCTATTAGCTCACTCGAATTTTACTTAATATGTACTGCACAATATACGTCATTGTTCATAACTTTTAATAGGATGCATTTCCAATAAAACTAATTAGCTCATTACTTTCAGAATAGACATTAGAATGTACTGAAATAATAAATTTTACTAGGGGAATTTTATTTAAACTATTTCTACATTCTGTACTATGAGGCTGAAGGCCACAGAATCTGTAGTTGGAATCTGAGTAGTGAAAATGAAAAAAAAAAAAGAAAAGAAAAAAAAAATTTCATTGCTTAAATAAGTTACTGAAGGAGTGTAAAACCAAAACAGGATAGCAGTGGGCAACCCTGCTTCATTACACCATCTCGCCCAGATCTTCCTGGTGAATGCGACGGTTCATAAAATTTTAACAAGGAAGGCTGGTAGCTAATGTGCAAAAAGAAAAGAACATGGGAGAAATTTGTTTTCTTAGTGTAAATGGGTGATCTTTCCTCCCCTCCCTCTCTTGACTGTGGCACCCAGTGGAAAACAAATTAAAACAGTTGTCTGTGTCAGTCACTTCTCTTCTGCAACTCATTCTGTGGACTTAACCTTCATCTTCAGATGGATCAGCAGAGGTTACACATATGGTTCTCTTTGGTGGATTTGGTGAACTCTCCACCTTCTGCTAGATTTCATTACAGTTCGGTTATTATGTATAAGTGATGTTATCTTAATGTGGACTGCAGTCTTACATTGTAAATAGTAACAAAGTTGCTAACTAGATATTACTGCAAAAAGACAACACCTTTTTGCAAAAATTTACATTGTCTCTCTTGCAAGAAATCTGCAATCAGTGGCTGTACGACAGATTTTATTGTCCATCCAGTTTGCTTATATCTCTTATGTAACAGTCAGTTTACATTCCCTCTTCCCCTCTTCAGATCCTTACAGTTAACAAAAATATGAAGGGCAGTCAAATAAAGATGAAAAGCTCCCCATAATATGAGTACATAGTCTGCCTGACAGCTGGCCCCACTATTGTTACATTTCAGTAGTCACCAGTGTTGTAGGGGAGTGGCCAAGTGCCATATATCAGAGATGCATGCAGTCGTTGGGTTTTGACCTCGGTTGTTGGCGGACTGCTCTGGTGTGTTCATCCAGCTATTGACACGGAGGAAAGCAGAGTGAACACGGTTTGTTTTCAGGCGACTGAGGGTGCCGAACTATGCGGAATTCGTCATCGCACTTCCACCGTGTGCAGTAAATACTGCACGTCTCTGATGCATGTTCGTGAGTGGCAGAGGAAATTCTGGGAATGGCACTCGTTACTGCGAGACAATCCGTGTTCGTGACGGACCTGTCGAGGCATTACTCCCGATGTAAGGAGGCAGATTGGTGGCCTTATTCGGGCAAACAGTCGAACGCAGAGGATGAAATTCCTGTTCAGATCGGTATTACCTGTGGCTCCGTGCGTGCTATCCGCAGCTCGTGGCCTCGTGGTCGCATTCTCACTTCTCAAGCACGGGGTCCCGGGTTCGATTCCCGGCAGGGTCAGGGATTTTCACCTGCCTCGAAAGGACTGAGTGTTTGTCTCGTCCTCATCATTTCATTGTCATTCGTGAAAGTGGCGAGATTGGACTGAGTGAAGGTTGGGAATTCGTACAGGCGCTGATAACCGTCAAGTTGAGTGCCCCACAAACCGAACAACATCATTGTCATCCGTGCATGGTATTGTCAAAGACTGTGTGCCTTACTGCAGAATTTGTGCACAGTGGGTGCCACATCATGTGACGGAGGGATAAGAAATGGACAGAATGGCATCGAGTCTGAGTCATCTGCTGCAGTATCGTGAGGAAGGGCTTACATTTCTGTCCCATATTGTCACAGAGGACAAAACGTGGTACCACCATTTCGAGCCCAGGGGCAAACAGCAAAGCCATCAGTGGAAGCGTCCCATGTCTCCCCCGCTGTTCACCAGGTTCCAGTAATTTCGTGACAATCTGCTTCTTCAACTGCAGGGCCCCTCTGCCTAATGACTTCCTCGAGTGTGAAAGCACAATCAGTGCGCAGTGCTATGAAGACACTTTGAAAAAATTGTGACACACCATGAAATAAAAACACCCCGGAATCCTGTTTTGGAGAATTATTAGTTTTTTTTTTTTTTATGAAACTATTCTGAGGTCTCATTGTGGTGGGTGTTCAATAACTAAGCATCAAATAACCTGATGCACAAAACATACTACCAGGTATGTTTTAAATGTGGTGCTGTAACAGTGTTGTGTGCCTTAGGATTGTATGACAGTCAGTTATTTTATTTTTCATATTCCTGTGGGTCTGAAGACAGTACGATGAAAGTGAAATTGGTCATAATATTAGAAAAAAAGCACTTGGCAACTCATTATTTCTATTACCAAGTGATGACCCCAGGACCCAGTACCACTTGCATATTGTGTACCTGTTAACTTCCAGAGACAAAAAAAGTTTGAATTTCTGTATTTCATGTAATTATTGACTCAATTTAAAAAATTAAAAAAACTGTCATAATATACTCATTAAGAGGTATAATCTTATGTTAGAAGATTATCACAATAAGACAAGTATTGCACTCAGTGTGTGTTTGTATTGAGGCAGAAAACTGACACACTAAATACCCTGAGTTTATTCATTCAGGATTTGAGCATGAGAGCACTTAGTGACTTCCAATTGACTTTAAATATAACATCAAACTTTTTCAAAACTTTTTTCTCACCGACAGCCCCTACCAAATGATGAAAAGAAAAAGGTTTACCGTTCACTGCATATTGATGGCTTGTGCAGTAAAACTGTATAATCAGGAATGATGTACTGTGTACTTCTTTACCAGCAACTCTGTTTGCAAGCAGTATCCACGTATACTACTGAATGTACTACAGTAGTAAATTATATGGCTCATACTTCAGGAGTTATAAAGTCATAAACATTGAGGTACATGAAAATCTACTTAAAATGCAGCGCTTTGTTCCAGACTATTCATGCAGTGTTCTATAATGTAAGCACTTACCGACTTCTAACAAACTTAAAGCATAATTTCAAACCTTTTGTAATTTTTTCTCAGTTACATGCTTAAAGTGAGATATTCAGGGTGTTACAAAAAGGTACGGCCAAACTTTCAGGAAACATTCCTCACACACAAATAAAGAAAAGATGTTATGTGGACATGTGTCTGGAAACGCTTAATTTCCATGTTAGAGCTCATTTTAGTTTCGTGAGAATGTACTGTACTTCCTCGATTCACCGCCAATTGGCCCAATTGAAGGAAGGTAATGTTGACTTCGGTGCTTGTGTTGACATGCGACTCATAGCTCTACAGTACTAGCATCAAGCACATCAGTACGTAGCATCAACAGGTTAGTGTCCATCACGAACGTGGTTTTGCAGTCAGTGCAATGTTTACACATGCGGAGTTGGCAGATGCCCATTTGATGTATGGATTAGCTAGGGGCAATAGCCGTGGCACAGTACGTTTATATCGAGACAGATTTCCAGAATGAAGGTGTCCCGATAGGAAGATGTTCGAAGCAATTGATTGGCGTCCTAGGGAGCATGGAACGTTCCAGCCAACGACTCGCGACTGGGGAAGATCTAGAACGCCGAGGACACCTGCAATGGATGAGGCAATTCTTCGTGCAGTTGACGATAACCCTAATGTCAGCGCCAGAGAAGTTGCTGCTGTACAAGATAACATTGGCCACGTCACGGTATGGAGAGTGCTACGGGAGAACCAGTTGTTTCCGTACCATGTACAGCGTGTGCGGGCACTATCAGCAGCTGATTGGCCTCCATGGGTGCACTTCTGCCAATGGTTAATACAACGTGTCAATCCTGATTTCAGTGTAAACGTTTTCTTTATGGATGAGACTTCATTCCAGCGTGATCAAATTGTAAATTTTCACAATCAACATGTGTGGGCTGACAAGAATCCGCACGCAATTGTGCAATCACACCATCAACACAGATTTTCTGTGAACGTTTGTGCATTGTTGGTAATATCTTGATTGGGCCCCATGTTCTTCCACCTACACTCAATGGAGCACGTTATCATGATTTCATACGGGATATTCTACCTGTGCTGCTAGAACATGTGCCTTTACAAGTACGACACAACACGTGGTTCATGCATGATTGAGCTCCTGCACATTTCAGTCGAAGTGTTCGTACGCTTCTCAACAATAGATTCGGTGAGCGATGGATTGGTAGAGGTGTACCAATTCCGTGGCCTCCACGCTCTCCTGACCTCAACCCTCTTGACTTTCATTTATGGGGGCATTTGAAAGCTCTTGTCTACGCAATCCCGGTGCCAAATGTAGAGACTTTTCGTGCTCGTATTGTGGACGGCTGTGATACAATAAGCCATTCTCCAGGGCTGCATCAGCGCATCAGGGATTCCATGCGACGGAGTGTGGATGCTTGTATCCTTGCTACCGGAGGACATTTTGAACATTTCCTGTAACAAAGTGTTTGAAGTCACGCTGGTACGTTCTGTTGCTGTGTGTTTCCATTCCATGATTAATGTGATTCGAAGAGAAGTAATAAAATGAGCTCTAACATGGAAAGTAAGCGTTTCCGGACACATGTCCACATCACATATTTTCTTTCTTTGTGTGTGAGGAATGTTTCCTGAAAGTTTGGCCATACCTTTTTGTAATACCCTGTTTAACACATTAACTCATATGTGAAGTAATCAGACTCTTGAAGCTGTTTTATACATTTGCGTTTGAGTCTTTAAAGCAATAAGGTTTACTCATGGAAAGTATTCCTGTAGTAGTTGATGTTAGAGCTGCACCTTTTTTTAGATTGAAGTAGCTGACAGGTATACTGAATTAAAGGAAGTCCCTCTAACTAAGGACTCGCCTTCAGAGGAGGTCGGGTATCCAAGTAGAGAAGGAATTATCATATTTCATCAAAATTTAAGAGGTGTTAGAGATGAAGTTAGTGAACTGTTTATAGATTATATCGAAGCACCACTTAAGTAATTTGACAATTCAGAGTCTTCCTTTACCAGGATGCAGATTAGTTAGCTGTTTTTCAAGGAGTTCCTCGTGGAGTGGGGGAGTGGGCATGTATGTTAAAAAAAAAAAAAAAAAAAAGTATTCCGTTTGAGCTCATAGATGTATCATGGCACTGAACTGAACAGATATTTGAATGTTGTGCATTGCCAGTGAACTTAATGAAATTAAACTTCTAATTGCTGTTGTTTATAGCTCCCCTAACTCTGATTTTAGATCATTTCTTGGTTCACTTTATAGGAAATACCAAAAATTAGTTATATGTGGTGAGTTCAGTATTAAATTTGCACATGATTGTGCAAGAAAAAGAATGTATGTAGATCTCCTAAACTAATATGATCTGATGCAGACTGTGTTTTTTCCAACTAGGGTGCAGGAGAACAGTAGCACAGTCATAGACAATATTTTTATTCATTCTCTATTATTAGATGGGCATTCTGTTAGTTAAAGGGTCAATGGCTTTTCAGACCATGATGCACAAATTTTAACAGTAAAAGGCTTTTGTACTCAAACAAATGTCACATATAATTAAAAACTATGTAGGGAAGCCAAGGCAATAGCAATAGAGAGCTTTTTAAACCTCATTAAGGAACAAGAATGGCAGGATGTTTATAGTGCCGATAACATAAATGAAAAATATAATGCTTTCCTTAACGAATTTCTCATGCTCTTTGAGAGTTGCTTTCCATTAGAACATTGTGAATGCGGTAGTAGCAGTGAATGGCAGCCTGGGGGGCTGACTAGTGGGATAAAGTTACCATATATAACAAAGCCGGAATTACATCAAAATGTTAGAAGTAGTCACAATCGAGCTACAGTAGCCCACTACAAACAGTATTGTACGATGCTGAAGAATGTTATTAGCAAGGCAAAGAGTATGTGGTATGCAAATAGAATAGGTAAATCACAGGATAAAATTAAAACCATATAGTCAGCAGCACAAGATCGGCAATATAAAGTCATTTTGTAGTAAAAATATTTCTGTTACTGATAAGTCAGATATATGTACAGTATTTAACAGTCACTTTCTGAGCATTGTTGGTGAATTAAATAAAAACTTAGTTTCTACAGAGAATTGTGTCACTCTCTCGTAAAATGCATTTCCGAGATTGATGTCTGAAATACTCCTCTTTGATACTGTCGAGGGGGAGATTGAGCCAATAATGAAATCACTGAAGACTAAGGACTCGCATTGATCCATAGTGTTGCCTCATCACTAAACACTAAGTCTGGAAGATAACTGTCACCCTCCATGTTGTCAAGAATGAAATTACAGAACTCCACACATTGTTGCTTATCACCTTCACTAAGAGCTTGCAATAGTTGAATTTTGTACGGTTTCACGTGTAAACGTTGACGCGACACACGCCAGACGGACATCGGGGGCACGTCGAGCTGCACGGTGAACGTATTTCTGTCGACTCTTTGTGAAACTGTGGCGGATGCATTCGACATCTGTGTCAGATACTCAGGGATGGCCCAGCAATTTGCTTTACACAAACAACCTGTTTCTCGGAACTGTACATGCCACTGTCTAACGCTTCGTGCCATAGGAGGATCCACACTGTACTTAGTACGAAAGTCACTCTGAACAGTTATAACTGACCTGCACTGTGTAAAACATAGAACACAAAACACTTTCTGTTGTCCCGAAATCATTTTTACTAGAACTGACGTGGACGCACACTGCTGCTACCTAGCGGGAACTGTGAGAAACGTCAGAGCTGTTCATGCACATACCTCAAACAACATCATAGTTAAGATATTTTTAAATCAAATGATTCATTTTGATATACCCTGTATAAGTGGATATTGGTATTAAATTGAAAGTTACAAAATAATGAAAGATGTCATATCACATGACTTGTAAATATGCTCAGAATTATACAAAATGCAAGTCGGAGGAAAGTTCGTGTCAAAACGAATCCAAAAAGTCCACTGATAAGCAAATGTGAGAACTACAGCAGTGTTTAAATTGAAATGGAAATTAAAATGTAGGTGACCCAGGGACCACCTATATTCGTTGCATGTACGGGTCGTGTACAGATGCTGTTGGAAGGCAATACAGGAAACAGTGATAATATAGACATGAACCATGGACCTTGCCGTTGGTGGGGAGGCTTGCGTGCCTCAGCGATACAGATGGCCGTACCGTAGGTGCAACCACAACGGAGGGGTATCTGTTGAGAGGCCAGACAAACATGTGGTTCCTGAAGAGGGGCAGCAGCCTTTTCAGTAGTTGCAGGGGCAACAGTCTGGATGATTGACTGATCTGGCCTTGTAACATTAACCAAAACAGCCTTGCTGTGCTGGTGCTGTGAACGGCTGAAATCAAGGGGAAACTACAGCCGTATTTTTTCCCGAGGACATGCAGCTTTACTGTGTGATTAAATGATGATGGCGTCCTCTTGGGTAAAATATTCTGGAGGTAAAATAGTCCCCCATTCGGATCTCCGGGCGGGGACTACTCAGGAGGACGTCGTTATCAGGAGAAAGAAAACTGGTGTTCTACAGATCGGAGCGTGGAATGTCAGATCCCTTAATCGGGCAGGTAGGTTAGAAAATTTAAAAAGGTAAATGGATAGGTTAAAGTTAGATATATTGGGAATTAGTGAAGTTCGGTGGCAGGAGGAACAAGACTTTTGGTCTGGTGATTACAGAGTTATAAATACAAAATCAAATAGGGGTAATGCAGGAGTAGGTTTAATAATGAATAAAAAGATAGGAGTGCGGGTTAGCTACTACAAACAGCATAGTGAACACATTATTGCGGCCAAGATAGACAATAAGCCCATGCCTACTACAGTAGTACAAATTTATATGCCAACTAGCTCTGCAGATGATGAAGAAATAGATGAAATGTATGATGAGATAAAAGAAATTATTCAGGTAGTGAAGGGAGACGAAAATTTAATAGACATGGGTGACTGGAATTCGTCAGTAGGAAACGGGAGAGAAGGAAACATAGTAGGTGAATATGGATTGGGGGGAAGAAATGAAAGAGGAAGCCGCCTGGTAGAATTTTGCACAGAGCATAACTTAATCATAACTAGCACTTGGTTCAAGAATCATAAAAGAAGGTTGTATACCTGGAAGAATCCTGGAGATACTAGAAGGTATCAGATAGATTATATAATGGTAAGACAGAGATTTAGGAACCAGGTTTTAAATTGTAAGACATTTCCAGGGGCAGATGTGGATTCTGACCACAATCTATTGGTTATGAACTGCAGATTGAAACTGAAGAAACTGCAAAAAGGTGGGAATTTAAGGAGATGGGACCTCGATAAACTGAAAGAACCAAAGGTTGTAGAGAGTTTCAGGGAGAGCATAAGGGAACAATTGACAGGAACGGGGGAAAGAAATACAGTAGAAGAAGAATGGGTAGCTCTGAGGGATGTAGTAGTGAAGGCAGCAGACGATCAAGTAGGTAAAAAGACGAGGGCTTATAGAAATTCTTGGGTAACAGAAGAAATAATTAATTGATGAAAGAAGAAAATATAAAAATGCACTAAATGAAGCAGGCAAAAAGGAATACAAACGTCTCAAAAGGAGATCAACAGGAAGTGCAAAATGGCTAAGCAGGGATGGCTAGAGGACAAATGTAAGGATGTAGAGGCTTGTCTCACTAGGGGTAAGATAGATACTGCCTACAGGAAAATTAAAGAGACCTTTGGAGAGAAGAGAACGACTTGTATGAATATCAAGAGCTCAGATGGCAACCCAGTTCTAAGCAAAGAAGGGAAGGTCGAAAGGTGGAAGAAGTATATAGAGGGTTTATACAAGGGCAATGTACTTGAGGACAATATTGTGGAAATGGAAGAGGCTGTAGATGAAGACGAAATGGGAGATAAGATACTGTGTGAAGAGTTTGACAGAGCACTGAAAGACCTGAGTCGAAACAAGGCCCCGGGAGTAGACAACATTCCATTAGAACTACTGATGGCCTTGGGAGAGCCAGTCATGACAAAACTCTACCACCTGGTGAGCAAGATGTATGAGAAAGGCGAAATACCCTCAGACTTCAAGAAGAATATAATAATTCCAATCCCAAAGAAAGCAGGTGTTGACAGATGTGAAAATTACCAAACAATCAGTTTAATAAGTCACAGCTGCAAAATACTAACGCGAATTCTTTACAGATGAATGGGAAAACTGGTAGAAGTGGAACTCGGGGAAGATCAGTTTGGATTCCGTAGAAATGTTGGAACCCGTGAGGCAATACTAACCTTACGACTTATCTTAGAAGAAAGATTAAGAAAAGGCAAACCTATGTTTCTAGCATTTGTAGACTTAGAGAAAGCTTTTGACAATGTTAACTGGAATACTCTCTTTCAAATTCTGAAGGTGGCAGGGGTAAAATACAGGGAGCGAAAGGCTATTTACAATTTGTACAGCAACCAGATGGCAGTTATAAGAGTCGAAGGGCATGAAAGAGAAGCAGTGGTTGGGAAAGGAGTGAGACAGGGTTGTAGCCTCTTCCCGATGTTATTCAATCTGTATATTGAGCAAGCAGTAAAGGAAACAAAAGAAAAATTCGGAGTAGGTATTAAAATTCATGGAGAAGAAGTAAAAACTTTGAGGTTCGCCGATGACATTGTAATTCTGTCAGAGACAGCAAAGGACTTGGAAGAGCTGTTGAAGCGGAATGGACAGTGTCTTGAAAGGAGGATATAAGATGAACATCAACAAAAGCAAAACGAGGTTAATGGAATGTAGTCAAATTAAATTGGGTGATGCTGAGGGAATTAGATTAGGAATAGTAAAGGAGTTTTGCTATTTAGGGAGTAAAATAACTGATGATGGTCGAAGTAGAGAGGATATAAAATGTAGACTGGCAATGGCAAGGAAATCGTTTCTGAAGAAGAGAAATTTGTTAACATCGAGTATAGATTTAAGTGTCAGGAAGTCGTTTCTGAAAGTAGTTGTATGGAGTGTAGCCATGTATGGAAGTGAAACATGGATGATAACTAGTTTGGACAAGAAGAGAATAGAAGCTTTCGAAATGTGGTGCTACAGAAGAATGCTGAAGATCAGATGGGTAGATCACATAACTGATGAGGAGGTATCGAATAGAATTGGGGAGGAGTTTGTGGCACAACTTGACTAGAAGAAGGGATCAGTTGGTAGGACATGTTTTCAGGCACCAAGGAATCACAAATTTAGCATTGTAGGGCAGCGCGGAGGGTAAAAATCGTAGAGGGAGACCAAGAGATGAATACACTAAGCAGATTCAGAAGGATGTAGGTTGCAGTAAGTACTGGGAGATGAAGAAGCTTGCACAGGATAGAGTAGCATGGAGAGCTGCATCAAACCAGTCTCAGGACTGAAGACCACAACAACAACAACAACATAGACATAGGTGGCAACACAACTTTGGCAGACAAGTATGTATCACAACCACCAAATATCACTAGGCTGCCAGCCAATACTATTTGCATCAAACTTGTGATTTATCTAAGTGTCAGGGTGTTAAACATATTTATAATTAAATTACATTTTAATACAAAACACTTGTTATGATTTTATCCCGGCATTTTCACAAAAATCCATGGCATGTATGCAAAATGTGCTCACAGAACTGTTTTGGACAGATCCCTGTGGCTCAGCTAAATCCGTGACCAACCATTTGTGCTGCTCTTCTTTGCATATATTCAGTATCTTGTTGGTGGTATTTGATTATGGGTCCCACACACTCAAATAAACTGAAATCTGCCACCTGCACATAGGCCCGATTTTTATGTTCATTTCTATAAGAGCTCAGACTTTCGGTTTGGGCTGTTGAAATTTTATCCCATATTTGACTAGTGGTACTTAGGGAAGCTGGTTGACTGCAAAGCCCTCTGAGGCCGTGTTGGCATGAAAAGAGATTTCTTCCTAGGGCAGGTTGTGTCTGCCAAAGGGGTGAAGGTCAACCGAGCTAGAACACAGGCAGTTTACAAGTTCCGTATACCGTGGAAGAAAAAGACATAACTCGTGTTATTGGAATGGTAATTTTTCTAAGAAATGCCTACCAAACTTTGCACAAACTGCTGCTATCCTGAACTGATTTCATTGCAAGCAGTGTTCGAGGCATTTAGATGTGCCTCGAGTAATGCCCTTGTTGGGTATTTGTAATTCCAGTTTGCCATTTTTCATACAAACTGAAGCATCCGATTCTGGTGTCATGGCAGTTCTCCTGCAAGAACAAGGGGGAGAATGTAGGCCTGTAGCTTATGCCTCGAGGGCATTATCAGGACCTGTGACTCATTACTCTGTGAATGAGCCTGAAGCGATGGTGGTTTTGTAAGTGATAGAAAAGTTTAGGTTTTAGCCCGAACATAGAAAATTCCATCAGAAGTCAATAATTCTTAAAAACATTATTGAAAAAAGTATGATATGATTAGATAATTTGAAATAGTGACATCTCAAGTTAAAAACTGCGTGCTGGTGGTAAGCAGTTTTGATCGTATCCAGACTATTATCAAACCACATCTGTGGTTCACAAAGAATGGCATCCTTCTCCCATTACATCTCTGGCACGCGACATTCCTCACCACCGACTTGACTCATCTCCGTGGCAATGGCTGTCATCTCTGTGCTTATCTTTGCTTCCCGACACAGTCTGAACTTTCACATAATGCCTGTAGGTGATAGTTTAGTGTCCTTACAACTAATTCTGTTCTGTTTTTGTGCACATTTGTAATTACCTTTTGCAAATGTAAATTAATTACTACAAGACCCAGTTTACATTTATGTAAACCTTTATATCATATTTTATTTGTATCTAGATTGATATTTTAAGTTCTCACATAAGTTACCATTGTATGTTACGCCGTGTCGGCTCTTAGTGCGGTGATGCAGCAGGTGAGGTGTTGGAGCTTCTCCTTCGTAACGCATAGCTTTTTCACGCTCTTTATCAGTTACCGTAGGTGTCTTCAGACACTTGTCAGTGCTCGACTCATCATCTCTGCATATCACCTAATGGTATACAAACCTTTTTGTTTTATTATTATTGTGTATCCGTATTTTATTGTGTAGGTAAATTGTATAATACTGGTACCTGTTACTCTGTAACGGTTATTATTTGTTGCATTCCTGAGACACAGTGTGGTGACCTATATACAGGGTGTTACAAAAAGGTACAGCCAAACTTTCAGGAAACATTCCTCACACACAAAGAAAGAAAATATGTTATGTGGACATGTGTCCGGAAAGGCTTACTTTCCATGTTAGAGCTCATTTTATTACTTCTCTTCGAATCACATTAATCATGGAATGGAAACACACAGCAACAGAATGTACCAGCATGACTTCAAACACTTTGGTACAGGAAATGTTCAAAATGTCCTCCATTAGCGAGGATACATGCATCCACCCTCCGTCGCATGGAATCCCTGATGCGCTGATGCAGCCCTGGAGAATGGCGTATTGTATCACAATACGAGCACAAAGAGTCTCTACATTTGGTACCGGGGTTGCGTAGACAAGAGCTTTCAAATGCCCCCATAAATTAAAGTCAAGAAGGGTGAGGTCAGGAGAGCGTGGAGAACATGGAATTGGTCCAACTCTACCAATCCATCGGTCACTGAATCTGTTGTTGAGAAGCGTACGAACACTTCGACTGAAATGCGCAGGAGCTCCATCGTGCATGAACCACATGTTGTGTTGTACTTGTAAAGGCACATGTTCTAGCAGCACAGGTAGAGTATCCCGTATGAAATCATGGTAACGTGCTCTATTGAGCGTAGGTGGAAGAACATGGGGCCCAATCGAGACATCACCAACAATGCCTGCCCAAACGTTCACAGAAAATCTGTGTTGATGACGTGATTGCACAATTGCGTGTGGATTCTCATCAGCCCACACATGCTGATTGTGAAAATTTACAATTTGATCATCAGAATCGAGGCAGTACAGTACATACTGACGAAACTAAAATGTCCTCTAACATGGAAATTGAGCGTTTCCGGACACATGTCCACATAACATCTTTTCTTTATTTGTGTGTGAGGAATGTTTCCTGAAAGTTTGGCTGTACCTTTTTGTAACACCCTGTACAATCAAGACCCATTACTGTCGACACGATTTTCAAGTTTTAATTTTAAAAAAAATTGTTATCGAGACCGATTACTACTTCAAATTCGTGAGAAGTGTCAGTGAGTCTTCCAGTTACCCATCAACCTCTGTGCCTCCGGTTCGCAGGCTGGCCTACTTCGAGCGGCAGTACACATTCCTGACGCAGTGGCAACTGGTGTCGGAGGCGATGTCACACTACGTGGGGCAGACATTGAAACAGATATACGTGCTGGTGCTTGGGCTGGACGTGCTGGGAAACCTGTACGGCCTCGTTGTGGGGCTCACACAGGGTGTGGAGGACCTCTTCTACAAGCCCTTCCAGGTCAGCACCGGCCTCTGTACTGTACAAAACTTTAGCTTAGCCAGTATTGTAGCATATCTGTGATCGAGCCAGCTTCGGGACTTTGTAGCAGATAGTCCTCGACAAGCTATTATTGGTGAAATCTGTACATGTGAAGCTAGTTTTCGGTGTACTCCAAAGGAGTGTTATACAGCCATTACTGTTTGATATATACACTGACCGAAAAAAAATCGGAACACCAAAATATAATTAATGTAGAGTAATGAACGTTTGGGAATAAATTTGTCTAGGTAACATTGTGAGATTTGTTTGTAAGTGCAAGACAAGCTGTTGCAGATGTGAAGTGCTGCTACATTAGGAAGTGGTGTAACCAGCAAATTGTTGAATGCAAGTACACAGATGTGTATGCATTGTGTTATGCAGATGCTGGATGTCAATTTGTGGTATGGAGTTTGATGCCTGTGGGACTCGGTCACTCAATACAGGGGTGGATAATGCCAATTGTGGACAGTGCCGGAGTTGTCATCTGACGGGGTCCCGTATTTGCTCAATTGGAGACAGATCTCGTGATTGAGCAGTCCGAGGCAATGTGTCGGTGTGCTGTAGAATGTGTCGGGTTATGCCGGCTGTATATGGGTGAGTGTTATGATGTTGGAAAACACACCCTGGAATGCTGTTCGTGAAAGGCAGCACAGCAGGTCAAATCACTAGATTGACGTACAGATTTCCAGTTGGGCTGCACGGGATAATCACAAGAGTGCTGTTGCTGTCGTACGAAATTGCACACTTCACTGTAACTCCACGTGTAGGTCCAGTGTGTCCAACACACACCTACAATTTGGTTGCAGGCCCTCGACTGGCCGCCTCCTAACCGACATGTGGCCGTCACTGGCATCGAGGCAGAAGCAGCTTTCATCAGAAAACACAACAGACCTCCATCCTGCCCTGCAATGGGCTCTCACGTGTCATCAGTGAAGTCGCAAATGGTGGTCGGTGGTGACGATTTGAATGCACACTACAATACATCTGGTACAGAGAGCTATCCTCGAAGTAACCAGTTTGTAACAATTTGTTGTGTCACTGTGGTGCCAACTGCTGCTCAAATTGCTGCTGCAGACGCAGTACAATGCGCAAAAGCTGTACGCCAAACACCTCTTGCGGCCGACCGTACATTCTTGCTGCCGACACTGCCAGCAATCATTTACAGTGGCTGTATTTCTGCCAAGTCTTTTTGCAGTATTACAGAAGGGACATCCAGCTTCTCATAGCTCTGTTACACGACTTGTTCCAACTCGGTGAGGTGTTGATAATGACATCTTTGTCGCTTGAAGGCATTCTTGACTAACATCGACTCACCGTGTCCAGTCTCAAAGGTAACTAATGCTCACAACCGTTACATTGTGTACGAAGGGCGTTCAAAAAGTTTTGCACAGTCATCTCTGATTTTTTTATTTTTTGCAGGAGGAGAATGAAATTTTTTGTGAACATACTTGGAACATTTAGCTATACATTGAGCCTACTCGTGTAGCCTCCATCAGCTGTGACGCATCTGGCCCAATGTTCTTTTCGTGATGGAAATGCCCACTGGTAAAATTCTGGGGATTGACTTTTACACCATAGCTCAACACAGGAAATAAGGTCTTCCTCACTATCAAATGTTTTATTGCGCAGGTGGGCCTTCAGATGACCAAAGAGGTAAAAATCAGACGGAGCCATGTCTGGACTGTAGGGAAGATGAGGAACAATTTTCCAAGCCATTTTTCCTGATATTTCTCCTATGTCATAAGGGCTGTATGGGCTTTTGCATTGTCATGGTGTAGTCTGATGAGCTGGCCCTGAAGCTGTGGTTTGTGGATCTCGATGGCACGTCGCAACTTGTCCAATGACAAACAGTAACGGTCCTGGTTAATTGTGGAGCCAAGTTCCATAAAGTCAATGAAAATGACACCACACTGATCTCAGAAGAAGGAGGCCATCACCTTTTGGCCTGCTGTTTGTGAAAGTCTTGGTTGCTTCTTCAAAGGGAAACCCGCATGATGCCACTCCACAGATTGGGTTTGCTCTCAGGTTCGGACAAAACAACTGTGTTTCATCCTGGGTAATGACACCATCAAAACAATGTTTCCACTCTTCAGTTAAGGTCTTCATGATATCCTCGCACACATTCTTCCTCATTGTTTTCATTTCTCTTGTCAATAATCTATGCACCCAATGTGCACTGATTTTTCTGTACCCTATTGACTGTATTAAAAGAGGAATGTGATGAAATTGAAGAACTGGACGGGAAGAGAAGATACGACTTACTATACAACAGAGTAAAGACTATGGCATGGGAACAAAACAGAGCAGGAAGGGCTACTATGGAAATTTTGAGTAAAGACGAAGAGGTAGTGTACAAAGATCGTGACGATATCCTCCAGAGGTGGGAAGAATATCTAAAAGAGCTATATGACACAAATAGCAAACCAGAAACTCTGGAACTTGAATCACATGACAGTGTAAGTGATGACGAGAAAGGACCAACCATCATAATGGAAGAAGTAAAGTCTGCCATTGCTGCAATGAAAAATGGCAAAGCGGTAGGTACAGATACAATACCAGGAGAAATACTAAAATACTTGAACCAAGATGGAATAAGAGAAATATTGAGGTTATGTAATAAAATATGACAGTGGTGAATGGCCTGAGGACTTTCTGACAACAGTAATGATTCCATTACTGAAAAAACAAGGAACCAAGAAATGCAGCGAGCACAGGACAATCAGCCTCATTTCACATGCAGCCAAAGTGATGTTAAGAATAATTAATAAAAGACTTGAAAAAGTAATGGAGGAGAATCTTGGTGAGGAGCAGTTTGGCTTTAGATGGAATACGGGCACCAGAGATGCAATAGGGCTCCTACGAATCTTGGGAGAAAGGTTTATTGAAAAAGGAAGAGACCTATATATGTGCTTCATCGATCTAGAAAAGGCATTTGACATTGTGGTTTGGGACAAGCTGGTGACTATAATGAGGGAAAAGAGAGTGGACTGGAAAACCAGAAGACTTATAAACTTATTATATCTTAATCAAAAAGTTTCAGTTAAAGTGAGAGGAGAAAGTACAAACTGGATCAGACTAGGGAAAGGAGTTAGACAAGGATGCTGTCTATTACCTACTCTTTTCAACCTCTACTTGGAAAATATGATTGACCAATGCTCATTAGATGACAAAGGAGTAGAAATTGGAGGAAGAAGAGTAGGGTGTTTGAGATTTGCTGATGAGGAAATAAGGAAATAAAAATTATGCTGAATGGAGAAATACTAGAACAGGTGCAAAACTTTAAGTATCTTGGAAGCATGATAGACACCGACTGGAAGTGCACCACAGAAATTAAAACAAGGATAGTAATGGCAAAAGAGGTGTATTATAAGAAAAGGAGAATTTTCTGCAGCGGTCTGGACAGAGAACTCAGAAAGAGACTCATAAAATGTCTTGTATGGAGTGTTCTTCTATATGGTGCTGAAACATGGACTATAAGGAAAAAAGACAGAGAAAGGCTGGAGGCTTTTGAGATCTGGACATGGCAGAGGATGGAAAGAATAAGTTGGATGGACAGAGTAAAAAATGAAGAGGTACTGAGAAGTGTGGGAGAGAAAAGACAGTTACTAGATGTAATAAAGAGAAGAAAAAGAAATTGGATTGGGCATATATTAAAAAAGAATGACGGACTGATAAAAACAGTTTTAGAAGGTTATGTAGAAGGGAAAAGTAAGCGAGGAAGGAAGAGATTCCAGATACTGGATGACGTGATGGACGGTACAACATACAGCAGCATTAAGAAGGAAGCAATGGATCGCAGAAAATGGAGAGGCAAAGGACCTGCTAATATAGCAGATAACTGATGATGATAATGATTGACTGTACCAGTGATACCACATTACCCAATGACAAATGAGTCATTTCAGCAAGCTCTCGTGTCGTCACACATCTGTCATTTTGGATGATTTGATCAGTGGTCTCCTTATTCACATCACTCACTGCCATCGATGGTCTACCGCATCGTGGATTGTCCAGTAGAGAGAAATCGCCTTCTTTAAACCTCTGCAACCATCGCTGGATACTGCTGTGATCCACTGTGTCCTCCCCACAAACAGGGAGCAGCTTCCTGTGAATCGATGGGGCAGAGTCATCGCCGGTCTCGAAGAGGAACTCCATCACCGACCGTTGTCGCAACCTGACAACTACTTCCCGGTCCATTATGGCTCACTTGTGAACAAAAGAAAATACTTTTATATACCAACTTATAGCTGAATGTTCCAAGTGTGAAATTTTTTGTGAACATTCTCCTCCTGCAAAAAATAAAAAAATTAGAGACGACTGTGCAAAACTTTTTGAATGCCCTTTGTATTTGAAGTAAACCTGATTTGCATTCTCATAGTGCTGCTACAAGTGCCACTCTTATGTGGCTGCCCTGAAATCTGAATAGACATCATGTTTCATATGTAGAAAGTGTTTGTGTCACACAACTCCTTTTTGGTGATGCAATATTTTTTCTGTCAGTGTATAAGTAATCTAGTGGTTCACGTCAGAAGCTCCTGGAGACTGTTTTTAAACAATGCTGTTTTCTGGACAACATTTTTCAAAACTTTGATGCTATCTTTGGGAGTATCTAATCATTAATTTTTCCAGAACTCGAACAGTATTTCTTCAATCTCATAGACTCAACACACTAACTTGTATAGTCATTTGGTTGTCACTCCTCCCAATTATTTTAGAAATTTCAAGAGAGTATTATACACTCCTGGAAATTGAAATAAGAACACCGTGAATTCATTGTCCCAGGAAGGGGAAACTTTATTGACACATTCCTGGGGTCAGATACATCACATGATCACACTGACAGAACCACAGGCACATAGACACAGGCAACAGAGCATGCACAATGTCGGCACTAGTACAGTGTATATCCACCTTTCGCAGCAATGCAGGCTGCTATTCTCCCATGGAGACGATCGTAGAGATGCTGGATGTAGTCCTGTGGAACGGCTTGCCATGCCATTTCCACCTGGTGCCTCAGTTTGACCAGCGTTCGTGCTGGACGTGCAGACCGCGTGAGACGACGCTTCATCCAGTCCCAAACATGCTCAATGGGGGACAGATCCGGAGATCTTGCTGGCCAGGGTAGTTGACTTACACCTTCTAGAGCACGTTGGGTGGCACAGGATACATGCGGACGTGCATTGTCCTGTTGGAACAGCAAGTTCCCTTGCCGGTCTAGGAATGGTAGAACGATGGGTTCGATGACGGTTTGGATGTACCGTGCACTATTCAGTGACCCCTTGACGATCACCAGTGGTGTACGGCCAGTGTAGGAGATTGCTCCCCACACCATGATGCCGGGTATTGGCCCTGTGTGCCTCGGTCGTATGCAGTCCTGATTGTGGCGCTCACCTGCACGGCGCCAAACACGCATACGAGCATCATTGACATCAAGGCAGAAGCGACTCTCATCGCTGAAGACGACACGTCTCCATTCATCCCTCCATTCACGCCTGTCACGACACCACTGGAGGCGGGCTGCACGATGTTGGGGCGTGAGCGGAAGACGGCCTAACGGTGTGCGGGACCGTAGCCCAGGTTCATGGAGACGGTTGCGAATGGTCCTCGCCGATACCCCAGGAGCAACAGTGTCCCTAATTTGCTGGAAAGTGGCGGTGCGGTCCCCTACGGCACTGCGTAGGATCCTACGGTCTTGGAGTGCATCCGTGCGTCGCTGCGGTCCGGTCCCAGGTCGACGGGCACGTGCACCTTTCGCCGACCACTGGCGACAACATCGATGTACTGTGGAGACCTCATGCCCCACGTGTTGAGCAATTCGGCGGTACGTCCACCCGGCCTCCCGCATGCGCACTATACGCCCTCGCTCAAAGTCCGTCAACTGCACATACGGTTCACGTCCACGCTGTCGCGGCATGCTACCAGTGTTAAAGACTGCGATGGAGCTAAGTATGCCACAGCAAACTGGCTGACACTGACGGCGGCGGTGCACAAATGCTGCGCAGCTAGCGCCATTCGACGGCCAACACCGTGGTTCCTGGTGTGTCCGCTGTGCCGTGCGTGTGATCATTGCTTGTACAGCCCTCTCGCAGTGTCCGGAGCAAGTATGGTGGGTCTGACACACCGGTGTCAATGTGTTCTTTTTTCCATTTCCAGGAGTGTAGATCCCTTCCACCTCATTCCTTCACAGATCTTCCAAACCTTTGTCAAACTCTGACTTTAATACTGGATCCTCTATATCTTCCTTATCAACTTCCATTTCCTCATATATCATATGGCCTGACAGTTCTTCACTCCTAGTAGAAGCCTTTAGTGTACTCATTCCACCTATCTGCTCTCTTCTCTTTCTTCGACAGTGTTTTCCCTCTTGTACTCTCAACGTTGATATAATTTTCCTGCTGCCCGTTTCATTTCCCTGCACTTTCTACTAATTTTGTTCCTTAGTGACTTGTCTTGCTATATTTATATTTTCTCCTGAAAATCAAACAAGGGAAAATCCAGTATAAAATAATGACAATATTGTGAAAAGAGAAGTTGCTACTTGGCATACAGCGGAAATGCCGATTCACAGATAGAAACAATGAAAAGACTGTCAAACAAGTATGCTTTCAGCCAAAAATGACCTTCATTGCAAATGCTACCCACGCGTGCATGACCACAGTCTCTTTCTGCCGAGGCCAGACTGTGTATGTGTGTGTGTGTGTGTGTGTGTGTGTGTGTGTGTGTGTGTGTGTGTGTGTGTGTGTGGTCTCCAAGAGGAACTCCATCACTGACCGTTGTCGCAACCTGACAACTACTTCACGGTCCATTATGGCTCACTTGTGAACAAAAGAAAATACTTTTACATACCAACTTATAGCTGAATGTTCCAAGTATGAAATTCTCTTTAACTTCAGCCTTCTCTCCTTCATTACTAAATAATGATCTGAGTTTATATCTGTTCCTGATATACCTCGCAATCCATACCCGATTTCAGAATCTCTGTCTTGCCGTGCTTTAATTCAATGTATATCTTTCTTTGTCTCAAGGGACTTTATCAATTTTTTCATTTATTAGCACAGAAAAGTATTTCTTCTGTTACATGAGGATCCTCCACAATTACCTTCCACATACCTACATTTGTCCCACTTCTTTCATTTCCCGTTTTAGGTATATCAATTCCTCTTCAACTGAACTGCTTGCTGTGCTATTCAATATAACGCTGCCTATAGCCTCAGAGAATTTCAAATGCACTTCACCATGCTGACTATTCAGTATTTCACTGCTTTTGGACATTGATTCTTCCGTAATATTCTGTTTAACTTCAGCCTTCTCTCCTTCATTACTAATTAATGATCTGAGTTTATATCTGCTCCTGATATACCTCGCAATCCATACCTGATTTCAGAATCTCTGTCTTGCTGTGCTTTAATTCAATGTATATCTTTCTTTGTCTCAAGGGACTTTATCAATTTTCTCATTTTATTAGCACAGAAAAAGAGAAATGCTACCCTCGTCCACTGTGTGCAAAGTATAAAGGACTACTTCTTCTTGCTTGACCTACTATACATCTTTTTTACATCTGAAATGCTTTTTCTACAGGGAGCCATCGAAGGTCCAGGGGAGTTTGCCGAGGGTCTGGTTTTGGGTGTGCGCAGCCTGTTCGGACACACGGTTGGCGGGGCTGCAGGTGCCATCTCCCGTATCACTGGTGCCATGGGTAAGTGACACTCGAACAGACTATGTTAACTTCGTGTCACATATCATGGGCCACTGAGGTATCACTGTTATCTTGTGGACTAAAAATCTAAGTGCCTGTCCTTGAAAAAAAGATAAAAAAGGCTGTTGAGTCTATACTTGATGCACAATAATGTGCTATGAGAAATATTTGGAGAAAAATAAAACACTGAAAACTGTTTTTGTGGACATCAAGAAATCCTTTGACTGTGTGTGACTCGGCTACATATGGGAACATTTGAAGTTCCTGATCACATAAGAAATAGTCACCTTAGTATGTGTAGAGAGAAAGAAATGGCTTTCCTCCCAGGGAGGATTAATATTACAAGGAACTAATGTACATTTTTACAGTTGTCTTTAAAGCTGAATTTACCACTCCTTCCCATATTTTAACACGCCATGTAGCCAAGATTATAAATGGTGTCCAATAAAGTTTTCCTTTTCTTTGGAGGTGGCAGATTTTGCCATTCTTCTGACAATGATTATATGCTGTGTACAATTCTAATGGAAATCTATATGACTTTTTTAGCTGTGCTTTCTTCTTTCCTGTCACTTATTAATATTTGCACACTGGTTTTTGTACACCTCAAACAGACAGTATTCCAAACTTTCTTGAAATATTTTTCAATGAAATGCACAAATTTTCTTTGTGTGTGTGTGTTTGGTGGGGCGGGGCGGGGGGGGGGGGGGGGGATAATGCTACTGGCCGGGTGATACTACTGGTAAATTAAGATACTGTTATAATATGGTTTGTTTAATTGTGAACGTTTCCTCACGGAAGGTGTTCAGACAGTCCACCGCCAACTTCAACACATGTTGCTGCTCTTGTAGACAGGTGTCATGTCACCGATCAGAGCTCAGTTTTGCATTCCTTTACCTGGGCACAATCATGTAAAATATGAGTGAGAAGTTCCTCTCTTGTGTCCACTCTGTACTTGTAAACATCGCTCTTCCGCCACCCCCACAAACAGTAATCCAATGGTGTAAGATCGGGTGACCTCTGTGGACAAGCAATGACCCCACGGTGACCGATCCCACGACCGGGATACGTTGTGTGGAGATACTGTGTCACTGGCTGTACAGCATGTGTAGGAACTCTGTCATGCTGAAAGTACAAACAAGCTCGTGTTGCCAAAGGGATATTCCCCATGTATTCTGGTAACACATTTTGAAGAAACGCAAGATACCGTGTCCCAGTAAGACAGTTATCTAAAGCAACTGGACTGATGAGTTGGGTCATCAATAATACGACATCACACATTGACTGAGAAACAACATTGAAAATTCATTTCCATAGTAGTCTGCACATTTTGATTTGTCCACACATGAGAGATGAGCGTGTTGTTGATTCCATTGCGGGTAAATGTTGACTCGTCAGTGAACATAATATGTGGACTTAGTCGATCGTTGGCAATTATCCACTGACAGAATTCTTGCTGGGCGGCAGCATCTACTTCATGCAGATGTTGTACACTCTGAAACTTCCTGGCAGATTAAAACTGTGTGCTCGACCGAGACTCGAACTCGGGACCTTTGCCTTTCGTGGGCAAGTGCTCTACCATTTGAGCTACTGAAGCACGACTCACGCCCAGTACTCACAGCTTTACTTCTGCCAGTATCTCGTCTCCTACCTTCCAAAGTGAGTACCGGGCGTGAGTCATGCTTCGGTAGCTCAAATGGTAGAGCACTTGCCCGCGAAAGGCAAAGGTCCCGAGTTCGAGTCTCGGTCGGGCACACAGTTTTAATCGGCCAGGAAGTTTCATATCAGTGCACACTCCGCTGCAGAGTGAAAATCTCATTCTGGAAACATCCCCCAGGCTGTGGCTAAGCCATGTCTCCACTGTATCCTTTCTTTCAGGAGTGCTAGTTCTGCAAGGTTCGCAGGAGAGCTTCTGTAAAGTTTGGAAGGTAGGAGACGAGATACTGGCAGAAGTAAAGCTGTGAGTACCGGGCATGAGTCGTGCTTCGGTAGCTCAAATGGTAGAGCACTTGCCCGCGAAAGGCAAAGGTCCCGAGTTCGAGTCTCGGTCGGGCACACAGTTTTAATCTGCCCGGAAGTTTCATATCAGCGCACACTCCGCTGCAGAGTGAAAATCTCATTCTGGTTGTACACTCTGCCAGTGAAAGGGATACAGACCATGCTCGTGTACTGTGCATGCCACTCGTGTTTCTAGAATACCAAGCTGCACAACAATTCTTCTAGAGCTAGTAGTAGGGTTGTGTTACACTACTTGAAGAACATTTTCAACTTCATTAAGAGTTTGTTGTCTGGGACGTTCAGAGACAACATTTATGCTGAGAAGTATACCACATTCACGCTAAACACCCTGCTATCTGGCACTCTGCAATTTGGAAAACTTTGTTGGTATTATTGCAGAGCAGGTCTGGAATTCCAACGAGACAAACCGTAGACAAGCACCACGTCAGCATACTCTGCATGTGTGAAGATCCGTGGCACTTTCACTACACAAAACTGTATTTATTGTTCTTGTAATAACACTGTGGTACCGTGCACTATGACAAGCACTGTTGGACTGAGACTTGTGGTAAACAACTGCACCATGCACAAGTGAACTGTGTACTGACGCGGTTAGTAAGGATGGTGCCACATGTTTCCCATTACTAGTTGTTTTCATTGGTTTTCTGGAAACAGTTAAGAAAAGGGCAGAAGTTTATGAGGAGTTTTTTGTTCAGAATCACCACTAGTATCAACCCTCAAAGCATGTACCTCTCCTCCTGACTCGCCCTGTATACGCATGCTTGGGATGGATGATAGACATTCGATGTAGCTTTTCAAATAATGACTTGTGTGTTGCTTTTTAGCTCCCACTAAGGCACAGATTTTTTTTTTAGACTAAAATCTTTGAGCTGGTTAGTTTTCCCAAACCCCCGCCCCCTCCCAAAAAAATTAATCTGTTCTTAACTACTGAAACAATATATGCATAATATACCTTTTCTTTTCTTTTCTTTTCTTTTTTTCCCCTCTACAATTAAATCAGTGATGCTATATAAGACATTTCTGGGTAGTTTCCAGAGTGCATACATGGATTAAAATTAGGGAATTAAAAAAGATGTGCGAACTGGAAGAGTATTAATGAACAGAAAGTAAGAACGAAGCATAAGACAGTGTTTCATTTACAATTTCGACCCTGATAACATAAATGCCTGAAGATGCTGTTGTGATTATATTTCACTGTGAACATCCAGAAATGTTACGCTGCAGGGAAAGGCCTAGCAGCACTAACGTTCGACAAGGAGTACCAGCGCAAGAGGCGTGAGGCGTTGCACACACACACACACACACACACACACACACACACACACACACACACACACCTCAATAACAACTGAACTCTCAATAGTGACCCCCACCTTGTTTCATGGTTCTATACAGCATGATCCATTCAAATGTTTAAGCAAAAATATCTCTGGTATCTCTGGAACAATAATAGATATTGAAAATAGAATTTCAGGGATGGAATGTAAGATTGGGGCTCATGAAAGTAAATACTATAAGGCATTCTAAAACGTGAGCAAATATTACTTTCATCACAAACTTATGTTTTTAAAATGGATGCCACTAATTATTTCTTATGGCATCAATAACATAAAGAATCACAAATAGAATGGCATTGGTTTGCATCACAATATGTCAGTTACCACCCGAGAAATTCCAAAGTGAAGTTGAAACTTGAAATAAATGAGATGTCCCACTGTTGCACACCCTGAGATACAAGCACGAGTCCCAAGTTGCTCATAATTACGATGTGATTGACATACTACAATGCAACAAAATTCCTGTTTTCAATGTTATTCAGTGGACTGGAAACAAAACAGATATCCAGTCACACAACTACTCTTTACCCCTTGAAATGTTTTGTGTTTGGAGCCAAGTTAGAAGACTCAAATTTGATGTGTCGCTCGATTCATCGTGTTAATTTACCTTTATTGTAACTTGGTAACTGTTAATGATCTTCTTTATGTGGAGGTCCTGCAAAGCAGATCTCTGTAGAACCGTGCTCAGCATGGAAAAAGTTGAACTCTTTCCCTTTGCAGCTGTTATTGGTGGAAGGAAAAACAATCAATGACTTCATCATTGGCTGACTGGTATTTGTTCCAGTGGATATACAGATGACACTTTCTTTGTAACTTGGAGCAGATATAAATTAAATATAACATCCACCTCAAAAGCTCGACAAGAAGTAAGTGACATTTCATTTTTGAGCTTCCTTTGTTCATTGTTGTTTCCCTTCTTTCCCTCCTGCCACCGTTTTTAATGCAGCATTTTCTGCCATCTTATCTGAGCACCACGACTATGTAACTGTTTTTACAGATGGGTCGAAACAAGGGGATTCTGTTGGTTGCTCAGTTGTTTTTCCATATCGTGTCCTCAAGGTCCGACTGCCTCAGACTTTTACTGTCTTTGATGCAGAATTGTTTGCGATCTTGCGGGCACTGGAGCACATGAGACATTCTTCCTCTCCTAAATTTCTTGTCCGTTCCGATTCACTCGGTGCCCTTCACTCATTGCAATGTTTGTATCCGGCAGACAAAATTGTCCAGACCATCCAGGATGCCCTCCTCTGACTACAGCGACTGGGGAAGGTTGTAGCTTTCTGCTGGGTTCCGGGGCATGTCGGCATTGCTGGGAATGACAGGGCAGATCTCGCAGCCAAGGAGGCGTGTCTCGCCCCACAAGTATCTCAGTGTGCATTCCCCCTGCACGCACTCACCTCGCTGTTGAGCTCACTGGTCATGCATCGGTGGGAGGATGAGTGGCTGGAAGTGACTGACAATAAGCTCCGTATAGTCAAGCCCACAACGCGTGTGTGGTGTACTTCCCTTCAGCCCCGTCGATGGAACGAGGTTCTCCTCACGCGGCTTCGGATAGGCCACAGCCCTATGACGCACGGCTTCCTGCTCCGGCGAGAGGAGCCTCCAATGTGTGGTGCTTGCGGCGTCCAGGTCACTGTGCGCCACGTTTTATTGGATTGCGTTTTATTTTCTGACCAGCGGGTCGCGGCTGACTTGCCGGCGGACCTGCCATCTCTTTTAGGCAACACTCGGACGAATGTGGTTAAAGTTTTAAAGTTCTGTGCCCTGTCAAATGTTTTTACAAAGATTTTAGGGAGAGGATTTTAATTTGCTCACTGTGTGACAAGCTCGCCCATATTTTATGTAAGTGGCCAGCCAATAACAATTTCCTGTGACATTCTTGTTGCTATGTTTCCCCTTTCCCTAGGTTTTACTTTCTTATGTAGCATTTTCCTTCTTTTCCTGCTTTCTTTGAGTGTGTGCTTTAGTTTTCTTAGGTCTGTTCACATTCGTTCCTTTTAATGTGTGTCAGGGCACTGATGACCTCGATGTTGAGCGCCCATAAGCCCCAACACACCACCACCACCACTTCTTTGAGAGTCTGTCAGCTCCTTGACAGTCGAGATACCACCAGACTGCGATGTAGAAACATAAAAGGCTCACCCACAGCAGGTGACGATGTTTACTCGCCATTGTGCCATGCCAATTACTCGAATTGCACGCTTCTCCCTTGAAACACTGCAGAAATGTGAAACACAATGATTGCCCACAGTATGTGTTTTTTGACTATTCCCTACCTAATATTACTTTACAATTTTGTCACAATCATCTTCCCTCGTCATAAATAGACTGTGGGAAATGTCGTTTGCCTAAGTGGCCTGTAATGCTTAACCCTCTGTTCCCTGGCTGTTGATATTTGGTTTTTTGTTACCAATATGTCCATTATAGTATTGCAGTATATCAATAAAGCACAAACTTGCAAATCCTTTATTTTTTATTGTGCGTGACTGGACATGTGTGTTGTTTCCAGACCACTTAATAGCAGTGTAAATAGCATTTGTTGCATCGTAGTATGTCAATCATATTGTGATTATAAGCAACATGGGGTTCACGCTTGCATCTCAGGATGCACAATAATGGCATGTTTCATTTATCTTGAACATTGACTTCGCTGTGCAATTTCTCAGGATGTAATTGACATATTGTGATGCAATCAATGCCATTCTTTTTGTGATTTCTCATGTTATTGATAGCATTGGAAATGTTATAGTGTGCCCATTTAAAAAAAAAAAAACATAAGTTTGCATTGAAATAATAATTGCTGACATTTTAGAATGCCTCATAGTGTGTACTTTCATGAGTCCCTGCCTTACTTTCATACATGTGAAAGTCGATTTTCAATATCTGATGTTGTTCCAGAGATATTTGCACTGAAACATTTAAGAGGTACACCCTGTATATATGATATAAGTTGAAGGATATTTATGCTGATGATTCAGAAGTTGTTATAAGAAGACTTTTTCACACAATTTAGGCTAAGGTAATCTGCATTAATAAAGTAATGTAATTAACACATATTCAGTGGTATCTCTAATAATTACCCAGCTCTTGGTTATTTGCAGAGAATTTAAGCTGTATCCATATGTATTATTATTATTATTATTATTATTATTATTATTATTTTACAGTAGCATTAAAATCTTTAAATTAAAAAAAAAAACCTTCTGTGTGATTGCATATTAGATAAAATAAAACACGGTTATGTAACCAGGAAACTTAGTCCTTTAAATCTGTATATAATGGTCAGCAAAACATTATTAGTTGTTTGAAATTTTTAAGACACATCAGACTTAAATTTTAAAGCTCTTGCTCTTCTGTACAGCAAAAATTCACTTGAAAACTAAATGTAGAGTAGGAAACAGAAAACTAAAAATTTTGTATACTTAAAAGAAGTTGGGAAAGATAGCCTGTGAATTTGTTTGGATATTTAGTAGGTAATTGTTGTCAGAAACTAAATTGAAAGGAAAATTAACATTTATTTATAACAGAGATGTTATAATACCACGCTATTTCATTTTGTATTTCTCTAGTATATGTAGATGTGCAATGCACATGTGAAAACCAAAATATAAAATGTTTTACAAATGTAAAAAATATTTTCAAAAGATGTACCTTGAAGTACCATTCACAGAATTTCTCATTCTACTAATGAGAGGGTAATTTTACCATGATTGTGACAGATGGTGGACTAGTGGTTTGGAAACTTTGCAAAGACTTATAAATCACAAACTAGTTCCATACACAGCGTGGTAAGGAAAAGTGTTGTCGGAATTGCACACAGATGCTAAAAAACATCACCTCTCTTCTTTCACTGCCAAAGAGAAGGAACCTTTGTCCTTAACACAATGTTCATAAAGCATTTGTTTATTCTGAATTCTTGACTAACGGACACAAGAAGAGATGTGAGTGCAGCTTACGTGTCCCATTTTGAGTCTGTGTTTCTCTGTAGCCAGCCAAAAGTCTGAAAATAGTCATGCCGCAGCATCTAAATATGTGAAGAAATGAAAGTTATTTGTACAAAAGTAGGCAACATGCTATAAATTGGTTAAAAAGATGCACAACTTTGACAGTGCACAGCACTTAAATCTCAGTCAAGAATTTAGAGTAAACTAATGCTTTATGGACGTTGCATGAAGGACAAAGGTTTCTTTTATCAGGCTCTGAAAGAAATAAGATGATATCTTTTTCCGGCTGTGTAATGCCGATCGTGGTCTTACTTGACAGACTGTATCGGTGTAAGATAAAACAATTGCTTTCCTTTTGCAGGGTGTAGTTGATGGAGTGACTGGTGTGTTTACCAAACCCATCTCAGGAGCCAGGGAGGAAGGCGTAGAAGGTTTCTTCTAGGGTGTCGGCAAGGGCATGGTCGGCCTGGTCACGAGACCCATGGCCGGTGTCATCGATTTTGCCAGTGGCTCACTAGATGCTGTCAGGCGGTGAGTGTGTGGCAGTTAATTCCTAAGCAGTTCTGGTCACTTCATAACATATCCACCGCCAAGTTTAAAGTTCATTTCCGATAGGTGTGGATCTAGAGCTCAGTTGTGGGGAGGGAAGGGTAGCAGTTTTTGACTTAATCTCCCACCACCAACACCCTCTAACCTGCAAATAAAAGAGTGAGTGAGTGAGTGTGTGTGTGTGTGTGTGTGTGTGTGTGTGTGTGTGTGTGTGTGTGTGTAATCATCACACCACATTTGTCCTAGGATTATGACAGTGACAACAAAAATTTATAATGATAACATAAAATCATAACAATCATTGGCTAGTACAGTGAGTCTACTGTCTGGCGGGGAGGGGGTGGGGGGGGGGTGGGGGGGGGGTGGGGGGGGGAAGGAAGGAGTGAGTCACAACCACATGACATCCCCTGCCCCTTGGACTATTTATTTGTAATGCTCCTGATACAGGAAGCTGGAATTGTTAATTATATTGTACTTTCTCAATGTAGCAAAAAAGAAAGTGTCTGTATTATTGCATCAGGTGGTGATGTTGAAGATGAATGACATATGTGGTGTTCTCATATGTCAACACATCTGTATTCTTCTTTAGTTGGCATCCAGTTTAAATCATTTTAGGGCCATCTTTAGGTTATCTGTATCACAAAGAAAAGATAATCACAAAAAACAAAATACATATGTTCTGAAGTAGAATAGTTTGTATAATAACTGTATTTACATGTGACATACTGTATGTGACTTTTGACACGTTTTGTATTCATAGTACTATGTAATGGTTAACATTTTCTAAAAGTAGTTTATGTACGAGGGTTGAATGGTAAGTAATGCCCCCACCTTCATTAATTAGGTTTGGATGGGAATATTTTAATAAATCAAATGCAGAAGTAAACCTTAGAATGTGATCTTTAATTACCAATATTCACTTTTCCACATAACCACCAGCCAATTATATACATTACTGCCAACAATGAACAAGTTATCTGAAACTGTCACGGAAGTAGTCATCACTCACAGTCTCACAGTTCTCTCAACATCTTCAACAGGAGCATAATGATGTCTCCGTAGATCATCTTTCATTATCGGGAACAGATGGAACTCGGACGGTGCTAAATCTGGACTGTATGGAGGATGCTGTACGGTGGTGAGATTCAGTCTCTGAAGTTCTGCTGTGGTGGCACGTGAAGTGTGTGGTTTGGCATTCTTGTTTCAGAGTTCGCAGCATTGTGATGTAATGCTATGAATTTATTGTTGTTCCACGATGAAGGAAATCAACACGGATAACACCGTCTGCTTCTCAGAACACTGTGGCCGTGAATTTTCCAGCTGAGGGCTGCGTCTTGAATTTCTTTTTCTGGGGCGAGTCTTTGTGTCTATATTCCATAGACTGAAGTTTGGTGTACCCATGTTTTGTCTCCTTTCACAACTGAATGGAGAAAGGAGTCACCTTCACTCTTGTAATGCGAGAGGAGTTCCTTCAAGTCTGTGCCGTTTCATTTCGAGAGTCAGCATCTGGCGTACCTAATGTGCACAGATCTTCTGATAGAAAGGCGAAGCAATAATGTGACCCACACATTCTTGTGAAGTGCCAATTGTGCTTGCAGTTTCTCTCTGAGTGATATGACGATTGTCATGAATCGATCTGTCAACATTTTGTTTGTGAAACTTGGTGGTTGCTGTCACGGGATGTCCAGTTCTTTGTCACGCAGGTCAGGTGTTCCCGCATCAACATATTTAAACTTACTTGCTCGATGATGCACAGTACTCATTTCAACACAATCACCATAAACTGCTTTCATTCTTTGATGAATCTTCCTTGGGGTGACACCTTCTGCTGTCAAGAATTCAGTGACTGCACGTTGCTGCAATCGCATTGACTGACCGTCTGCACAGGGTTCCATACTTTACACTGTAACAACACAACCATTCAATGCTAAGGCCAACTGGAGTTGTAGAGAAGACACTACGGAACAAGCCAGTAAGTGCCGCATACTAATGCTGCCAACTGTTGAAGAGTTACAAAGGTGGAGGTATTACTTTTCAGTCAACCCTCGTATAACGCTCATTTACATATTTCTTATGTAAGTGTTACTAAAATGTTGTTTCAATACTTTTCTACATTGGGGCATATGTATGCACCTTTTCTAATAATCTTTTTGTGATACAGATATAAAAAGTCCTTTTCAGTTGCCAATAATTCCTTATTTATTGTACAACCCATTTAGAAACCTAAAGATTCAACTTCAGATGCCACCAAGTAATCATAGAAACACAAATATGTGGCAGTTGGATCAGTAAGTTGTGGGGTGACTCACAACATGAAAAAGCAGCCACAGTGCCCACCTGGGCATCACGACACAGAAGTGACTAGTGCAACTGACCGAGAAGCCGGCTGACTGCAGTGGCAGAACAAAATCGTGATTCGCTGCGAAGAGCTGCTGATAAAATTTTTCATATTGAACAACCAGTTTTGGTCGACATACCATCGTCTTATTCATAAAAATATTTACAGCGTGATTCTAGCCAACATAAAATAAATTGTCTCACATAATAAAATCCATTAATTCCTCACTGTTGCCACATAGTGATAGAAGTAACATCATCAGTCATAAAACTTAATAAACATTGTACTTATGCATGCTGTATCAACAGTCAGCACTAGGAATGAGATTTTCACTCTGCAGCAGTGTGTGTGCTGGTGTGAAACTTCCGGACAGATTAAAACTGTGTGCCGGACCGAGAGTCGAACTCAGGGCCTTTGCCTTTCTCCCAGGAGTGCTAGCTCTGCAAGGTTCACAGATAAACTTCTGTGACGTTTCATATACAACCGCTCGCTCGCCGATAGATCTGTACCTACAGATTGGAAAATTGTGCAGGTCACACCAGTGTTTAAGAAGGGTAGTAGGAGTAATCCGTAGAACTACAGACCTATATCACTGACGTCGGTTTGCAGTAGGGTTTTGGAGCATATACTGTATTCAAACATTATGAATCACCTTGAAGGGAACAATCTATTGATACGTAATCAGAATGGTTTCAGAAAACATCATTCTTGTGCAAAGCAGCTAGCTCTTTATTCGCACGAAGTAATGGCCGCTATCGACAGGGGATCTAAAGTTGATTCTGTATTTCCAGATTTCCGGAAAGCTTTTGACACCGTTCCTCACAAGCAACTTCTAATCAAGCTGCAGGCCTATGGGGTATTGTCTGAGTTGTGCGACTGGATTCGTGATTTCCTGTCAGGAAGGTCGCAGTTCATGGTAATAAAAGGCAAATCATCGAGTAAAACTGAAGTGATATCAGGTGTTCCCCAGGGAAACATCCTGGGACCTCTGCTGTTCCTGATCTATGTAAATGACCTGGGTGACAATCTGAGCAGTTCTCTTAGGTTGTTCGCAGATGATGCTGTAATTTACCGTCTAGTAAGGTCATCTGAAGACCAGTATCGGTTGCAAAGCGATTTAGAAAAGATTGCTGTATGGTGTGGCAGGTGGCAGTTGACGCTAAATAACGAAAAGTGTGAGGTGATCCACACACGTTCCAAAAGAAATCCGTTGGAATTCGATTACTCGATAAATAGTACAATTCCCAAGGCTGTCAATTCAACTAAGTACCTGGGTGTTAAAATTACGAACAACTTCAGTTGGAAAGACCACATAGATAATATTGTAGGGAAGGCGAGCCAAAGGTTGCGTTTCATTGACAGGACACTTAGAAGATGCAACAAGACAGCTTACACTACACTCGTTCGTCCTCTCTTAGAATATTGCTGCGCGGTGTGGGATCCTTACCAGGTGGGACTGACGGAGGACATTGAAAGGGTGCAAAAGAGGGCAGTTCGTTTTGTATTATCGCATAATAGGGGGGAGAGTGTGACAGATATCATACGCGAGTTGGGATGGAAGTCATTAAAGCACAGACATTTTCGACGCAGCGAGATCTATTTACGAAATTTCAGTTACCAACTTTCTCTTCCGAATGCGAAAATATTTTGTTGAGGCCAACCTACATAGGTAGGAATGATCATCAAAATAAAATAAGAGAAATCAGAGCTTGAACAGAAACGTTTAGGTGTTCGTTTTTCCCGCGCACTGTTCGGGAGTGGAATGGTAGGGAGATAGTATGATTGTGATTCGATGAACCCTCTGCCAAGCACTTAAATGTGAATTGCAGAGTAATCGTGTAGATGTAGTAGGTAGGAGACAAGGTACTGGCAGAATTGAAGCTGTGAGGATGGGGTGTGAGTCATGCTTGGGTGGCTCCGTTGGTAGAGCGCTTGCTCGTGAAAGGCAAAGGTCCCGAGTTCCAGCCTCGGTCCGGCACACAGTTTTAGTCTGTTGGGAAGTTTTTCAGCATTAACATTACGAGCAGAGGCATTCTACAAACTCTGGCTGTTGAGCATCAGCTGATAAGAATAATGCTGATGGTTAGTGCAGAATGAATAATCCATTGTTCAGCACATTTTATGACTGATGATGTGTTTTTCAATTACTGTATAACAAAAGTGACGTATTTATGGCTTTCATTTGTGACACCATTGACTTGATGTCACCTAGCGTGATGATGTAAATATTTTTATGAACCTGATGGTGGTCTATGGACTGAAACTTGTTGTCCAATAAAGAAATTTTATCAGCAGCTCTTGGCGGTAAGTCATGATGTTCTTCAAAGATTTATGAACCATAAAATATATTTGTCAGCACTAGTCAGTCATTATATGTCATCATTTAACGTTGTCTGGAAAATTTGAGATCTAACAGTCTATTCTAGATGGCAGCCACTTTCTCATATAATTGCGTGTCCAGACACATACTCATCAAATCCTAGTCTACTTCAGTATTGTGTAGTACTTGTAACTTTATACAGCCAGTCACAAAACATGGGAAGTATTACAACTTCACCCATTGGATGCTTCTACTCTACTTATGCGTATCTCACTTGTGATATAAGATCACCTTGCTATACAACAAGACAACAGTGTTGCGAATGTGCAGCCTACAACTTTCAACATGGCTCACTATTATCAATAGGGGTAGCTGTACATAGTCACACTGATGCCCAAATATTTATCGCAATAATGTTCATACAAACCCTTACACCACTGGTGAGTCAGTTTAGTGAAATGTATAATAATTGAACTGAGGGTGAAATGGTTAAATAAAATCCCCAGAGATAACAATATTGGCCAAGCCAGATTGTTTTTGATAGCTTTAAATGTTTATTTCAGATAACCACAATATAATTATGTTAATTTTGGCCTCATATACTCAAAACTGAATGTATCACTGATTAATATCTGAATGAACTGTACAAAATTTATAATATCTTTGTGCAGAGAGCATATTTACAAACAGCACAATCCAAATAACTATACACTTTTTCCACATGAACACACCCACGATGTAATGCTTAATGATCATTGGTATGGACTCTATGATCATCAGTGAATTTGTACTCAGTAGCCTGCAATAGTATTTGTGTCACATCACGATTACAGGTAATTTGCTGATGACCTTGCAGTTTTGACAGACAGTGAACAAAATGCAATACACCAAATAGAAACACTCGAGGAATGCGCAGAGTATGTTGGCTTGCAAATGTGTTTTGAGAAAATGGAATTTATGTATACACTCTTAAACATACAGAATCTCACCACAAAATATGGATGGATAAAAACAGTTCCACATTTTAAATACCTGAGGGTAATTTTGGAACCCACTGGACTAGAAAAATTTTTTCAAGGAACTTGATCAAAGAAACTAAAGAGAGCCTACGTTTGAATACACCAACCTTACAACAAAAAGTGCATGTCCATGCATACAAAAATCAGGCACTACAGCACTGTCATTAAACCCGAGGTGCTATACGCAGCAGAAACATTGTCACTCCATAACAAGATTCTTCTACAAAAAGAAGAAAGAAAGATCATTAGGAGAATCCGTGAACCACAAAAAAACTGAACCTGGATATAGACTACAATGCAACAAAACTGCAGAGAAAATTTCAAATATTGCTACTTACATTAGAAACAGATGCCTTAAATTCTATGGACACATACACAGACTCCCAGAGTATAGACTCACACGCCATATACTCACAGCCACGGAAAGGTATGACATGGGCCGAACAAGTACGAAGAGACCTTACTGATGCTCAACTTACCATTCAGGACACTCACTGCAGACTGTTACATCTACAGAAGCAAAATAGACAAGCGGGAAGTCCAGCCAGAGACAAGAGCCAAAAAGGACCAGTACAGAGTGGACGGATGAAAGAAAGAAAGCCATGAGTGAGAAAATGGTCTTGTGGAAAAACCGCAGGAAGAACTGTAGAAGCTTCACATGATTCACAAAGGGTGTACTATGTGTATAATAATAATAATAATAATAATAATAAACAAATGAATAAATTGTTTATTTGTCCATAATGACTTTTATAGTTGTGGACATGGTCTGTTTATAGCCATATAAACATTAATAACTGTTTGGAAATAAAGATAAATTATGCACAACAACATTAAAAGATCTTGATGGGAGTACAAACATTTAGCAATTAACAGTTGCTTTAATTTTGTCTTAAATATGTTTCCATTTAACCATTTTATTTTATTTGACAGTCTGTTATAAAAATTTCTTCCAGAAGGAAATGGACTATGATCTGTTGCTCTTTTATTAATAAATTTTATGTGGTAATCCTCTGTTTTTCTTGTATCATAGTTATCGATTTCACTATTGGTTATACTATGTTCCATATTTTCTTTTACAAGCAGTATAGTTTTGAGAACATACAATGAATACATGTTAATATGTTATACGTAATGAAGTATTCTCTAGAGGACTGATGTCTACTAATATTAGCTATTATGCTAATGGTTTTTTTCTGTGCTCTGAAAGCCCTATCCACGTATACCATTGGTGCCCCACCCCAAATCTCGATACCATACGGTAGGTGGGAGTTTATGATCCCGAAATAGATTTGTCTTAAGACAGGTGGTGCTATTATGCTAGAAAGGTGTTTTAGCAGGTAGGTGCTACAGGAGATTTTTTTACACATATAGCTGATGAGCTCCTTCCCTGTAAGATGTTCATCTGTTGTAGTACCCAGGAATCTGTGTTTATCAGTTGTTTCAACTGATAAGTCTGGCTAAGTATCCACTTGTCTTGATTTATAATTTGGCTGAAAATCTATCAGAATTGTCTTATCCTTATTTAGTGCCTTTTCTTTTTGGTGAGATGTTCTATGGTGAGGCTAATGTTTTCTGTATTGTTTTGCACTGCTAACTGTTTCGTATAATCCCAGCTTAAAAAGAGATATGTCGGCATTATTTACAAGGTTTGAATTTTGTGGAATTATTATATCATTGATGTACACAATAAGCAAAAACGACCCAATAATGATTCTCTGAGGGACTCCACAGTTAATAATTTTATAAGATGATTTTACTGTTTGTGTATATCCCCCACTTGTATGATACAGCTCAACACATCGTCTCCTGTCAGCAAGGCAGGATCTTAACAAATCTAATGCCACTCCTCTGACTCCGTAAGTTTCTAATTTATGTAGAAGAATGGAATGATTTATAGAGTCGGAGGCCCTGGATGGGTCTGGAAAGGTGCCAATAACTTTGTTTCCATAATCAAGTTTATCCAATATACTGCATTCTGTCAGGAATTCAGCTGAGATGTCATCCCAGCCATTGGTGTATTTGCTTTTAAGTTGTAAATGCTTTTCAAATAACTTGAGAAATTCTATGACCTGACTGAAATCAAGAGTCCACAAACATCCACAAGTTTCATTCACAATTTCGAAATAATTCAGAGTCCCCCGTGCTCATAGAGCAAATTGTGGACACACGAGCTGCATAATATCTTACCACACTGCCAACCCACTGCAGATGAAACCGCCTCCTCCCCCTCCCCTCCACCCCTTTCTCCTCCTCTTTCCCTTCCCATCTCCATCTACCTCCTCCCGCTCCTCATCAAAATTTGAACTAAATGTACAAAATAATTATTTATTATGAAAACTCACAGATATATGATCTAAATACCATACTGTGTGTTGCAGAGTGCTTGAAAATGGCCTTTGAGCCAAAATAGGCCTATAACCGATGAAAATAAAGTCACAATCATAACATCTGCTACACAAAACAGTATTTTAGCTTATTGTACACATAATGTCCTTACAAGTTATGTAAGGACATGCATGTATTTACATGTAGAATTGTGTCAAATGTTCAAGAACGTTTGGAGACACACAATTTTGAACAAATGAACATTTACATTTTTATTTATATGTATGATGTATAAACACACGAGGTGCGACAATAAAGTAATGAGACTGATTTTCTTTGCAAGATGTGGCAACCCTGCAGGCTTGTGGAGGCACAATATCTTTGACTGTGGTCTATAAGCTGCTTCTAGTCCAAGCGGCACATCGATGCAACTGCTCAGTCGTGAGTTGTGTTGTAATAAGTTAACACGTGTTTGTGTCCCTTGCCACGGAAATGGAACTGCATAATATTGCGCAATGGTATGCCATTTCTTTTTGCATTAAATTGGGTAAAAACGTGATGACAATTTACAGTAAGCTTCAGAAGGCTTTTAGAGAGGAGGTTATGCCAAGAGCTCAAGTTTTTTGTTTGCATAAAATGTTCAGTGAAGGCAGAATGAATGTTGAAGATGAAGACCGCAGTGGACGACCACCAACTTCCAATTCCGAGGGAATTGTTCATAAAGAGTTGGTGCCTCCTGAACAAACAGTTAACCAATATTACCGTATTTACTCGAATCTAAGCTGCGCTTTTTTTCCGTTTTTGTGATCCAAAAAACTGCCTGCGGCTTAGAATCGAGAGCAAAGTAAGCGGAAGTTCTGAAAAATTTGGTAGTTGCCGCCACAACTAACTTCTGCCATCGAATATATGTAGTGCTACACAGGCATGCTTTGCAGGCACAAAAATAAGTACTGGTGCCAAAACCTCTGCGTCGGTAAATAAATTTTTAAAAAAAGGTGGAAGACGAGCTTTTTTTTTTGCCGCCCTGAGTTCCGACCACTGCATTTTCATACATTATCCAATGAAGTAAATACAAATTCCATATTATTCATCTTCGAATGTAGCAGCATTTCAATGTACAACAAAAATCCGACTGGCAAGACTGTTTGGGATGTTTGTCAATATGGCCAACTCTACGATTTGAATTTTTTCCTACCTGTGAGAAGAGATGGTTGCTAATAGGAACTTTTATGAATTGTGAATCACATGCAGTATTCTCTTCACCATAAGAATAATTCAAATATAAACATTTTGCTATGTATGTGTTTCATGTTTGCTGCTATCTCATTTAAATCCTGTCTGCCTAATAAACTGCAAAACTAGAGTGAGACAACAGCAGACGCGGAAGAATATACATGTCATGTCATGTTTATATTTGTATTATTCGTGTGCCTAATAGTGATACAGTCAGAAATGAAGCACGGAAATTGACTAGATTTTTAAATCTAAAATGGCTCTGTGCAGAATGTAATGTATTAAAGAGGCGTCTGCAAAGATTTTCAAACGGAGAAAATTTTTCACTAAACTCTCGTTTAGAACATCATCCATCATACGCAGTCTATTATTTGGTTCTTGTTGATCATTATCAAAGAAAGCAGCAGTGTAAGTAACAACAAATAGCAGTCTCTTGCCATTGTTTCGCTAATGAGACAATTCCTCTCCTTTTTTTTAAATTGTAAGCGGCGGTAGCGCGCACAAAAGCAAGCCATGCCGCGAGCTGCAGAATGCGACAAACAATGCATGACACAGTACAGTAATGCATTTTCAGTTTAGAGTGATGTAAACACCTATAACAAAGAGAACGGCACTTATCAGATCAAAGAAAAATAAGTAATGAATTCAAAGTAGTCGAAACATGTGAAAAAGGAAGAGTACCCGTATAAATACGGACGGAGCACCTGTCACATAGCAATGGCTACCTGGTAAAGCTTAACTTCTAAGCTTACGACTCGAACCGAACTACTGTAGCTGTATTGTCATTCATTTGGCCTAAATTGTGTCTCATGTTACAGTGGACCAACTTTGTTTCGATTTGGAGGTGCGGCCTAAAACTTTTTTCTCCCCTTGAATTTCGAGTCTCATATTTCAGGTGCGGCTTAGATTCGGGAAAATTTTTTTCCCTCAGTTTCGAGTCTCATTTTTTGGGTGCAGCTTAGATTCGAGTGAATACGGTACTACAGAGAAATTTTAGAAATACTTCGTAAAAGAGTTCTTCACGTCCATGCCAACATACCTGATAATTGGATTCTGCATCATGATAATGCGCCATCCCGTACAGCTCCATCAGTACAGCAGTTTTTAACCTCAAAACAAGTTTCAGTACAACCACAGCCAGATATCCCTCTGTGCGAATTTTTTCTGTTTCCAAGAGTCAAAACGGCGGTCAAGGGACACCATTTTCAAGCAATACAAGATGTCCAAAAAACTGTGATGAGTGTCTTGGAGGATATTACAGAAGATGAGTTCCAGAAATGTTACCATCAGTGGCAGAAGCGCTGGAAAAGGTGTGTGCAATCAGAAGGGAACTACTTTGAAGGAGACAGCACTAAACTTGACTAAAATGATAAGCAATATTTTTTTCCACATCAGACCCACTACTTTATTGTCACATCTCGTATGATGCAACATTTTATAAATCCATCCAGCCACTTTGTGACCTCTTGATAAAACATACATGCACAATTTCAATACCTCAAATAATACTTAAATGCGTATATTTTGCCACATCTGACACTCATGTCAAAGCACACTTCACTCACATATTTATAACCTACGAATATAAATAAATATTCATAAAAAATGGAAAATCCAGGATGGAATAATGACATATTATGTAAAGGATACATTGCTATTTGTGTATCTGTGGAAAAATTAAGTTGTTTGTAACATTTTGTAATGTCATAGTGTTGACACATTTTCCCACATTGCAGTGTCACCGAAGTGGGTGACGAGGTGCTGAGGTTACGCCCGCCGCGCTTCTTCTGGCCGGACGGCCTGCTGCGGCCATACATCCGTGAGGAGGCAGAGGGCAATAAGCTACTGCAGGCAAGTTCCACCCGTCCATACCCTGTGTGTTGCTATCGTTAAGGAAACCTGTGTAGGGATCGGTGGTTACTGGCAGCTGCCCCCTCTAATGTGAATACTGGATAAAAGTCTGGGAACATAATATTTCTTAACATTTATAAAGGCTCTCAATTTACATGTGTTCAATAAATGGAAACATGTTTGTTTGTGACGATTGTGTGTATTGTGTCTATTTTCCTGGAAAAAAAGAGGTTTCTCTGTATGCAGAAAAATAGTATTGAACTTCCCAGAATCTCAGAAACCACAGAATTTGGAGATTAAAAGGGTTATCAATACATCAGATAAAGGAGTAAAGTGAGGAGCTATAGTAGCTGAGAATGAAAGTGTCAATTGTGAAGCACAATAATTGGAGACATTATTATGCTGTGAAATTGACAATCCATGTAATAGCAGTGACTGACAAGAAAACCACATGGCAATCGGGTTTTTCTAATGTTATATATTTATGCTGCATGAGGTTCAGAACTCAAATAGCAATTTCCCCAAAACACTTCAGTGCAACTATCAATAATTCCCGAGAAAATTGACTTCTAAGATTTTTGATTGTCTTTAATTCACTAAATTTAGGGCAATGTATAAACAGGCCATACTGAATAGTTATGTGTTTGACCCATCTGGCACCAAATACCATTTATAGAAAGCCTCGTGTTCTCTTTCTGTCTAAACTATTTATCATCCAAATTTCCTCCCATACTTGGCAACACTATGGACAAATACCTTCAGAAAAGGCTTCCTAACACTTGTATTTGATGTTAACAAATTTCTCTTCTTCAGAAACTCTTTCCTTCCCATTGCCAGTCTACATTTTATATCCTCTCTACTTCAGCTATAAATTTCCTGGTCTAATTCTCTCAGCATCATCTGATCTAGTTTGACTGAATTCATTTATCCTTGTTTTGCTTTTCTTGATGTTCATATCATATCTTCCTTTAAAGACACTATCTGCTCTGCTCTGTTCAACTGCTCTTTAAAGTCCTTTGCTGTCTCTGACCATTGCTATGTCATGGGCAAACCTTTGTTTTTTTATTTCTTCTTCCTGAATTTTAGTTTCTTCTCCATATTTTTCACTGGTTTCCTTTACTGCCTGTTGAGTGTATAGACTGAATGACTTTGGGGGTAGGATACAACCCTGTCTCACTCCCTTCTCAATCTCGCTTCTCTTTTATACCCCTCAACTCTGATAGCTGCGGTCTGGTTTTTGTATAAGTTGTAAGTAGCCTTTTGCTCCCTGTATGTGTTCCCTGCTGATCAAAATTATCTGGATACCTGGCTGAAAATGACTTACAAATCTGTGGTGCCCTCCATTGGTAATGCTGGAATTCAGTATGGTGTTGGCCCACCCTTACCCACACTGAACTCGCATTCGGGAGGACGACGGTTCAATCCCCCGTCCGGCCATCCTGATTTAGGTTTTCCGTGATTTCCCTAAATCACTCCAGGCAAATGCCGGGATGGTTCCTCTGAAAGGGCACGGCCAACTTCCTTCCCAATCCTTCCCTAATCCGATGAGACCGATGACCACGCTGCCTGGTCTCCTTCCCCAAACCGACCAACCAACCACCCTTACCCTTGATGACAGCTTCCACTCTCACACGCATATGTTCCCTCTGCTGCTGGAAGTTTTCTTTGGGAATGGCAGCCCATTCTTCACGGAGTGCTGCACTGAGGAGAGCTATCGATGTCGGTCGGTGAGGCCTGGCATGAAGTCAGTGCTCCAAAACATCCCAAATCTGTAGCATTCAGGTCAGGACTTCGCGGAGGCCAGTCCATTGCAATGATTTTATTGTCGTGTAACCACTCTGACACAGGCCATGCAGCATGAACAGGTGCTCGATGGTGTTGAAAGATGCAATTGCCATCCACGAATTGCTCTTCAACATTGGGAAGCAAGAAGGTGCTTAAAACATCAGTGTAGGCCTGTGCTGTGATAGTCCCATGCAAAACAACGAGGGGTGCAAGTCCCCTTCATGAAAAGCATGATCACACCATAACACCACCGCCACCTCCGAATTTTACTGTTGGCACTACCCACACTGCGAGATGATGTTCATCGGGAATTCGCCATACAATGTATGCTCCTTACACCAAGCGAGGCATCGTTTGGCATTTACTGGCGTGATTTGTGGTTTATCACCAGCCACTCAACCATGAAATCAAAGTTTTATCGCCTATCTGTCATAGTACTTGCAGTGGATCCTGATGCAGTTTGGAATTCCTGTGTGGTGGTCTGGATAGATGTCTGCCAATTACACATCACGACCCTCTTCAACTGTCGGCAGTCTCTGTCAGTCAACAGACGAGGTCGGCCTGTACACTTTTGTGCTGTACGTGTCCCTCACATTTCCACTTCACTATCACATCGGAAACAGTGGACCTAGGGATTTTTAGGAGTGCGGAAATCTCGCGTACAGACATATGACACAAGTGACATCCAATGACCTGATCACATTCGTGAGTTCCTTGGAGCGCCCCATTCTGCTCTCTCACGATGTCTAATGACTACTGACGTCGCTGATATGGAGTACCTGGCAGTAGGTGGCAGCACAATGCACCTAATTTGAAAAACACGTTTTGGGGGTGTGTGGATACTTTTGATCACACAGTGTATCTTCAGAATTTGAAAGACAGTATCCAGTCAACACGGATCATGAGCGTCGCACCTCACGTTCCCTGGCCTCCCCTGATGTCAGGCCATTAAGACTTCTTTTGCCGGGTGTGTGTCGAGAAACGTGTTTATTTAACGTGAGACAGTGATCGCATTATTCTTTCTTCACAAAGCAATGAAACAATTGGAACTGTTGACACCGCAATACTGATTCGTACGTAGGCAGAACTCTCTATTTGCTTCTGTGTTTTGTGAGTGATGAGTGAAGCATACATTCAAATATTGGGTCTTTATGCACACCCTGTGAATTGCCCTGACAGCTGGCACCTGATTGAGCCGACTGTGGCACTAGTTTCCACATTTTATTTAGTTTTTAGTGTTCCATACCTCACTTGGTAAAAACAAAACCCTTATAGGATCACATTGTTGTCCATCTCTCGGACTGGTTTTCAGCTTCTACTCTACCACAGTTTTGACATTAAACCTACATCTACATCTACGTGGATACTCTGCAAATCATATTCGAGTGCCTGGCAGAGGGTTCATCGAACCACCTCCACAGTTCTGTATTATTCCAGTCTCGTATAAAACATGGAAAGAATGAACACACACATCTTTCCGTATGATCTCTGATTTTCCTTATTTTATTGTGGCGATTGTTTCTCCCTATGTAGGTTAGTGTCAACAAAATATTTTTGCATTTGGAGGAGAAAGTTGATGATTGGAATTTTGTGAGAAGAGTCCGTCACAGTGAAAAATGCCTTTCTTTTAATGATTTCCAGCCCAAATCGTGTATCATTTCTCTGAAACTCTCTCCCATATTTCGTGATAATACAAAACTTGCTGCCTTTCTTTGAACTTTTTTGATGTACTCAGTAAGCCCTGTGTAGTAAGGATCCCACACCATGCAGCATATCCTAAAAGAGGACGGACAAGCATAGTGTAGGCAGTCTCCTTAGTAGGTCTGTTACATTTTCTAAGATCTTTGTTGTTTTGGGTGAAAACTGATACAGTATAGGATTTTTAATTGCCTTTTGAACCATGTTTCTTATGTTGTGGGCAACTGATAAAGCTTTCACAAAACAAGACGACAAGTAAGCAGTATTTGTCTACATTCTTAAAAAATTTGAACTGATTCACAAAAGTCTCAAATATTGAAGAGACATCCGTAAAAAACTCAAAAAAAAATTTTTTATGTAAAATAAAAAAAAGCTAGACCATACAAGTTTAAAGTATAGAAATGGTGAGCTTCAAAAACCTACCAGAAGAACATGTTTTTTATATGTAACTCCAAACAAAGTAAGATTTTTTTCAAACTGTTATGACTTATTTTTATGTAGGTCCCATGCACCGGTGGCCAAAATTTGAGCTGCCAGTCTCACTTCAGTCCGGAGTAATATAAGGGTGCCTGTTTTTGCATGTAAAATCCTAATGGTACACACATGCCGGCTGAACATTAATTTTTGCCCAATTAAAATATTTTACAAAACAAATTAATTAGTTTGCCCTATTTGCCTGGGCACCACCCCATCTCCATTAATCAGAACATTGTTAATATACCGTAACATAGCTACACTAAGACATCTTTGAATGGCTATACAAATGGCAAATGGCCACTGGCCTAGGTTAAACCAAAAACTTGTCACCCAATGTTCATAACTCAAATAGGAAGAGAGTGCCAAGACACATCCCCCCCCTCAAACTACGATTCTGTGTGTGGCCTTATCAGACATATTTTTACAGTGCTTTCGCACTGTAACAGTTCGGTTTGTACAGCACCTTCTGTGCACGAGTTGTGCTCACACTTGGCCAACTTTTATTATATGCTTCAGCCTGAGGTGTCGATATGCTATCATTAGCAGTTTTCACCTTATTTCTAAGTCATCGTCAGATTATTTGAATATATTACACAGTAACTCAACAATATAATAAAAAAATTACAAAGTTCTCTGTACATTTCCCTAACTCTGCATTCATTTCCATGTGCTTTGTCATGACAGTAATTGTATGTGACTGCATTTGTGGTACAGGATTATTCTCCCTCTTACCCGAGTTGGTAAGACCTGCAGTTGTAAAAGAATGGCCTGTAGTGGTAGTGTCTTGTCCTGTTTTATCCTGAATGGTGCCATATTTTCTGAGAATTATTCATTTTGTCCATACCATCAACATAATTTTCCTCCTCCTTTGAAATATATCAGACAATTCGGAAAGGACACCTGTTTCTCTTGATGGTACGTCCACAACTGTTGGTATTCATCATCAACAGTAAAATCCACTACAGTTTTAAAAATGATTTGTTTCTAAAAAGGAAAGTACAACCAGTTTATGGACCTGTGTCCCATCTTAAGGTGCATCTGCGCAAAGATTCACTAATTTGCTATGCAAATTCAAATAGCATTGTATGTCCCAATGCCCATGCTAGGAATCATTTGACACACATTTCTCTTCACGGGACATTGACAACTGTTATTATTTGTAACCGTTGATAAAATCTGGACATACTGTGCAGATTTTGAGTCGCTAATTAGTGAATGTTTTTGCTGAGACACCTGAAGGTGGGACACAGGTCCTGCAACTGGTTTGTTGTTTCCTTTTTTACAATCTTAGCAAATTTTTATAATTGATGACTTCTGGAAAGCTGAGATATGTTTTCAGTCTTGTGTTCTTCCTGTGTGCTCAATATGTCAGCTACACAATGAGACATTACTTTTACTCTTTCCATTATTTGTATTCCACTCAGTACTTTCCAGTATCATGTAAGTAACAATTTAACTCAAATTTATGACAATAGTTAGGTGTATCCTGATTTGTCTGTGAGTGCCATCTTGTTCTGCCCTTTCGTGAGGTGAAAATTATTTGTTCACATGTCAAACTGAAAACTGTCTGATGTTTACACTCTCTGTGTGTTCCAGGAAGTGGAAAAAAATAAATACGTATCAACTGATACTTATGTCGCCCACATGACTATCGAGAAAGATGTTGTTCTTCTGATGGATAAAAGGATAATGTACATAGTGCACGACCTATTTGGAGCGTGGCAAGTAAATAGCTAATCATTTAATTTTGTTTTATTTTCCACTTGCACTTATTTTTCAGTGCTGACTATAAATTTAACATACTGCATTCCTGATTAAAGTTGACATTATGCATCATCTATCATAAAGTAAATGGCCTTCCAGGTTGAATGGGGATACCCTTGGGAGATCTTAGCAGAACCACGATTCATCGAGAAGGGTCTTTTGATATGTTCTGTCGGAGTTCATAAGAGGCTCCGCACATTTTTCAGCTCGAGGGACAGTGGAAGATGCTGCTCATCAAGGAGCCCGAGCGGCGGCAGGTGAGTGCTCCGGTCATCGAAAATATGAGTTGTGTTTTTTAAATAAGTATTGTTTCAATAATATGAGGGCTGTTCTAAAAGTATCCAACCTTATTTTTTATTGTTGAAACCAACTGTGGTATCAGTGCCCACATGCTCTCTGTCTGTTGGCATACACAGACCATAAGCCTGATTTTTTTTTTTTTTTTTTTTTTTTTTTTTTTTTTTTTTTTTTTTTTTTTTTTTTTTTTTTTTTTTTGCCACGACTGCAGAAATGGAACAGCTGTTGGCTAGCTGTTGACAAGTAAACATGTGGTAATGTTAGTCGTTCGATCTTCTATTGTGGAAAAAAGTGGAACAAAATTGTCGCACCAAATTTTGTTTGAGCTTGGCGATTCTGAAGTTCGACCAGACCGCAAGATTTGGCAAGTGTTTGGGGAGGAAGCAGTGGGTACCATACACATAAAGAGTGGTGCAACTGCTTCAAAGATGGTGCTCATCAGTGAAGAGTGATGCGTATTTAGGTAGGCCCTCAACACGTGCAAATGGAGTTGTTACTGGTCGTGTAAGGACTCTGGTAATTCAGGGTAGATGAATCACAATCAGAGAACTTGCATAAAAGGTTAAAATTAGTAGTAGATCCATTCATTTCATTTTAACAAAATGTTTGGACGTCGGGAGGATCTCGGCAAAATTTGTGGCAAAGTTGCGATTGACTGAGCAGAAGCAATGTCATTCGAGAGATTGCACAGAACGTGTTGGACGCTGTGAACAGCATTCCCAACTTTCTTAACACAGTGAACACTGATGATGATTCCTGGGTTTATGGGTACGACCCAGAAACAAATTTCTACTAATTTCAATGGAAGCATCCATTATTCCCAAGACACAAAAAAGCGAGGCAGGTCTGTGGCAGTGTGAAAGTAACGCGACAGTTCCCCCCTCCATTGACGTTGTCCATCACGAGTACATCCCAGAAGGTATTGACGTCAATAAGGAGTATTATCAAAAGTTTCTGTGCCACCTTTGTGAAGCAGTGAGATGCAAATGGCCACACTAGAGGGCAGCAGGCTGTTGGGACCTTCACCATTGTAATGCACCCACTCGTCATTCTCAATTCTTTTAGAGTTTTTTGCTCAAACGCAAACTGGCTGTGTTCTACAGCCTCCCTGTTCCATGACCTAGCTCAGAGTGATTGCTAGCTTTTCCATAACCTGAAAAAGACTGAAAGGATTTCAGAACAGGGATGACATTGCGCAGAATTAGATGGCGCAGCTGTGCCCCTTACTGAAAAAGGCTTTCTGGTGATACTTCGGGCAGTGGCAGCAGCATCGAGAGAGGTGTGTAGAAGCTGCAAGGGATTACTTTGAAGGTGACTAGTGTCAAAGAGTTGTATATGATTAAAAACTGATTTTATAAATATAAGCTGGATGCTTTTTGGGCACCCCTCATAAACATGTGAAGTGAATCTGTAAAACAATTTTATTGTTATGTGACAGCCTACATGTTTAAAGCAACTTTCAACATCATTTTCATTAATACAGGGCTATTACAAATGATTGAAGCGATTTCATAAATTCACTGTAGCTCCATTCATTGACATATGGTCACGACACACTACACATACGTAGAAAAACTCATAAAGTTTTGTTCGGCTGAAGCCACACTTCAGGTTTCTGCCGCCAGAGTGCTCGAGAGCACAGTGAGACAAAATGGCGACAGGAGCTGAGAAAGCGTATGTCCTGCTTGAAATGCACTCACATCAGTCAGTCATAACAGTGCAACGACACTTCAGGACGAAGTTCAACAAAGATCCACCAACTGCTAACTCCATTTGGTGATGGTATGCGCAGTTTAAAGCTTCTGGATGCCTCTGTAAGGGGAAATCAACGGGTCGGCCTGCAGTGAGCGAAGAAACGGTTGAACGCGTGCGGACAAGTTTCACGCGTAGCCCGCGGAAGTCGACGAATAAAGCAAGCTGGGAGCTAAACGTACCACAGCCGACGGTTTGGAAAATCTTACGGAAAAGGCTAATGCAGAAGCCTTACCGTTTACAATTGCTACAAGCCCTGACACCCGATGACAAAGTCAAACGCTTCAAATTTTCGGCGCGGTTGCAACAGCTCATGGAAGAGGATGCGTTCAGTGCGAAACTTGTTTTCAGTGATGAAGCAACATTTTTTCTTAATGGTGAAGTGAACAGACACAATGTGCAAATCTGGGTGGTAGAGAATCCTCACGCATTCGTGCAGCAAATTCGCAATTCACCAAAAGTTAACATGTTTTGTGCAATCTCATGGTTTAAAGTTTACGGCCCCTTATTCTTCTGCGAAAAAAACGTTACAGGACACGTGTATCTGGACATGCTGGAAAATTGGCTCATGCCACAACTGGAGACCGACAGCGCCGACTTCATATTTCAACAGGATGGTGCTCCACCGCACTTCCATCATGATGTTCAGCATTTCTTAAACAGGAGATTGGAAAACCGATGGATCGGTCGTGGTGGAGATCATGATGAGCAATTCATGTCACGGCCTCCACGCTCTCCCGACTTAACCCCATGCGATTTCTTTCTGTGGGGTTATGTGAAAGGTTCAGTGTTTAAACCTCCTCTACCAAGAAACGTGCCAGAACTGTGAGCTCGCATCAACGATGCTTTCGAACTCATTGATGGGGACATGCTGCGCCGAGTGTGGGAGGAACTTGATTATCGGCTTGATGTCTGCCGAATCACTAAAGGGGCACATATCAAACATTTGTGAATGCCTAAAAAAACTTTTTGAGTTTTTGTATGTGTGTGCAAAGCATTGTGAAAATATCTCAAATAATAAAGTTATTGTAGAACTGTGAAATCGCTTCAATCATTTGTAATAACCCTGTATATAGTTGATATTCCTGAGACATATTGAGTCTCACTTGTACCTATGATAATGATGTAGGCTGAAGCAATGAATTAAAATTTGTACCAGTGCCAGGATTCAAATCTGGGTCTCCTGCTTACTAAGCAGATACTCTATCCATTTGGCAATACTGATGTGAGTTTAGAAGGGGAATAGCGATGGGCTGAATTTGTATCGGTGAGGGGAGAAGACTGTGGTCGCTCGTGTAGCTGTGGTATTGTACTGCCACTGTGGCATAACAAATAGTGCAGACGCCTTACATTATTTCCACTAATATTACAGCACTTAGCTCATCAGATGAAATATAAATCACTCCGTAAACGAGCATAAAAATTAGAGTATGTAGATGGTGGAGAATTGCTACCTTGTGCTCATGTGGCCCTCCACTGCTGGTAAAGTCGTGGTAATAAGAGGCTATTGCTGTAAAACGTTTTCAAAAACATATATATTTAGTTACTGTCACCCTCCATATACTCCCCTTCTATATCCATACAATGATCCATTGAGAGAAACAGTGCTGAATGTCTTCCTCTGTGAGCTCCTTCATTGTGCGTGCCGCCTTCTCTTTCACTACTTCAGCTGACTGAAATCTTGTTCCTTTTAGTGCACATTTGACCTTGGGGAATAGATGAAAGGCACTTGGTGCTAGGTTAGGCAAACAAGGAGGGCAGCCTAATGCTGAGATGCTGCACTTCACTAAAAACCTGTTAACAGACAATTTGGTATGAGCCGGTGTGTTGTTGCGATGCAGTTGAGCAAGTACTTCAAGACAGTAATGTTGATTAGTAGTTTGACCTCGAGGAACCTAGTGTAGATAAAAATATACCGCTTTTAATCTCAATTTGATTCTTAGAGTTTTTTCAGTCTTGGTGAATGGATTGGCACTTAGTTTATGGATAATAACAGAAAAACAAAGATTCATCACGTTATCCCTCTTTGCAAGAAATTAGGATAATTTTCAGTGGTATCGAAAGAGTCAGTTCAAGTACTTTCAGGAGCTTATTTTTGTTTGATTGTGAGAATTTTCAGCCCCACTTCCTCATCTTAAATTGGATATGTAAAATATGCCTTACGCATTCTGTGTAAATATCTACAGTTTCTGCAGTCGATCGAAAACTCCACCGACGGTCATAATGAATAAGATTACCTACTTTTTCATTTTGTATCTATTTTTGATGTTGAAGAGTGTCCCAAGTGTGTGTTACATTCGGTGTCTTCTGAGCCATCTTGGAAACCACTCAGAAACTCGCTTACATGATAGTCTTCATCATACACTTCTATTAATTGCAGATAGGTTTCAGTCGCAGTATTTGCAAGCTTCATGTGAAACTTCATGGCAATTTGTTGCTCTGTTATTACACTTATCATGTTTTTGGCAAAACAAAATAACAGTTCTTACACAAACGTAGTCTACAGCCGTGTGGCTCTACAGGCACCAGAGATGCCGCATTCCGTGGAGAAAGCTTCACACTTCACAGCTATTGGTCATTCAATATGGACACATGTGTACTTATTCTTTTGCAGTATCTACCCCATTATTTTATTGCCACATCTCATATGCAGAGATGCTACAGAATGGCAGAAATGAGCTATGGTGTTTGGATGTGCTCCTAACCACACCATGAATAAAGTTGCTAATTTTGATGGTATGTCAACACAAACTGTCCAGTGTGTCTACAAGAAAAAGTGTATCACTTGCAGACACATAACACTGTGTAAGATCCCTGGTCAAAAAAAGGTCCTAATCTACGAGGACTAGAGACAAATGTTTATGCTTTGTCAGTGATACTTGGTTTCAAACAAGTGTGAAATTCCTGCTGTCAGTGAATACAGCTCCATCTCAAATAGTTCCCACATGTAGATTGTGAAAGCAGCTTCATGCACTGGACATTTGAAGTCACTGTGATGACCAAGGGAAATGCATAAATTCATCACTGTGCTCACAAAAACGAGTTCTGGATGAAGAGAGCAGTGTGAATAGGTGACCTGTCATCACGGAACTGTGGAGATTGTGGAACAAACATTTTACTGTGTGGTGGGCCAGATTGGCCAAAATGGTCACACAACCCTTAGCAATAATGTGACCTTTTGCAGAGAAACTATGGACCTGTGGAGTACCACACTACGGCTGCCCAAATTATCACTGATCTCTTGGGACAAACACTCGGCCAGACATCAGAAACACTGTGAAACGAGACTTGTCGAACCAAATGATGTTTTTCTACTACTCCATAATCCAGATTTTATGGTTGTGGTAGCACATTATCCTGTTACGGGCATTTCCTTCACTGATTAATGGTTTTGGAATTCCAGCTTACCCTGCAGTTTCTATTTTACGAAGCTTCCTTTGTGTTATGACAGTGTCTGGCAGTGTCTGGCAGCTATCGTCATCCTCTAGTATTTTGTCACAGTCCTCTTTACTGACCATCCTTACAATCACTCGACATGTGTGCACTTTCATCCACACTGCATCTTAGCAGGTAATGTTTCCTGTATGCAAAATAATTCATTGATGGGATTAATCTGCAAATACCAGACACTCCAACTTCCTTAGTTATCATATGAACACAACAATTTGCCCACTTTTGAATTCATTTAGCTCTAACACAGTGCACTCGCAACTATGCAGAACACTGTTCTGACCGTGAATGACACTTGCAACTTACTGAGAACATTGCACAGGTGTTGTTTGAGGTCAAATACGACAGAGCAACCTGCAGGCTTGGCTAGCATAAGCATTTATGGTCAGGTGCGCATTTATTGTGGTGTTTACGTATTTTTGTCCATCCCCTATACCTCGTAAAAGGCTAGTGTTCACAGCAGCACGTAAAGCTGCAGTACTACTGTGGGTCAAACAACAGAGAAACTGGACAGCAGCTGACTGGAGGTGTATGCGAGGGTGGTTTGAAAAGTTCTCAGAACGGAATGGGAAAAAAGTACTTACATCACTGAAACTTTTTTTATTTTACAATGAAGTCTCCTTGTAGATCAATGCACTCAGCCCAACGGTGTTCCAGTGCCTCGATCCCATCTCGAAAATGAGTTTCCTCCAGGCCTGCCGAATAGTTGTCAGATCCAGCTGTCAGTTCTTCTTTTGAAGTGGATCTTCATGCACCGAGAAAAATTTTCAGTTTTGGGAAGAGATGGAAGTCTGATGGAGCCATATCAGGTGAATAAGGCGGGTGTGGCAACAATTCATTCCTTAGTTTGTGTAATTTTGCCATAGCAACGGCACGTGTTTTTGATTCAGTGTCAAGAGTCTCAGCACCCATCTTGCAGATAATTTTTTCATTTCTAATTCTTCAGTTAAAATGTGATAAACCATTTTGGATGACATCTGGCAAGCACGAGCAATTTTATGCACTTTCAATTGGCAATCATCTGTGACCATCTTGTGCACTTTTGCAGTGATTTCTGGAGTAGTGACACATCTCGGCTGACCACTGTGCATATAACCGTCCAAGCTGTCCCGACCAAATTTAAATTCATCTGTCCAATTGGCAACAGTCGAACACGAAGGAGCAGAGCAGAGACCCCCAGTGTATTGTGGAAATCAGCACGAACGTCCTTTGCTTTCACACCTTTCTTTACGAAATACTTCATCGGTGCTAAAATCTCGATTTATTTTCTTCCCTCCCCCCATCTCTGCAATCCCTGAGCAGGAACAACAGAACCGTGTCACTGCCACAGCAGCTCTCTTCTGAGAGCACTGACGTGGTACACGTTTACAGGTAAGAGTCCAATGAATATCACGTGAACAACTTGTTGAGCTGGCACTCACCTCTTGTGGTAGTTCAGAGAACTTTTCAAACCACCCTCACAGTATCGGCCAGCGAGAAACGATTTTGCTACTTTTCAAATGGTGCGAGGTGTGAAGTGCACTGATGGCCCAGTGCAGGCATTTAATGTAAAGAGGATGGAGGAAGTACACTCCTAATTCCATCCGAACAGACCTTGGAAATCGCACGGGTACCGACCAGTCACTGTATCTTCCTCAGCCGATAGGTGGCCCTGGATACACGTAGGGAGGCATGTGTGGTCAGCACACCACTCCCCCAGTCATTGTCCATTTTTGTGACCGAAGCCACTGCTTCTTCTAGTTTGGCCTCACAAGGACTGAGTGCACCCAACTTTCCAACAGCGTGTGGCAGACACTGATATCAGAAAAATTGGATAATTTATTCGAGAGAAAGGGCTTCGCAAATTGAGCGAGTTCAAAAAATGGCTCTGAGCACTATGGGACTTAACATCTATGGTCATCAGTCCCCTAGAACTTAGAACTACTTAAACCTAACTAACCTAAGGACATCACACAACATCCAGTCATCACGAGGCAGAGAAAATCCCTGATCCCACCGGGAATCCAACCCGGGAACCTGGGCGTGGGAAGCGAGAATGCTACCGCACAACCACGAGCTGCGGACATTGAGTAAGTCTGTAACACGTTTGTCAACCTGTGCCCTTTTGCAAGCAGTTGTTCAGCTCGGCATTGATTGATAGAAGTGCAGCCCCTCCCACCAGAGGTTCAAGTCATCCCTCATGTGTGTGTGTGTGTGTGTGTGTGTGTGTGTGTGTGTGTGTGTGTGTGTTTTGTTTTGTTCTTAGCATAAATTAGTTTAAGGAGGGTAGGACGTCAAATGGGCCGACTTGGAGCAGGAGAGTCACCACAGGACATTTTGATTTCTACTGTCTATACTTTTACAAATAAATTCATAAAACTTTGTCACCATGACCAGGAAGGATTGAGGACTCACTCTCATTGCAGTAAAAGTTCAAAAACATAGCAAAATACCTTTTTTTTACATGTGAAATTTCATCATCTTTTCACTTATTACTGGCTGCATTTGTTACTATAGGTACACTTTTCTTCCTAAGTAAGAGAGATTCTTCAATGAATTTTTCATAACATACAAACAGTATTTACAGGTGTATGAAACTGTAGAATTTTTCCAAATCTATTAAAAAACTGTGGAAAAAATTGAGATAATTAACTGTAAAACTTGAATTTTTGTAAACATGAAGTTTAAAATGTAACAGTTCATTCATTTTTTCATAAATTAAATAACTTCTAGAGTTTCATACACCTGTAACTATGGTTTGTATGCTGTGCAAAAGTCATCAAAATATCTCTCTTACTTAGGATGAAAAGTGTACCTATAGCAACAAATGCAGCCAGTCGTAAGTGAAAAAAGTGATGAAATTTCACATGTAAAAAAAAAAATGTGTTTTGTTACGTTTTTGAGCTTCCACTGCTATGAGTATGAATCCTGAATGCTTCCTGGTCATGCTGTTAACATTTTATGAATTTATTTGTAAAAGTATAGGCAGAGGAAATTAAAATGTCCTGTGGTGCCTCTCCTGCTCCAAGTCGGCCTGTTTGACGTCCTACCCCCCTTAAGTAGTGTCTAAGTCTAGTGACTGACAACCTTAGCTGTTTAGTCCCTTAGGAATTCTCACACATTTGATTAATAGAGTTGTTAGATATCCTCCTGACGGATGTCGTACCGAAATCTGTCCAACTGATGCATTAGATCATCAAAATCCATAATGCTCCAAACCTCCTCAGTCGGGAGGGAGAATCCGATGACCTTGCTGGCTAAGGTAGGATTTGACAAGCACAGAGACACAGTAGAAACTCTCGCTGTGTGCGGGTGGGCATTATCTTGCAGAAATGTGAGTCCGGGATGGCTCCTCACAAAGGGCAACAAAACTGGGTGTAGAATATTGCCGACGTACCGCTCTGCTGTAAAGGTTCCATTGGTGACGACAGATTAATGGGTAGAGGAGTACCAGTTCTGTGGCCTGCGTATTCCCCTGACCTCAATTCAGTGGATTATTATCTCTGGCAGCACCTTAAAGAATTGGTCTATGCAGTAGACCATCTAGATGCAGAAACTCTTCATTAACGTCTTGTAGACACCTGTGAAACCATTTAAAACGGTCGGCGATTATTTGATATGGTCTAACAGCTAATGCAATGAGTGCATGCATTTTTAAAAGCAAAAGGTGGACATTTCGAGCATTTATTATTAGCTTATATGTTGCCGAGCTCCAGTCACCTAAATTGTATATGTTGATTAATAACTCAAAAATGAAGGATTTTCAGACTTAAAGGGTATATCATAATTAATGGTGTAAACACATGCAGTTGAAGTATGTGATACTAGTAGCAAAGAATCTTAAGTATACAGGTCTGCAAACAACCCATTTGCAAGATAATTGTGACTTTGTGGCCACTAGGTAGCACTAACTTGATTCTGCGTAATCATCATCCAGGTTATGAAAAGGTAAGAATACTGTACAACATGAAGAAAAGTTATTAGAGACAGTTTAGTTGAAGTACAAGTGTGTTGAATGAACACGACTACTCGTAGTTAAAGGTGGTGTTCAGCGTCGTCCTTCTGCCTGGATGCAGGCCGGTACCCATCCCCACAAAGAATTTAAAGTCCTTCAAACGCATCTGGATCACTTTGAAAATCTTGACAAGCATTAACAAGTATCTACTCCAATTCTTCAACTGTGTTAACCAAGTGGCAGTCACTGTATCCTTAAGGTGGCTCCAAACAAAGAAATATGTGGGGTTCACAGAAGGGGATCTTAGAGACCACAGTACAGGTTCTCCTCACCCAATCACATCTTTTGCCATATCAGTGCATTAGTCATCTCACCGTAGCAGCAAAACATGCTGGTGCTCCATTATACGTGTACCACATCATCTGACATCGCTCTAAGGAAACATCCTCAAATACTTCTGCAAGATGACACAACAGAAATTGAAAGTAATTCTATGCACTGAGATTGTTTGGTAATGTTCATGACCCAGGAGTCGTGCACGAGGTTGGAGACCAGATGACTCCAAACTTGTAGTTGTGATAATGGATCACACTATCATGAGTAAATCCTACTTCATCTGTTTTTGTCAAATGTAGGATTGCATACAGAATGTTGTTGCATCCACTGACAGGACCGTAAAGCCTTCTTGTCGGGACTGCTATAGAATGTGCTGCTGTTTCAAGCATTTTACAAGTGCAGATATAATGTGTGCAGACCTACCCACTCCCACTGCATGTGCGAAGCTAACAGTTTCTCAGAGATGTTGATGCACCCACGTAAACATTTGACTCTTGGAGTGCCTTAGAGCAGAATATGCGTCTCGGTGCAAGCGTGCAGCCTCCCATACATTGCTGTTAGCCCTACCATATGTGAAATGCATATCTACATATTCCTCATTACTGTAATTTTCCATGTTACCAGCAACATGTACGATGCAACTGTTGCTCGGTAGACAGCTGTCGTGAGTGCCACTCTGTGTACTGTACTGTCATATCCATTCTGTTTACAGTTCCACATCTCAAGTATATAAACAAAGACCACACCACAGACCACTATGTGATGTTTACACAGAATCATGTTAGTAATGACTGGTAATAACAAAGTCGCAATTATATTGCAAATGGTTCATTTTTGCAGACCTAAGGAACCGGGTTGCCATAGTTAGTAAAACTATTTGTTGAAACCCTGTACTTGCAAATGCTCTTACTTCCAACTGGGGACATTATTGGGTCTGGAGATGGTGTTCCACAGTATTAATGTGATATATGTGGGGGTGACCAAATTTGTTTGTTCAGTGTGTTTATCATCCTGAAAAACTGGCTCCTGAATTCCATTTTCAAAAAAATCCACCATCTGGTTTGGCAAGTATTGCTAAATGCCATTGTCATGGAACCTGGTCTCTGAATCATTTTTTTTAATTTTTTATGCAGGAACTAGTGGTAATCACTAGGCACCAGATGAGGTTGTAGGTTTATAAAGTTGTTCCCAGCTGTATAAGCAATGAGGTCTTGTGTTTGTTCAGCTGTATGTAGACAGGCAGTGAACCAAAATAAATCTCCCTATTGAGCTTTCCATATCAAGTGTTTTGACTGCTCCATACATATTACATAATGTCGTACAATATTGAATTAATTATGTTAGCCTGTGGAAAAAAATCCACGAGCAACCATATCACATCACAAAGCAATGTGTGCATAATTTTTTTGCACTCCAGTTATTCGATTGAAATCCACTTTTATTGGTGCTCTTGAAATCCTTCATTCTATGAGTTATTGTCTGGATTCTGGTTTAATATGAGCCATCTATATTTCATTTCCAGCTACAACTGGATTTAAACATTCAACACCTTTATTACTATACTGCTCAAGAAAATTCAGAGTATTGACTACTTGATCACTTTTGTGTTCCTCACCCGGCATTTTCAGAACAGTATGTATACAACTTCTGGTAGTTCAGGTGTTCTGTAAGAATTTCGTAAAGAAAAATTTTCGAATTTAGGAAATTCTTTAGATGAGGACAGAATTGTAAAGTGTTAGTTTTCTCAAACTTTTGCATGAACTTTCTGCACCGAACCATCAGTGATGACAGATTGTAGCCCACTTTGCACTTCATCGTGAACATTTGAACACTGTAAGCCATTTTCTTAGCATTCAATTACTTGTAGCATTTTCTCCACACATTTCACTATACTCGGAGATATATCTGCAGAATGGTGTTGGAGGATAGCTAACACTTGCAAGCACTCAGTTTGCATTGTTGTCTGCAGCTTTGCAGTGGCCATGTTTAGAAACAGTACTTACGTAAAAAACACACATTTTAACCTGCATCCCGGTGTAAATATGCTTTTAACCTGCCCAATATCAGGGCTCCTGGTTCTTGCCAGTGTACAGCAGTGGCTGACAAAGAAACTCCACAATGTAGGGAACTAAAATTGTGTCATCTTCAACATTTTAGAATTCTTATTGGTACTTTCTCTTCTTGCACACAGTTTGTAGCCATGTTTTTGTTTATTTGTTGTCTCTTAAACTGTTGCATCACTGTAATTGTATCAGTCAGTTTTTTAGATTTCTGTAGAAGATTGGTTTCTAAAATTTTCAGAGACTGAACAATTTTAATTCCTTAAGACTTTGTTTCATGTATTAATAAATGTTGTAACTGTATTAGACTTACTGTATAGTAATTAGTCATTCAATATTTCTGTTTTTAGTGGCTGTTTAATAAAATGACGGAAATGATAAAGAAGTGAAAATAATCTCTGGTGGGCTGAAGGCTGCAACGTCTTCCTGTCGCTGTGCTCATGTTACGAGGGAATGCGAGCAAGAATTGCCGTGTCTCGGCCACTGTTCCTTTTGCTTTATATTAACAGTACAAATGCTAACTTAACAAAGCAATTATGCTTAAATTATCTCTGAAAAGTATTCCAGCTTTTTAGGAAATGTCTGAAATGTGTAAATGAGGTCACTTATTTTGGCTCTGGTAGTGTTTAGCTGCCTTTTGGCAAATGTTTATGCAACCATGTGCAATGTGTTCATTTTAGTTTTTGGAAAACGGCTGGTGTGACGTGGAGAGTGAGTGAGTGAGTGAGTGAGTGAGTGAGTGAGTGTTGGTTGTAGTTTTTATGCATGGTTGTTGCAGATTGAAATATACTGACTAGGAGAATGAAATAATAATGGAAGTGATTGTTTGACATTGTTACTTAAGAGGAACTATTTACTGTTCATTGTTGGTTGTTGACTGATATGAGAAATGTTAAATCATATTCTGCTGGACTATTCGGTTGCATTACAACATACCAGGGAACAATGGGGCACAAGAGTGTCAATTTGTTTCTTTTATCTACAAATTTATTTATTCATTGCTGCCTTTTGTGATCCAGATGCTTACAATGTTTAACCAAAGTGTCTGAATCATGTAGTTTCTTCACGCACCAAAGTTTAATATTTTGGTACTGTTTGTTTTGTTACTGAGAGTATGTATGTAGTCATATTTTTGAGAGTGCTTAGCTTTTTAAAACAATGTTTGCACAAGTCACCCGGAAAAAAAGACTAGAATATATCTTTATTTTTTAAGTGTTCTTTACACTTTTTGATACTGAGCCTTTTTACAGCATACTAGAAATCTGTAGTACTTAATTTATAGCATCCACTCTCATGTAGTCATCCTAAGTTTAATTGCACTGTCTATGTGGAGGAATGTGTGTCAACGTTTGTTTGCTTTTTGGATGACAGGGCTTTCTGTGGAACATTGCGTAAAGAACACAAATTAAATGCTTTTGTTGTATCCAGTATGGTTGCAATGAAGGACATTAAAGAACAGTTCAGAAACAAGTGGTACTCTGTGTATTTAAATATGTTCTCTCCCTTTCCATAACCCATTACATCTGTTACTTTGGACATTATACTTTCTAGAGTAATAGTACTTTTAACTCCTTCCTTTTGAAACCATATATAGACTGATTATGGTAGCGTTTTTTACATTTAAATTAATGTTTACATTACTCCACAGTAATGATCATGGGAGACAGCAATACCAGCTGGCAGCAAAATTTGAGGGCAGCCTTTTAGGTTTTCTACAAAAATAATGTCATCAACATTTTTTTGCGCAAACTATTTCATTGTTTCTCAAAATATTTGTCTTTGAAATTTATACACTTTGGTCATCACTAGAAAAGGTTCTGGAAACTTTTTTTTCTGTTCTAAAGTTGGAACCACAAAAACATGACTTTGGAAGGACTCAGCATCTTGAGGTGATGTAAATACTTACCAACCTGTTCTTTTTTTACTTAAAGGGACAAAAAGAAGTCAAATCGTGGTAACTCAAGTGACTATAGGTGATAAGACAGTATTTAGAGGAACAACAATCAAATATATCAACTTTTGGATGTGGTGACATCATGATTAAGAATTTTGTGATGGTCCTGGTTGCTTTTTCTAATTTCATCATTGACTTGTGGCAGTCAAATTGTTTTACACCATTTGGCAGTGACTGTCTTTATATCATCAGAAACAAAGGTCACATCATCTCCAGTGTAACAAAAGTAACAAGCCACATTTTTCTTAGAAGTGTTTCAGGAACAAACAACTTAAAATTTCAGTTTCTTGGAACCCCTGAAGAATTGACTGCTGCACAGTTTCCATCATGGACAAATATATCTAAGTTTTGTCTTGTGTTCCAATGTTGTATAGAGATTCTTTATCTCCTGAGTCAAATTATTTTAGCATTTCCTTACACCAATTGAAGAGAACCTGTTTTTGAGATCTTTTTTACAATTAAATGTTCATGCAAAATTGTATAGACAGCAGCCTTCAATGTGCAAAAATGGTTCATCATCCGCCTACATGAAAATCATCACTGACAGAAGAGAGACTGTAATTTTCTACAAAAGGATTCTAAACAGACTTTTCCAAAGGTTATTGATTATTGCATGTTGAACATGTCAATCAAAGGTATTTTCATGGAGTGAGACCTTCATGAAAATTGTAAAAAGTCATACTACGAAAATGTTCATATGAAATTTCCAGTTTTATAACATTGCTTCTTCAAACACACACTGTAGACAAACTGCTAAGGTTAATTCTGAGCTGCCATTGTTTTGACAATAGCGAATGTCAGATTTTTCTTGAAGCAACTGCAGTGTCACTTTCCAATAGTGCCTCAAAGGAAAAAATTGTAAATGTGTCATTTACAACACACTGTTATTAATCAGCTTCATCCTCAGCCAGTAGGACGTATTGTGAATGTGGCATCAGTGCAACGAGTTGCACACTCTGCCATGTGCTTGTCACTACGACCTCCTCCTGGGAAGGATCTGTAATATATGACTTGGACAGAATTAATATGAATTGATACAAAATTATTAATTGAAAAGGCATTGTTCATAAATTTCTACTAATAGAACAAATGTTGCTGACCATTAAAACTAAACAAGCAGCAGGATAACAAATACCAAAATTTTACTTATCGCCTTTACGTAGTATAGTAGTGAGGATACAGAATCAGTCCATGCACAACAATTCACAGTACCAATATGTTAAAAAAAAACACACATGTGAAAGTGCAATTTCTCAGGGTATTGTATCTCAGATTATACTGATCACAGAGATAAGGGGGGCAAGTGTTTTTGATAGCCTTTGGTCTAGCGACCATTTTATACCTACCAGAAGAAAGGGCGTGCTGTAGTGGACCAGGATCAAAATATAAACATTACACACTTCTTCCAGCCCAGGTAAAATGAGCAAATCTGTTAGTTTGTTCTACATTAGGTGTAGACCTTGGGCAGCTTATAAAAGCACCATTGGTTCATCAACATTTTCTGAGAAAACGCTGAAAAATGCATGAGTTTAGGGCACGAAAAGTGAAGATGGGCACTTCTATAATTTCTGTTCATGGCTGACTGTCGGAATCTTCACCATACATTCTTAAAATGGTATTCTCAAGGAACTTTGAACCGTTTTTCATTATCATTATTCATCACCAAGAAGCAGAGGTTCAAATTTACCATACTTAAGCACATAAAATGTGCACATAACATCTGGTCCCAGCCATAATTGTAGTTCTAACTGGCATAGTGGGTGCAGGACAAGGGTTATAGGATCCTGAGACACCAAATTATATTTTAGTCAGAATTTTTCCAACAATAAAACTTTGATGCACTGTCTCTGTATAATTGGAAGTTCCGGGGAGAATTAACAGTGCCAACTGCAAATTTGTCATTGCTTTATTGGTTACTACTGGATACGCAACAAAATTCTTTGTTTGCATTTCAGTTAATATGGACAGCACCTGTTACATTTCTGATGCACTAGAGCCCTGTGTCCTTTCTTTGTAGTCACCGTGATGTTACCTTTCGACAAGATAACATGAGACCACACACTACCCACATCATCCTGACATACCTTGATACAGAGGGTGTTGGACTATTGCCCTGGCCAGCACTTTCTCCACACTTCTTGCCCACTGCAAACATCTGACCACGGGTTACCAAGAGAGAGGTACAGACACAACAACTGATAATATCTGGCATGGGACTGTAGTAGCAGGTAATTATGTACCCACATCTGTTGTCTTAAGTTCAGTTTAGGTATGTGCCAATCTGGGTTAGAGCCATTGTTGCTGCCACAGGTAGCACCTCTTTGTGCTAAATTCCCCACCCTGTACATCCTCAAGTCACCTAGGAATTTAAGCCACTAGAAAAACGCTCCTGTCAGCATAAAAAAGGATAATGTGAACTTCCACACACTAATACATCCATAGTTATCTATGCTGCTATAAGAGTACAAAGACAAGTCATTGTTTAACTTTGTTACCAAAAATCTTCAAAATTACTTGACAAATTTGTTTAAAATTCTTACGCGACACTGTAATAAACATTGGGACGGGCATAAGAGTTTTTAATCTGTGTGCCACCCGTTTTATATATACAGGGTGAGTCGCGTATGTCATAACACCCCCCTTTATTCCACAGGCGATTGCACGTATCGGCAGGCAGTTTTCGGTGAATCATAGCGGACTTTGGGGCACATACATTGGTACATGCAAAATAATCACAACGTTTATATTGACTGAGATAATGAAGCAAGTTCATGTTTTTTTAAATGGGATGCTATACTTTTCTTTACCATCATTCGAACGCTCTGGAAAAGACGCGTATAGTGATGTAACGCATGTTGCTATTGTGATTCAAACTTTGCTTAAAAGACACTGGGAAATATTGTACGATTGAAGGTCGAGGCAGTCGGAAGAGGCTGCAGACTGTAAACACGCTTCGCACGACATGCAGCCCGAGTTGCCGCGCTCTATGCATCTTGCATGGCCTATGCTATGTAGGTAAATCCTCATTTCCCAGTGCCTTTTAAGCAAAGTTGGAATCACAATAGCAACATGTGTTACGTCACTATATGCATCTTTTCAAGAGCGTTCGAATGATGGTAAGAAAAGTATAGCGTGCCATTTAAAAAATATGAACTTGCCTCATTATCTCGGTCAATATAAACATGATTATTGTGCATGTACCAAAGTATGTGCCCCATAGTCGGCTCTGATTCGCCGAACACCGCTTGTCGATACGTGCAATCGCTCCCCGGAATAAAGGGGATGTTACATCTTACGTGACTCACCCTGTATATATAAAGCACAGTGTATTATGTTTGTGTCGGGATCTGCTCCCAAACCACATGATCGATTTCAACCCAATTTGCTACACAAGTATCAGCAATGTGATGTTTATCGTCCCATAGCTTCAATAGGAGCAGAGACATGGGAAAGAAAGTGTTTTTTCTGCCCCCAGTGTATAAGCTGCCTGCACATCAGGCATGTTGTGTGGGAATAGCATCAGCCTGCCAAATCAACCTGCTCTACAGGATATCCTATATGTCAGTGGCAAGAAACAATTTGCCGGCCCCCATGATGTAGGCTGATTTTCAAGCCCCTGAAAAATTTCGTTGTGCTTGGCTGATTTACTTCATAATTTTACCTGATACTCTAATAAACATTCAGGCTTGCATAGGCTATATATTTTAATAAACAGGAAGGTACAGGTTTTCTGATAAAACTGGCTGTTGGGGAAAAATGCTGTGTTGTTCTGTGAGGAAAAATATTGTGTCTGTTTCTTTCTTGCAGTCAATTTTAACTATAATATCAGGGCATTTAAACCATTAGACAAATGTTTCTCCCATATATATTCTGTCTCATTAGATACATTTTTAAACGAAAATTGTATGCACAACAATGTGCTGTTTTGTTTTCTTCCTCACAGTCAGTTTTCACAGAAAACAGGGAAATTGCACTTACATATTCTTGGCTGATGATTTGAATACTGTTACGGAATCTGAATTGGTAATAACAATAAACAAGGCTCAAGGTCAGAGAGAGAGGGGAAGAGGATATGGAAACATAGGTGGGATAGAGAGACAGGGAAGGAGATAGAAATAGATAGGAGGAGGAGGAGGAACATGATGATGATGGGTTGAATGGGGGGGGAGGGGACATGGAGGGGTGGGGGGGGGGGGGGAATGGATACAGAGACGGTAGGAGAGGGGGATAGGACGTATAACCATTTCCCGATATAAGGACTGATCAAAAAAATAATGGGAACTTTTTAATTTCATCGGCTTTATAGTTCAAATTTTCATGTATATATTTTATTTATTTATTTATTTATTTATTTTTTGTACACTTTTCCTCATGTATGTTAGCATTTTCAGCAATTTTGAATATCCAGTTTGTCGACAGTCAAGGGGGGGCAAAAAAAATTGGTTCAAAGAATTTGTATTAAATCTTTGAAAAATGAAATAAAGTGGAGCACGACATTCAAATGGTTTACTATGGCTTTTGACAAAGCTGCAATGAGTGAGACAAGGGCTTACAAGTGGCATAAACATTTCAAAGAGGGTCGAGAATGCGTTGAGATGACTACTGCCTTATTGACGACAATGTGGAAGAAGTAAAGAAAATGGTTTTGGAAAATTGCCAAATTACCATCAGGGAGATTGCTGGTGATGTTAGCATATCCTTTGGTTCATGCTAAGCAATTTTTTCTGATGTTTTGGACATGAAATGTGAATTTTGACCAAAAGTGACGCCACATAGACATTGCTCAAGAATTGCTGAATGAAGTTGACAGTGATCCACAACTTCTAAAGAAGATTATAATATGTGATGAAACATTGGTATATGGGTATGACACTGAAACAAAGATCCAATCATCTCAATGGAAACTGTGTGACCAGGCAAGACAAAAAAAATTCAAAAAGTTCGATCACATGTGAACATTCTTCTCACTGTTCTCCTAGATTATAATGAGATATGCATCTTGAGTTCCTGTCTTATTATTGTACAGTCAATAAGGAATACAATTGAGAAGTTATGTGTCGTTTATGTGAAGCAAGCCAAAGAAAATGACCAGAATTGCGTCAAAACCACTTGTGAAAATTGCACAATAGTGCTCCCACTCACACCTCAAAAGCTTGTTCATGAGAGTTTGGCAAAAACCAAAACCATTATGTTCTCTCAGCCACCGTATTTTGCCAGATGCGGCTCCCTGCTACTTCTCTCTATTCCCGAGGCAGAAGAGAACCGTGAAAGGATGACGTTTTGCCTCTGTTGATGAGATAAAAACATAATTGCTAAACGAGTTGAACACCATAATGAAATGTGAGTTCCAGAAGTGCTTCAAGGACTGGAAAAAGTGCTGGCACAAATGTATTATATCTGAAGCTGGATTACTTTGAAGGGGGACCAAGTTGATGTTAATGAAAAATAAAGGTTCTTTAAGGAAAACAAACATTTCTGTTACTTTTTTTGTCGCATATTGAACAGGGTCCCTTCTAAAAAGATGGTGCCACTCCTGTGTCCAGTGTGGTCACTGAACAAACAACTTGTCAGTGTGGCCCTCTCTGCTGTCAATTAGGGAAATCCACAACAACAGCTGCCAGGCTGACAGTTGGTGGTGGTGTGGGCATTGTCACACTTCTGTGTAGACACTCATCTTGCTGCTATCAGGCCCATTTCTCGACTCGAGGTACGTGACACGCCATACAATAGCTGTCGCATCAGGTGCTAGTCACGTTGTACCGACGATATCCTACATGGCGACAAGTACTGTCCTGCTGAACCTGTCGATTCCATATCTGCTTACAGATGTGAACATGTGTGCACACGTGTGCTGGTAGACGTTGCTCATTTCTCCTTATACAAGGCGTGACATTACAAATGAGAAACCCATGGTGCATTCTTTCCTCAAATACATATGAGGTGTTCCAGGATTAACTGTTTATTTTCAGTACTGTGAAGCTCATCTCTTCTGCGGAACAAGCACTTGTATCTCTTAAGGTATGCATTTCAGAGCCCATGTTAGGCGACTTTTTCTTTTTCTGGTCCATACTACCTCCTCCCAAAATATGAAGAGCAAAGGACTTGCAGTAGAACAGGTGTCTCACAGTGTCAAAGAGGGAGAGTGATCACAGCTCTTAAGGTATGTGTTCTAGAGCTCGAGTCTACTAGACTTTCTTGCTTCCATTGATCATTCCTGTCATATACCTGAATATTGACTATTTCTCCTGGGATACCCTATAGAATGTATGTGCAGCTAACCTTAACCAGTTATATGGCTGCACTGGAATACTAATTGCTAGTACAAAAATCAAAAAAAGTTTTGCATCACCCCAGTTCCCAGAAGTCCTGAAGATAGATGTCGTCTGAGGGTGTTGTATCACAGACACAGTCCCTTTGACTCTTCAGACTTGTCGCTAAGATGTAAACAACCGTGCACGAGCAGCACCTACTAAACATAGGGGGTCCAACAGCCGATCAGTTCCAGTCATTCCACCTGGAAGGAAGTATATGGCTCATGTTGTCTGTAGTTCAATCGTGCCTAGACGGTCAATATCGCGGTTCGATCACATCCGCATTGTTACTCTGTGCCAGGAAGGGCTCTCAATAAAGGAAGTGTCCAGGCACCTCGGAGTGAACCAAAGTGATGTTGTTCGGATATGGAAGAGATACAGAGAGACAGGAACTGTCGATGACACGCCTCGCTTAGGCCACCTGAGGCCTACTACTGCAGTGGATGACCGCTACCTACAGATTATGACGTGGAGGAACTCTGACAGCAATGCCAACATGTTGAATAATGCTTTTCGCGCCACCACAGGATGTCGTGTTACAACTCAAACTGTGCGTAATAGGCTGCATGATATGCAACTTCACTTCTCTCGTCCGTGGCTAGGTCCATTTTTGCAACTACGACACCGTGCAGCACGGTACAGATGGGCCCAATAATATGGCGAAGGCATCACTCAGGATTGGCATCACATTCTCTTCACCAATGACTGTCGCATGTGCCTTCAACCAGACAATCATCGGAGACGTGTTTGGGGGCAACCCGGGCAGGCTGAATGCCTTAGACACACTGTCCAGCGAGTGCAGCAAGGTGGAGGTTTCCTGCTGTTCTGGGGTGACATTATGTGGGGCCGATGTACGCCGCTGGTGGTCGTGGAAGGTGCCATAATGGCTGTATGATACGTGGCTGCCACCCTCCGACTGATAGTGCAACCATATTGGCAAGCATTTGTTTCCATGGATGACAATTTGCACCCCCATCGTGCACATCTCATGAATGACTTCCTTCAGGATAACGACATTGCCCGACTAGAGTGGCCAGCATGTTCTCCAGACATGAACCCTCTAGAACATGCCTGGGATAGATTGAAAAGGGCTATTTATAGACGACATGACCCACCAACCACTCTGAGGGGTCTACGCCAAACTGCCGTTGAGGAGTGGGACAATAACAGTGCCTTGATGAACTTGTATATAGTATGCCACAACGAATAAGGCATGCATCAACGCGAGAGGATGAGGTACTGGGTATTAGAGGTACTGGTGCGTACCGCAATCTGGATCACCACCTCTGAATGTCTCGCTGTATGGTGGTACAACATGCAATGTGTGGTTTTCATAAGCAATAAAAGGGCAGAAATGATGTTTATGTTGATCTCTCTTCAATTTTCTGTACAGAACTCTTGGAACCAAGGTGATGCAAAACTTTTTTTGATGTGTGTATATCTGAGTGTGCAGTAACTTCACACCAATATGATTGGACAGCACACTGCTTACTTTGGCCAGTGTTTCCCTTTTATTGTCATAGCACTGAGCATCTCCAGTGGATCACACACTGCTTCTCACATTAAAAGAAAAAAAAGCACATACTCATTTAAGTTTCAACATAATCAGAATAACTGTACAGTTTATGTAACAGTAATATTTCATCTTGAGATAAGAGGGACAAACAGCAGTTTGTATCAAATCCACATGAAGTTTACAACCAGCACACTCAAACTTCCATTGTTTTACTAATAAACATTCTTTGCACTTACTGTTTTCTCTGTAGCCCTTCTTCGTGGCTCCAGAGCAGGGAAAGTGATCGGATGACATTTAAAAGACATCCTGAAGGTGCTGCTGCGGTGCATGTTGCTAGAGGCACCTTAGGTAGACATTAAAAATCCATCAGCAGTTTGTACTTATTACAGAAAGTACAATTTTTTTTTTGATTTAGCCTACAAACCACAAGACAAGAGTTTGTACCTTAACATCTCCCCGCCCCCAAAAATATTATAAAACATTTAAAACATTAAATATAACTCCACTTATATAATCGTCAAACAGTGCCACCAATTTGTTATTTGGGTTTCAACAGAGGAGATTTTCCCATACTATGATATGCTTACAGTTCTCATTGATTATTCTCAAAGTTGATCTGTGGCAAGCAGTGAATGTTAAATACTATTCTGGCTGCATCTGGTTGCCCACGGAGGTTTCAATTGCACGTCTTCACTGAATTATACAGTGTGTGCAGGAAGACAATATCTATTTTCTTAAAATAAATATGATTATGTTTCTAAGATACATGTGCCTGTTGTGACGTTGCCACGAGATTTAAAAGTGCCGCTACGTCAGTACTTATTGGCTACTGTTGATTGATGCCTTCTCGAAGTTTCCGTTTGTTGTTCGATGTCCGTCGCCCACCACTGCGGTGACGATGCTGGCTTTGTCCAAAATCTTTGCGCTAGAAGGTCTTCCATCCACGATTGTCACGGACAATGGCCCTCAGTTCTCTTCGCAGGTCTTCTGTGATTTTTGTACTGGACAAGGGATTCATCATGTTACAGCACCGCCCTTCCATCCGCAATCGAATGGGGAGGTCGAGCGCCTTGTCCGCACTTTCAAAAGCCAGATGAAAAAATTCCTTAGTGATTTTTCCACAGATGACGCTCTGTTGCAATTTCTGAGTTCTTACCGCTTCACGCCTCTGGGTGATCGCAGCCCTGCTGAACTCTTGCATGGCTGCCAACCACGCACTCTACTGTACCTGCTTCACCCTGTCAGGCCTTGTACTGAGTCCCCTAGTGAGGGAAAATACCTGTGGGCGCCGACGTGCAGGCACGAGGGTACGGATCTCGCCCCAAATGGATTCCAGGGGTGGTCCAGGCTCTTCGCGGCCACCGGCTTTGTGAAATACGTACGGACGACGGCACGGTTGTTCGCCATTACGACCAGATGTGCCCACGAGTGGTGGCCACGCCGGTGCCACCACCCCTTCTTTCGTCTCCACCAGCCCGAGAAGCCAGTCCTGTCGCTGCTGCCGATCTTCCGGGTGTGTTGCTGCAGCCGACGTCGCTACCGCTTCCTAGTACGCCGGAACCGGCCCCAGTCGCGACGCCGCCTTCTCCGGGACCCATCTCGCTGGGGTATACCCCCAGGTTCACGACACCTATGGATGCTGCTCCAGAGTTTTCCCCCATCATCTCGTCCAGGAGGCGCGTTCCACGCGCGAGCTTCCGTCCTGGCCATTTTCGACCATACTCTCGTGTTTCTCCGCGGGATCTTCTCGGGGCCTCCCAAGAGGCCATGGATGTCTCAGCACTGTCCGTGTCTCCAAGGAAGTGAGTGTTTTTTGTTTTCAAGGGGGGAAAAGTGTTGTGACATTGCCATGAGATTTAAAAGTGCCGCTACGTCAGTACGCGAACACGGCGATAGAGGCGCTCCGCAGCCCGGCCGAGCGCGGGAGCGCCACCTGGCTATGAACGGCACCCGCCGCATGTCACGGCATGGCAGTCTAATGACAGATACGGAGTTAACAGCATGTAACCCGCTATTGTTCCTATTTTTGTGTATCCATGCAATTTATTAGTGATTAAAGGTTATAACAGTGCCACATATTCTTTACATTTGGTACAATAATCTTATTACAACACGTACTTGTTTTTTTGATAACATTACCCATAACTTTGTAATTCAATATGTGAATGTGAATTGCAACTTGACAAGTCTGACTGACAGCTCGAAATACTGCTACAATACCTACATTACAATATTCCTCTGTCTTCCAACATCTATACAGCCACTGTTCAGTTTTGGCATTTACTATTAGGAAAACCTGTTCCTCTGACGTAGGCCAACCACTACACTGAACGTCAGTATTGTGCCTGCACAGGTACTTCCTCTCACAAAGCTACTGTGACTGCCTCCCCAACTTTAAGGTATGCATCCTCCACATGGCTCGCCACATTAAAATAAATAAAATGTTCACACAGCAGTTGTGATTCCTTATATAATAATTCGTTACACCATTTCATCAATCACGAGTATCATTCATCAGAAAGGCAAAAGTAGGATTACACAGCAGAGTGAGCAGTCTTTTCATTAGGAGACTATTTCCTATAAATGCTCTCACAGATAAGAAAATCATTTACTCAAATCATCCAAAATAAACGACTTCGTGCTACAGAATTGCTGCTGTTTATGCAGTTTGACTCCTGCAGCTTCAGCGAGGTAAGTAAGTTAACTGTTCTATGGATTCTTATGTTCCTCTGTGCTATATTCATTCAGTACAAAATAATTAACTCTGTCTACCAGTATTTGCACTAATCCTTTAATGACCTTTATTAAACTAATTTCCATCCACCTAATAAATCTGATTACATTCTTAGCTAGAATCAAAATCCATTTTATCTTTTAAATATCTTTTAGAATAACACTATTGTAATATACTAACTACAAACATGTATTGCAATGTTCCTGGTGATGCATCCAGTTCTTGCACCTACTACTATTTACATATAGCCTCCAATTGGAGTGGTACCCAACATGCAACACCAGTCCAGTCCTTACTGTATCATAGCTTGATGTCTCAGTGAAATGGCTGAACCTCATAAATGACATACGGTGGTATCGCCTGATGATGACTGAAGTGCTAAAGTTGGTTGGTACTTCACAGCACAATCCCAATAAAAGATAGCCGCTGCAAGCCCCATTGATAAATGAGTGACGCCATTGTAGCCACATCCAGAAAGGTTTCACTACACTGCTGCATCAGCTCTTTTACTCACAGCTGAGTACAATACTGCTCAGCCCCAGGCTGCAATCATCAAGAAAGATGACAGCATCATCTTCTAGTAGGCAGCTAGGAGGTAGCTGTGTGCACAAGGTATTAGGTAAAGAACTATGTTGAGGTCGTTTTTAGATGTACAGAGTGTAAGAGACCTGTATTTTGTCTGTATCGAGCGATTTTTAATTTTCAGAGACAGTATTTAACACTCGAGACATTCCTGTGGAAATGGATTGTACAAAGAAAGTAATTCTTCTTATCTATTAAGTAATAAAGAAAACTAATAATGTACGTGTTATAGTATTCACTCAGTCTCCTCCCAAAGCAAACTGAAGAACCCAACAGTGCACCGATAAGTGTATTTTTATCTGGTGCAACATATATTCTACATAATTGTGACAGTTAAGTGGTTCTTTCCACATTTATTTGCTCTGTAAACAATGCAATGACCTGGTCCAGTTTCATATTCATGTGCTTTATAGAGGGAGAGACCTCTACGCTTTCATCTCCAGACATAACCTAAATAACACCATCTCAGTGAACGATGCCGTACAATAATCGACAAACACAATAATGGCTTTACACAGTGGTAGCAAAATGAAAAGAACAGTGCACACAATAATGTTTTCCATAATGTCACATCAGTGAAAGAATCAACTGTTAAATCAATCACTGCACAGATCCAGATGTTAAATAGTAGCTAAATGAACACATGCATTTGTGAATAAGTGGTGTTGTCAAATGGATGTTATGCGTACTTGTTACACAGATGTTGCTAATGGGTTCAAGACTCGATGCATGCAGACTGACATAGTTGTTACTCGTGGTGTCAAGGTGAAGAGTGTGGCGTCAGCTTATTTAAAGATTGGTGTATGAACAAATTATTTTGGAAACTAAATAGTCATTTCAAAAATGGCTAGGCTAGATTTTTCTGATTGAAATGGACTCTATGTTAAGGCAGTAACATGTGGGTTTTAAAAACTTTATGAAACCACTTCTGCATCCTCATTGAGGACACCCTATTTATGAGTACAAGTGTCTTACTGAAAATCGTGGTAAATTATGCAGGAATGTTAATTAATAGTTTAAGCAATTACTGAATGGTGTCATCTGGTTCATAAAAATAAGAGCAACAAAAGTATAATGTTGACGATACTGATGTGTGCAGGAAGGTTTCATCGTTGAGTGACTGTAGGAGGATACGAGCTGACTTAGACAAAATTTCTAGTCAGTATGATGAATGGCAGCTAGTGCTAAATGAAGAAAAATGAAAGTTATTTCAGATGAGTAGTAAAAGCAAACCTTAATGTTCAAATACAGCATCAGTAGTGTGCTGCCTGACACATTAATTCGATTAGATATCTATGCATAATGCTACAAAGTGATATGAAATGGAATAAGCACACCAGGTTAGTAGTAGGGAAAGCAAATGGTTGACTTTAGTTTATTGAGATAATTGTAGGAATGTGTGGTGCATCTGTAAAGGAGATGACATGTAGGACACGAGTGCAACCCATTCTTAAGCACTACTGGAGTGTTTGGGATCCGCAATAGGTCAGATTAAAGGAAGACATCAAAGCAATTCTGAAACAGGCTGCTAGTTCAAACAACACACAAGTATTACAGAGATGCTTTGGAAAGTCAACTGGTATTTCCTGATTGGAAGGTGACATTCTTTTCAAAGACTATTGAGGAATTAAAAAATTCTGTATGACTGTTGCTCTGCAACATCAAAAACTGTTAACTATTGAAAAAATTTAGACAACTGTCATTTGAAGCTGACAGCTGAATTATTGTGCTGTTGCTAACGTAGAATTCATGTAAGGACCACAAAAATACAGGAAAACAAATTAGGGCTGGTATTGAGGCACATAGACAGTCATTCTTTATTTGCTCTATTTGTGAGTGGAACAGGAAAGCAAATGACTAGTAGTGGTACAGGGAATCAACCATCATGTGCTGTGTGGTGGCTTCCAGAGTATGTACATGGATGGAGACGACGGTCGAATTTAACAAGCACAGAGGCAAAATGTGCTACGAAAAATTATCATGGTTTGGAATTTTGTCATTAGCTATCTCATAAGTTAATTCATTTTACGAAAATCGGAATGCATTAGTGAAAAGCTGGAATGTCATTGTTTCTAATGGTTTATGTTATTTTATCTAAATATGATATGTGGATTGCCTCACTAGAATTTTCTCATGATGAACTGTAGTATTGTTTCCAATTAGTCTAATCTTCTAACTAATGGACTTTCCAGTAAAACTGTATACAGCATTAGAATTGGCACATTGAAAATATCACCCTACGTAATGAATTTAAATGGGAAAAGCTTAATTCATGTTTGGGGATACACTGGTGTCCAAAATTAAAGCAACAAACAGAAATTTTGCAAGGCTGCATTTATTTTGCCACAAAATTGTATAAATAAACGATAACAAAGTAGAAACAATGTAAAAAACACAGAATGCAAACAACTGCAACATGCCTAACAGTAGACGAAAATGTTCTTTGTTTTTTCCAACTTAACAGATTTGCACACACATTCTGACAACAGACCTAGTTGCTCACTATGGGATGTTACCACCTGTGGTAGTAATACAGGCCTGATGATGACAGAGCACGCTGTGAATAGCATCATCAACATCACGTTGAGGTGATAATGCCCATTCTCCCTTCAAAGTTGCTCGAAAGTCTCGGAGAGTGATTGATGGATATCGAAGTGATGCAAACTGTATCCCTAGTGCATCACAGATGTGTTGTATGGGATTAACATAGAGAGACCAAGCAGGCCACGCCATGCACAGAGTATCTTCTAAGAAAATGTTAACCACTCGTGCTGCACGAGGTCGAGCATTTTCGTCCATCAGTATGAAGTCTGAGCCTACAGCATCTCACAACAACTGCACTTTGAGATCCCAAGATCTTGTCACAATAAGTGACAATTAAACCTTTCTGATTCATCCAAACAATTTCATGAAGAGGTGTTAGAGTGGTCAACATAATCCCTGTCCACACCATTAGCAATCCTCCTCGATATTGGTCTCTTTCCACAATGTTCGGGTCTCGAAACCATATTCTGCATTCCCTTCAGATGCAAACCCATCAAGAATCACTTTCCAGACCAAATCAGGACTCATCTGTTCGACTGTCCAGATGGCACATTGATGACTCCATTCCACACATTCCCTTCCATGAATATGCATCAGAGGCACACATAGAGAGGGTGTCTGAGAATAAAGGCCACTCTGTTGAAACCTCCTCTATACTGTTTCCCTTGATACAACACATCCAGTGGATGTTGCAGGGTGAGGTACCAGTTGTTGCATAGTACTAAGGTGGTTCCGTCGTGTCCTTACAGCCAAATAATGGCCCTCTCTTTCTGAGGTTACATGTGATTAGCCGTGCCCTGCTCTTCAGGATATGGTTTGGGTCTCTCTCAACTGTCGCCACATCCGAGAAGCAACAGAACGATTCATGTTAAGTCATCAGGCTACACGAGTAAGCGGCTGTCCTGCTTCCATTCTTCCTATGGTCCTTCACTGCAGAGAATCTGGTAGGTATCTTCTCTGGGCCATATTGCACCATCTGTGACTGTGTATACAACAATTGTGCAGTGGGACTGCCCGGCAAATGTTAGTCCATTCAACAGGTGCCGTGACATCATCATTGGCGTGGTTTTCTGTTGACCACAATGCCATCTTCCGTGTAGAACACGACCGTATGGATGTCTATTGACAGTTTGTGTGATTGTATCACGAATTAGACACTAGTTTGGAAAGAGCACTTTGTTTCTTTAATTTTGAACACAAGTGTATTAGGATACATAACACATGCACACTACTTTATGAAAGCTGAGAAATATTTATTATCAGGAGTTGAAATCATAAGAGATGGATTAGTTCCAACTTGATATGTCTCACTATCATAACTCCTTTTATCACAATTTTCAAATGAGTCTCATTATGTCTTTTCTACTGCAATTAATTTTTGCCAAAAAAGATTGACTGAGAATCAACTGACACACTTGTGTCACTGTGTACTTATACATCTTGTTATCACTGTGTGCTTTTTTGTTTCCTATTTTTATGTTATCGAACTACCCTTGACATGAAGAAGCACCCGATTCAGTGGGTCATTGTGCTCAATAGTGCACCTCTGAAAGTGTGGATTATTTCTGGTCAAATTCTTTACTCGTGGTCAATATTGTCACTGTTTTTTTTCTAAATTTATCAACACATTATGGTATACAGCCAGAAAAACAACATAGGTAATAGGATAGTACATGCTAACAAAAGTGCACATTTATACAGTGCATGTCGTATGCAGGTGGGCCTAATATTAAAATGGAAACTGAATATGGAACTATAAGACATGTAACAGAACTTTGTTTTACCACTAACGACAGAGAAGAATGAACAAAAAATAATATTGAAACATAGAAACCGAGTGAACATTTCCAAATGGTTCAAATGGCTATAGGCACTATCGGACTTAAGATCTGAGGTCATCAGTCCCCTAGACATAGAACTACTGAAACCTAACTAACCTAAAGACATCACACACATCCTGCCTGAGGCAGGATTCGACCCTGAAACCATAGCAGCAGTGCGCTTCCAGACTGAAGTGCCTAGAACCTCTTGACCACAGCAGCTGGCTCCACATTTCCAAAAATGTTATCCAAATGCAGTGGTCGTTTTAGTTTGTGATTTCGCAGAATGTATTAAATCTTGTACTGCCTTCAGTTGCCCATGCTATTAGAGGAGAAGCAATTTTACATCATAGTTTGGGCAGATCTGCCAAAAACAGAAACTTACACAATGTTTGGTTTCTTTCATTTTTTCCGTAATATGAATACTGAGAATTTTTCATGTATGGCTTACAATATGGACATTCAAAGCAGAACTGGAGAAGGAGCATTCTAGCAAACAATGAATGATAGAAAATGAACTGTCAACTGGAGGTAGCAGATGTGCTGAATTACAGACTCTGTTAACAACAATTCAATTTATAGTTGTTGCCGATAAGTGCAAGCTGGAAAAACTTTGCATGTAATGAAATTTTGTGTGACCTGTGAAATATTCCCTGTGTATGCTGATAGTCATCCACTAGATAGAACAAGTAGTAAATATTCTCTCTTATTTTTACTATATAAACTGTTTTTTTTCTCTGTATCGTTCAACATGATGTGATGGAAGTCTGTGTCTCGTCATTTAATATTAGTGTTTAGCTTATGTTTAACATGAGTAGGATCCAATTTTTGGGGACGTGTGTAATACACATTTGAGGAGCAAAGCCAAAATGCAGGTGTAATTAAAATTACACAAGGACATTATATTTTTTTTATCCCCCTAAAATAAAGTTGTGTGTCAAGATTTTAAACATGGCTGCAGCAGCAACTGTTAAAATTCTTCACAATAAAGGATGGCAGCCAAAAACAGTTGCAGGATAGAATTTTTTTATTAAAATTCTTGACCAAGGTTTCGGTACATATAAATATACTTTCATCAGAAGTAAAACTTCCTGAACAGAAAGACACATTCATTAGAAAAGCCATATCAACGAAAGTGTTTTTTTTTTTCCTTTATTGTAATTTTCAGCACCTCATACAAGGCGGGCTGGCAGCAGCTTAATACGCCGCTCTTCAGCCGTATGGGGTACAATAATATGAGATAGGTGACACAGAAAATCCAAAAAATGGCGGGCAAAGAAAGTAGTTACAAAAAAACAAGAAGCCGTTCACGTTGGACGAAAAAACACTAACACTTCTTGACACGGCGCACAAAACACGGAGAGCTGCGACGGCACATGTGAACAGTGGAGTTGTAACTGCACGAAACACAAAACGAAGCACACACACTAGACACTGACGGCGATGATCTCCGGCGCGCGAATGTTCACCATGCGTGTGCGAGTCCGGGGACCTGCCAAGAGAGGAGGAGGAGGAGGAAGGGGAGTGGGAGAGGGAGAGGAGAGAGCAGAGATGCCACGGGCAGGGGAGAAAGGGGGGAGGGAGGAAGGGGGAGGGGAAGCCCGGGGGGGAAGAGTGGTGGAGGGAGGGGACGGGGGAAAAGGAAAGAGAAGGGGAGGGAAGGGAAGAGAAGGGAGGGAGGGAGGGTGCCTAAAGGAAAGGACACCGGAAGTGGGTGGTGGGGCAGGGTCAAAGTTGATAGGAGGGGTAGATGGAGGGGAGGAGGACATCATCAGGGAGGGGGAGCTGGCGGAAGCCACCTTGGGAGAGAGTAAGGAGGGTGGAGAGATGGAGACCGGGCGGGACGTGGGAATACAGGGGCGGCAGCGGGCGGGGATGGGAGAGGATTGGGGAGACGAGCGGGTGAGGAGGATCGAGTTTACGGGAGGTGTACAGGATCCGTATCCTTTCAAGGAAAAGGAGGAGGTGGGGGAAGGGGATGAGATCATACAGGATCCGCGTGGGGGAGGGGAGACGGATGCGATAGGCGAGGCGGAGAGCATGGCGTTCAAGGATTTGGAGGGATTTATAAAAGGTAGGGGGGGCGGAGATCCAGGCTGGATGGGCATAACAAAGGATAGGGCGGATGAGGGATTTATAGGTGTGGAGGATGGTGGTGGGGTCCAGACCCCACGTACGGCCGGAAAGGAGCTTGAGGAGACGGAGTCGGGAACGTGCTTGGCTTGGATTGCATGGAGATGGGGAGTCCAGGAGAGGCGACGGTCGAGGGTGACGCCAAGGTACTTAAGGGTGGGAGTGAGGGCGATGGGACGGCCATAGACGGTGAGATAGAAATCAAGGAGGCGGAAGGAAGGGGTGGGTTTGCCTACAGTGATCGCCTGGGTTTTCGAAGGATTGACCTTGAGCAACCACTGGTTACATCAAGCGGTGAGTCGGTCAAGATGGGATTGGAGAAGGCGTTGGGAGCGTTGCAGGGTGGGGGCAAGGGCGAGGAAGGCGGTGTCATCAGCAAACTGGAGGAGGTGGACGGGGGGCGACGGCGGCGGCATGTCCGCCGTGTACAAAAGGTACAGAAGGGGGGAGAGGACGGAGCCTTGGGGCACACCGGCGGAGGGGAAAAAGGTGTAGGAATCTGCAATATGGATGGTGGGGACGGGAATTAAGCTGTTCGGAAAGGAGATGAGTGAGGTGAAGGAGAAGATCGTCGGAAGAGAAGGATGGCCGAAAGCCACACTGGGTGACGGGAAGGAGGCGGTGCTGGCGGAGATGCTGGTGGATGCGGCGGGTGAGGATAGATTCCAGGACCTTGCTGAAGACTGAGGTAAGGCTGATGGGACGGTAGGAGGAGACGGTGGACGGCGGTTTGCCAGGTTTAAGGAACATGAGGATACGGGAGGTTTTCCACAGGTCGGGGTAGTAACCGGTGGACAGGACTACATTGTAGAACCTGGCCAGGGTGGAGAGGAAAGAGACAGGAGCTTCACGAAGGTGACGGTAGGTGGCACGATCGTGACCAGGAGCGGTGTTGCGTTTTGTGCGGAGTGCGTCAATGAGATCCTGTGTAGTGATAGGGGCATTGTGTTCCGTGTGTGTAATGTTGTCCAAGTACTGGAAACCAGGAGCGAGGGGAGGGACAGAGGGGTCAGTTCGATCGCGGATATCCGGGAAGAGGGAGTAATCGAACTGGGGATTGTCGGGGACGGAGAAGACATCGGAGAGGTAGGAGGCAAAGTGATTGGCCTTACTAAGGGTGTCAGGGAAGGGGCGATCATCGTGGAGAAGAGGAGAGTAGGGGGAGGGTTTAGTTCCGGTAAGGCGATGGAAGGCCGACCAGAACTTGGACGAGTTGATTGGGAGGGTGGCATTTAAACGGGTGCATGTCTGTCGCCAGTCCCGGCGTTTCTTAGCCGCGAGCAAATTACGAACGTGTCGCTGGAGTTGCCGGTGGCGTCGTAGTGTGTCCGGGTCACGCGTGCGGAGGAAGGCACGGTAGAGACGACGGGATTCACGGAGGAGGAGAACGGCCTGTGGGGGTAAGGTAGGACGGTGGGGGTGGATGGCGACAGTAGGAACGTGGGCCTCCACGGCCTCAGACAAGGTCTGCTGGAGAAAGGAGGCGGCATGGGTGACATCGTCAGGGTGGTGGTAGGTGAGAGGGTGGCTATCGACCTGGGTGGAAAGGGTATCCCGGTAGGCATTCCAGTCGGCTCGGGAATAGTCGTGGACATACTTAGGGGAAGGGTCAGTACGAGGGTCGGGGCGAGGGTGACGACCGTCTGAAACGGTGAGGAGGACAGGGAGATGGTCGCTACCAATAGGCTCCAGGACATCCACCGTTATGCGGCCAAGGAGGTTGGGGGAGGAGAGGATAACATCAGGAGTGGAGTTGGATTCAGGACGGGTATGCCGGGGGATGGGGACGAGGTCACCTTGAAGGGTGGAGAGGAACCGATGCCATCGCCGTAACTGGGCAGTGGAACGACTATGGATATTGAGGTCGGCGGCGATCACGTAGGAGGAAAAGGTACGATCGACGTGGGAGAGGAAGTCGAAGGGAATAGGAGCGTTGGGGCGGACATAGATGGTGGCGCAGGTAACGGTAAGGCCGGGGAAGAAGAGACTAAGGATCAGGTGTTCGGTGGGGTCGGGAAGGAGAGGTTGGAGCCGAACGGGGATCTGGCGGTGGTGACCAATGGCAACTCCGCCACGCGCAATCGGGAGGGGATTATCGGAGCGGTGGAGGAGGTAGGGCGAAGTGTGAATGCTGTGGTGGGGTTGGAGGAAGGTTTCATTAAGGAGGAAGGCATCCACGTGGTGGGTGTGCAGGAAGAGGTTCCTGTTGGCGGGTAGGGAGCGGATGTTGTTGAAAAGGATACGTTGCTGTCGCGCCATGATAGGGATTTAGACGAGGGTGTCGAGGCGGGAGAAGGTGAAATGGGCCTGGTTGTTGGAGTAGGTGGCGTACATCTTGAGTTGGAATATGGAACGGGCGGCGAGGGAGATCTGTTGGAGGGTGTGTGGGCGCTGAAAGGGATGAACATTCTGGAGGACGATGGTAAGGAACCTGATGATGTTCTCAGCGGGGGGGGGGGGGGGGGGCGGGACGAAGGGAATTGCCAGGAGGGGTGGGGCCGTCCAGGGGACGGACAGGGACGGTGAGTTCAGGAGTGGTTGGAGGGGGTCGGGCTTTACACTTTTGGGAGTAGGTGGGATGGGGGAGATTGCACGTATTGCACGAAGGAGGGGATTGGAGGTTGGGGCACTGCCTGAGGAAGTGCGCTTGCCGACAATGCGGGCAGGTGGGGGCCTCGCGGCACTCAGCTGTGGGGTGCGCGTTATAGCGTAGACACCTCTGGCAGCGCAGGGATTGAGAAGGGGAACGGGAGGGGTCGACCTTGTACCGCTGGTTAAAAAGGAGGGCACCCTCCTTCAGGAGACGGTCAATGGAGGGGGCGTGCTCAGAAAAAACCCGCATAAGGCGGGTGGGGCCGGCAGCGTTATGTATGCGGCGAACCGCACGCACCTCCAAATGGGGATGCGCCTGGAGCTCCGCCAACACCTCCTCCTCCGTGATCACTGGACTAAGCCGAGTGATCACGGCGGTGAGAGTCGGCGGGCGACGCGGAGGTTGGGGTTGGCGGGAGGGAGGTGGTGAAGGAGCAGGGGTGAGAGAGGCATGAGGGCCAAAGCGGGTGACAGGGATGCGGGAAAGGAGGTAGGTGTGGAGGGTTGGGCTGGGGGAGGAGATGAGGACCGAATCTCGGCGAGGAGTGAGGAGGGAGATGGGGGCACCAGGACAATGCTGGCGAAGGAAGAGGGTGAGATTCCGGGCTTCAAGGAGAGAGGGATCAGGACGGTAGAGGAGGTAGCGGTAGGAGGAAGGGGGAGAGGAGGAGGATGAGGGGGCAGGGACAGGCGGGGAGACTTCCATGGCATCATGGGTGGGGGAAGGAGGACGAGGCGCAGCCTTTTTGGAAGCAGAGGAAGCAGGAGTGCCACTGGGGCGCTTGACGGCGGTGGAGGAGGTGTGGGGGATGGGAACAACGGGAATGTGGCGGGGAGGGGCAGGTCCCGGGGCCGGAGTCGGCGCCGGAGATGGTGACGGTGACGGTGAAGGCGAAGGGGACGGCGACGATGACGATGACGGTGGCAGTGGCGGCGGTGATGGCGAAGGTGACGGGGAGAGCTGGGCCCGACGGGCCACCACCCGAGCCGGAGCTGCGGTGACAGGCTGGGGGAGTGGGGGGAAGGGATCAGAACGAGAGGAGCGGGAGGAAGAAGCGGGAGAGGGGGCGACAAAGATAGAGGGTGAAGGGAGAGTGAGGAGAGGTGGAATGGAAGGAGGGGGGTGGGACTGGGCACACCAAGTTATAGTGGTGGAGGCGGCGGAAGGGGAGGTATAGACAATGGCGGTGGTGGTAGTAGTGACAGTGGTGGTGGGGGCGGACATGACGGGAGAAAGAAACAAGAACGAACAGAACGAAGAGGAGAGTACGGAAACTAGGGACAGACAAAGACGAAGACGGATGAAGACGAAGACGGCCGTAGACCAGGGTCAGGACGGCGGCGATGGTGGCGACCAGGCGGCACCGGATGGCGGCGGCGGCGGGCACCGGATGGCCGCTGCGGCGGCGGGCACCGGATGGCGGCGAGCCCCGGCAGGTGGCGGCGGCGAGCACCGGCAGGCGGCGACCAGGCGGGGGCGGCGAGCCCCGGCAGGCGGCGACGGCGGTGGCGGCGGCGAGGACCGGAAGGCGGCGACCAAGCGGCGGCGGCGGCGGCGGCGAGCACCGGCAGGCAGTATGGACGGCAAGCAGACGACACAGCCGGGAAACGGCGGGGATCTTCCACGTCGAAGGTGCACCGTGGGAGTAGCCCAGGCAGTGAAACTCTTCGATGAAGAAGAGAGGGAATCCAACCCTCGAATGACCCACGAAAGTTTTTTTTTTTTTTTTTTTTTTCTTTATTGTATTTCAATTCCCCATCGGGGCGGGCTGGCAGCAGCACATGCACTGCTCTTCAGCCGAAAGACATAGAACAAAACAAGAGAAGACATTTGAAAACAGCAAAGGAGAGAAGAAGACGAACATAGATATAAAAAAGGGAGAACATCATGGAAGGCAATATACAAAAAAAAAACGGGGTGACTGTAAAATGGAGATAAAAAACTGTTTAAAAGTAGCACACACAAAAAGCCACACATTGCGACGATTAAAAGAACACAAGGCACAGTATGACTAGAGCATAAAGGTGTTGACGGATGGCATAACACACAACGTAACACTCACGGCGAACCTCACGGCAGTACACAATGAAAATCACACCTCTTGACGCACACGAGAAAACAGAACTAAACACAACATTGACGTGGCACACTGATGATGATCAAGACAGAGGATCTGCCAGGTTCAAGGAGATGAGGGAGACCTGAAGAAGGGAGGGAGGGGAAGAGATGGGGGAGGGGAATGGGGGGCGCTCGGAAGAGGGCCAGGTAGGGAGGGATGTGGGAAGGAGAGAGGCAAGTATGGGGTGCAGGGTCTCAGGGGAGGGGGGGATGGAGGAAAATCCGCTCTGGGAGAAGGAGGAAAGAGGAGAAGGGGCCCTGGGGCGGGGGGCGGGGGGGGGGGGGGGAACAAGGCCGGGTTATAGTTGGAAGGAAGGGTATATGTCACGGCGAAGTTCGTCATCCGGGAGGGGGAGGCGTTGGAAATTGCCCTGATGAAGGAGATGGAGGGTGTGGAGGTGGAGAGAGGGAGGGATACAGCGATAGAGGCGCGGCAATGGGCGAGGGGTGGAGAGGAAGGAGGAAACCAGAGGGTGGGGGGGATCAACCCTGCGAACAATGTAAAGGATGCGGAGATGTTGGAGGAACAAGAGGAGGTGGGGGAAGGGGATCAGTTCATACAGGAGCCGTGTGGGGGAAGGAAGGCGGATACGGAAGGCAAAGCGGAGCGCATGACGTTCAAGGATTTGGAGAGCCTTGTAAAAGCGGGTGGGGGCGGAGATCCAGGCGACGCTGGCATAACAGAGGATAGGACGGATGAGGGATTTGTAGGTGTGGAGGATGGTAGAAGGATGCAGTCCCCATGTCCGGCCGGACAGGAGTTTCAGCAGGCGGAGGCGGGAATGGGCTTTCTGCTGGATGGTCAGGAGATGAGGGGTCCAGGTGAGGTGTCGGTCAAGGGTGAGGCCAAGGTATTTCAGGGTGGGGGTGAGTTGGATAGGACGACCATAAAGGGTGAGGTAGAAATCTTGGAGGCGAAAGGAGCGAGTGGTACGGCCTATGATGATTGCCTGGGTTTTGGAGGGGTTGAGACGGAGGACCCACTGTTTACACCAAGTAGTGAACTGGTTAAGGTGGGTTTGGAGGGTACGTTGAGACCGTTGAAGGGTAGGATAGAGAGCCAGGAAGGCGGTGTCATCAGCATATTGGAGAAGGTGAAGTGGTGGGGGTGGCTTGGGCATATCAGCTGTATACAAGAGATAAAGGAGAGGGGAGAGGACAGAACCCTGGGGGACGCCAGCCGTGGGATAAAAGATACGGGAGTTGGTGTTGTGGAGGGTGACATAGGAAGGACGGTGCGACAGGAAGGAAGCGACCAGACGGACAAAATTGATAGGCAGGGCGTAGGTTTGGAGTTTAAAGAGGAGACCGGGATGCCATACACGGTCATAGGCATTTTGGAGGTCAAGGGAAACAAAAATGGCGGAGCGACGGGAGTTGAGCTGGAGGGACAGAAGGTGAACAAGGTTGAGGAGTTGATCGTCAGCAGAGAAGGAGGGTCGGAAGCCACACTGGGTAAGGGGGAGGAGGTGGTGTTGAGCAAGGTGCCGATGGATACGGTGGGAGAGGATGGATTCAAGGACCTTACTGAAGACGGAGGTGAGGCAGATGGGACGATAGGAAGAGGCAGCAGAAGGGGGTTTGTTGGGCTTGAGGAAGAGGAGGCCGCGGGAGGTCTTCCACAGGTCAGGGTAGAAGCCAGTAGAGAGGATGACATTATAGAGATGGGCGAGGACAGTTAGGAAGGAATAGGGGCTTTCGCGAAGGTGACGGTAGGTGACACAGTCGTGACCAGGGGCCGTGTTGCGTTTGGACTGGAGGAGAAGTTTAATGTCTTGTGCTGTGATGGGAGTGTTGACGTCGGAGGGGGGCAACTGCCCCAAGTACTGGAGACTAGGAGCAAGTGGAGCGACTGAGGTATCAGCACGTTCCATGACGGTGGGGAAAAGAGAATAATCAAAGTGGGGATCATCGGGGATGGAGAAGACCTCGGAAAGGTGGGAAGCGAAGTGGTTGGCCTTACTGAGGTTGTCTGGAAGGGGGCGATCGTTATGGGGAAGGGGGTAGTGGGGAGCGGAAAGGGAACCAGTAAGACGATGGAAGGCAGACCAGTACTTGGAGGAGTTGATAGGGAGGGTGGCATTGAGTCGTGTGCAGGTCTGGCGCCAGTCCCGGCGTTTCGTTGCTGTAATAAGGTTCCGTACGTGTCGCTGTATTTGCCGGTGGCGTTGGAGTGTATCCCTGTCACGAGTGCGGAGGAAGGAGCGATAGAGGCGGCGGGATTCACGGAGGAGGAGGACAGCCCGCGGGGGGAGAGTGGGACGGTGTGGGTGGATGGTTTTAGTAGGAACATGGGCCTCCACGGCGTCAGTAATTACCGTCTGAAGGAAGGACGAGGCGCGGATGATGTCGTCAGGATGGCGATAGGTAAGAGGGTGGCTTTCGACCTGGGTGGAGATGGAGTCCCGGTAGGCATCCCAGTTGGCACGGCGATAGTCATGGACGACCTTGGGAGGGGGTGCAGGTTGCGGAGCCGGAGGGGGGCGGTTTGCAGACGTTATGGTGAGAAGGACAGGGAGATGATCGCTACCTGTGGGGTCAAGGACGGCGACAGTGATACGCCCAAGGAGGTTGGTGGAGGCAATGACAACATCGGGGGTGGTGTTACTTTCGGGTCGGGTGTGCTGGGAAATGGGAACAAGGTCACCCTGGATTGTGGAGAGGAACTGATGCCACCGCCGAAGGGCAGCAGGAGTGCGGCTATGGATGTTGAGGTCGGCGGCAATCACATAGGTGGAGAAGGTGCGGTCAATGTGCGAGATGAAGTCATAAGGAAGGGGAGCAGTGGAGCGGACATAGATGGTGGCACAGGTAATGGTGAGGGAGGGGAAGAAGACGCTAAGGATAAGGTGTTCAGTGGGGTCATTGAGGAGAGGTTGTGGCCGGACGGGGATATGCTTAAGGTGGCCAATCGCGACTCCACCCTGCGCACGAGGACCAGGAGCATCAGTGCGGTGGAGGATAGAGGGGGAGGTGCGGATAGAATGGTGGGGCTGGAGAAAGGTTTCGTTCAAGAGGAAGGTGTCGACCTGGTGGTGGGAGAGGGTGTGCATGAGGAGGTATTTGTTGGAGCGGAAGGAGCGAATGTTCTGGAAGAGGATGCGAGACTCGTGCCGCGCCATGACGGGAAGGAGGAGGGGAAGAGAGGGAAGGGAAGAGACTTAAACTAGGGTGTCGAGGCGGGTGAAGGTGAAGTGGGCTTGGTTGTGGGAGTAAGTGGCGAAGGTGTTCAGGTGGAAAACAGAGCGAGCAGCAAGGGATATTTGTTGGAAGGTGTGCGGGCGTTGAAAAGGGTGAATGTTTTGGAGTACAACGGTAATGAACCGGATGATGTCCTCGGCCGTGGGGGGTGGACGGAGGGAATTGTTAGGATGGACAGGAGGATCGACGGGACGAACTGGGACTGTAAGTTCAGGGGTGGCTGGAGGGGGTTTAGCTTTACACTTGTGGGAGTATGTGGGATGGGGGCCATTGCAGGTATTACAGGAAGGAGGAGCAGCGAGGTTGGGGCAGTTCTTGAGAAAGTGGGAGGCCTTGCAATGGGGACAGGTGGGGGGGTTTTTGCAGTTGGGAGTCAGGTGGTCATTGTACATCAGGCACCGTTGGCAACGGTAGGATTGGGGAGGGGATTTGGAGGATTCAACAGGGTGGCGACGGTGGTATATCAGGGCACCCTGGGTGAGGAGATGGTCTATGGACGGGGCGGACTCTGAGAATATCCGCATAAGGTAGGTGGGACCAGAGGCATTGTGGATACGGCGGGCAGAGCGGATTTCCAAGTCCGGGTGGGAGTTCAGTTCTACCAACACTTCATCCTCTGTGATCACCGGGCTGAGCTTGGTGATCACAGCGGTGTAGGTGGGGGGGCGACGGGGAGGCTGGGGCTGACGAGGAGTGGAAGCGGAAAGGAAGGGTGTCAGAGAGGCGTGGGGGCCAAACATAACTCGTGGGAGTTTTCGCAGGAGGTCTGTGTGAAATGATGGGGACGGGGACTTGATAAGGACTGAGTCCCTGCGGGGAATGAGTTGGGAGATGGGAGCACCAGGTAAGTACTTTCGTATTTCCTTGGTGAGGGTACGAGCGTCGAGGAACTTAGGATCGGGAGTTGACAGGACAAAGGTGTGGAGGGTGGGGGCCAAGGTAGGGGTGGCAGGAGGAGGGGTGGTGTCCATGGTGACGGCAGGGGGAGGGGGAGGTGGCGTTGATTTTTTGTGGGAAGTGGCGGGAGCAGAGTCGGTAAGGACGCGCTTTTGGGGTTTTTTGGAGACTGGAGGCTGGGAGGAGGGGAGAGGGACGGGGAGGAGAGGGAGGTGGCGGGTGGCAGATCCCTGTGGCGTAGTGGAGGCACCGGGAGAAGCAGCTGGTTCATTGGTGGCGATGGTGGCTCGGCGCAACGTGATGCGTGCGGGAGATGCAGAAGACGACGCGACGGGGTCGGTGAGAGAGGGGAAGCCAACCACCTGAGGGGCGGCAGCAGAGGCGGCGACAGAGGCGTACGTGAGGGCGGGGGTAGTAGTGGGAGCTGTTGAGGGTGTGGAGGCTGGAGGAAGGGTGTAGAGGTGTGGGTATACAGCAGGGGAGGAGATAGGGGGGTGGGTAAGTGGAGGCAGGGAAGGGGAGGTGGAAGGAGGGAGGCCAGAGGCGGCACTCCAGGAAGTGACTGTGGGAGAGGGGGAGGGGGAGGTGTAGATGACGGTGGAGGTGGGAGTACTCATTGCAGACGAACGGCGACCGACAGACGGACGTGCAGCAGGCGGCGTCGGCGTCGGCGATGGGCAGCGGCGAACAGCAGGCGGCGTCGGCTGCGGCGAACAGACGTACGAACAGCAGGCAGGCGGCGGCGGCGGCAGCGGCAGCGGCAGCGGACAGCCAGCAGGCGGACGGACGAACAGCGACAGCAGCGGGCGGGCAGACAGACAGACACAATCTTCGAAGACGGAGATTCCACCCTGAGAGTAGCCCAGGCGTTGCAATCTGACGCTTTCGAAGGAGGGGATCCAACCCTCTAGATGCCCACGAAAGTTTTTTTTTTTTTTTTTTCTTTATTGTATTTCAATTCCCCATCGGGGCGGGCTGGCAGCAGCACATGCGCAGCTCTTCAGCCGAAAGACATAGAACAAAACAAGAGAAGACATTTAAAAACAGCAAAGGAGAGAAGAAGGCGAACATAGATATAAAAAAGGGAGAACATCATGGAAGGCAATATACAAAAAACGGGGTGACTGTAAAATGGAGATAAAAAAACTGTTTAAAAGTAGCACACACAAAAAGCCACACATTGCGACGATTAAAAGAACACAAGGCACAGTATGACTAGAGCATAAAGGTGTTGACGGATGGCATAGCACACAACGTAACACTCACGGCGAACCTCACGGGAGTACACAATGAAAATCACACCTCTTGACGCACACGAGAAAACAGAACTAAACACAACATTGACGTGGCACACTGATGATGATCAAGACAGAGGATCTGCCAGGTTCAAGGAGATGAGGGAGACCTGAAGAAGGGAGGGAGGGGAAGAGATGGGGGAGGGGAATGGGGGGCGCTCGGAAGAGGGCCAGGTAGGGAGGGATGTGGGAAGGAGAGAGGCAAGTATAGGGTGCAGGGTCTCAGGGGAGGGGGGGATGGAGGAAAATCCGCTCTGGGAGAAGGAGGAAAGAGGAGAAGGGGCCCTGGGGCGGGGGGGGGGGGGGGGGGAACCAGGCCGGGTTATAGTTGGAAGGAAGGGTATATGTCACGGCGAAGTTCGTCATCCGGGAGGGGGAGGCGTTGGAAATTGCCCTGATGAAGGAGATGGAGGGTGTGGAGGTGGAGAGAGGGAGGGATACAGCGATAGAGGCGCGGCAATGGGCGAGGGGTGGAGAGGAAGGAGGAAACCAGAGGGTGGGGGGGATCAACCCTGCGAACAATGTAAAGGATGCGGAGATGTTGGAGGAACAAGAGGAGGTGGGGGAAGGGGATCAGTTCATACAGGAGCCGTGTGGGGGAAGGAAGGCGGATACGGAAGGCAAGGCGGAGCGCATGACGTTCAAGGATTTGGAGAGCCTTGTAAAAGCGGGTGGGGGCGGAGATCCAGGCGACGCTGGCATAACAGAGGATAGGACGGATGAGGGATTTGTAGGTGTGGAGGATGGTAGAAGGATGCAGTCCCCATGTCCGGCCAGACAGGAGTTTCAGCAGGCGGAGGCGGGAATGGGCTTTCTGCTGGATGGTCAGGAGATGAGGGGTCCAGGTGAGGTGTTGGTCAAGGGTGAGGCCAAGGTATTTCAGGGTGGGGGTGAGTTGGATAGGACGACCATAAAGGGTGAGGTAGAAATCTTGGAGGCGAAAGGAGCGAGTGGTACGGCCTATGATGATTGCCTGGGTTTTGGAGGGGTTGAGACGGAGGAGCCACTGGTTACACCAAGTGGTGAACTGGTTAAGGTGGGTTTGGAGGGTACGTTGAGACCGTTGAAGGGTAGGATAGAGAGCCAGGAAGGCGGTGTCATCAGCATATTGGAGAAGGTGAAGTGGTGGGGGTGGCTTGGGCATATCAGCTGTATACAAGAGATAAAGGAGAGGGGAGAGGACAGAACCCTGGGGGACGCCAGCCGTGGGATAAAAGAGACAGGAGTTGGTGTTGTGGAGGGTGACATAGGAAGGACGGTGCGAGAGGAAGGAAGCGACCAGACGGACAAAATTGATAGGCAGGGCGTAGGTTTGGAGTTTAAAGAGGAGACCGGGATGCCATACACGGTCATAGGCATTTTGGAGGTCAAGGGAAACAAAAATGGCGGAGCGACGGGAGTTGAGCTGGAGGGACAGAAGGTGAACAAGGTTGAGGAGTTGGTCGTCAGCAGAGAAGGAGGGTCGGAAGCCACACTGGGTAAGGGGGAGGAGGTGGTGTTGAGCAAGGTGCCGATGGATACGGTGGGAGAGGATGGATTCAAGGACCTTACTGAAGATGGAGGTGAGGCAGATGGGACGATAGGAAGAGGCAGCAGAAGGGGGTTTGTTGGGCTTGAGGAAGAGGAGGACGCGGGAGGTCTTCCACAGGTCAGGGTAGAAGCCAGTAGAGAGGATGACATTATAGAGATGGGCGAGGACAGTTAGGAAGGAATAGGGGCTTTCTCGAAGGTGACGGTAGGTGACACAGTCGTGACCAGGGGCCGTGTTGCGTTTGGACTGGAGGAGAAGTTTAATGTCTTGTGCTGTGATGGGAGTGTTGACGTCGGAGGGGGGCAACTGCCCCAAGTACTGGAGACTAGGAGCAAGTGGAGCGACTGAGGTATCAGCACGTTCCATGACGGTGGGGAAAAGAGAATAATGAAAGTGGGATCATCGGGGATGGAGAAGACCTCGGAAAGGTGGGAAGCGAAGTGGTTGGCCTTACTGAGATTGTCTGGAAGGGGGCGATCGTTATGGAGAAGGGGGTAGTGGGGAGCGGAAAGGGAACCAGTAAGACGATGGAAGGCAGACCAGTACTTGGAGGAGTTGATAGGGAGGGTGGCATTGAGTCGTGTGCAGGTCTGGCGCCAGTCCCGGCGTTTCGTTGCTGTAATAAGGTTCCGTACGTGTCGCTGTATTTGCCGGTGGCGTTGGAGTGTATCCCTGTCACGAGTGCGGAGGAAGGAGCGATAGAGGCGCCGGGATTCACGGAGGAGGAGGACAGCCTGCGGGGGGAGAGTGGGACGGTGTGGGTGGATGGTTTTAGTAGGAACATGGGCCTCCACGGCGTCAGTAATTACCGTCTGAAGGAAGGACGAGGCGCGGATGATGTCGTCAGGATGGCGATAGGTAAGAGGGTGGCTTTCGACCTGGGTGGAGATGGAGTCCCGGTAGGCATCCCAGTTGGCACGGCGATAGTCATGGACGACCTTGGGAGGGGGTGCAGGTTGCGGAGCCGGAGGGGGGCGGTTTGCAGACGTTATGGTGAGAAGGACAGGGAGATGATCGCTACCTGTGGGGTCAAGGACGGCGACAGTGATACGCCCAAGGAGGTTGGCGGAGGCAATGACAACATCGGGGGTGGTGTTACTTTCGGGTCGGGTGTGCTGGGAAATGGGAACAAGGTCACCCTGGATTGTGGAGAGGAACTGATGCCACCGCCGAAGGGCAGCAGGAGTGCGGCTATGGATGTTGAGGTCGGCGGCAATCACATAGGTGGAGAAGGTGCGGTCAATGTGCGAGATGAAGTCATAAGGAAGGGGAGCAGTGGAGCGGACATAGATGGTGGCACAGGTAATGGTGAGGGAGGGGAAGAAGACGCTAAGGATAAGGTGTTCAGTGGGGTCATTGAGGAGAGGTTGTGGCCGGACGGGGATATGCTTAAGGTGGCCAATCGCGACTCCACCCTGCGCACGAGGACCAGGAGCATCAGTGCGGTGGAGGATAGAGGGGGAGGTGCGGATAGAATGGTGGGGCTGGAGAAAGGTTTCGTTCAAGAGGAAGGTGTCGACCTGGTGGTGGGAGAGGGTGTGCATGAGGAGGTATTTGTTGGAGCGGAAGGAGCGAATGTTCTGGAAGAGGATGCGAGACTCGTGCCGCGCCATGACGGGAAGGAGGGGGGGAAGAGAGGGAAGGGAAGAGACTTAAACGAGGGTGTCGAGGCGGGTGAAGGTGAAGTGGGCTTGGTTGTGGGAGTAAGTGGCGAAGGTGTTCAGGTGGAAAACAGAGCGAGCAGCAAGGGATATTTGTTGGAAGGTGTGCGGGCGTTGAAAAGGGTGAATGTTTTGGAGTACAACGGTAATGAACCGGATGATGTCCTCGGCCGTGGGGGGTGGACGGAGGGAATTGTTAGGATGGACAGGAGGATCGACGGGACGAACTGGGACTGTAAGTTCAGGGGTGGCTGGAGGGGGTTTAGCTTTACACTTGTGGGAGTATGTGGGATGGGGGCCATTGCAGGTATTACAGGAAGGAGGAGCAGCGAGGTTGGGGCAGTTCTTGAGAAAGTGGGAGGCCTTGCAATGGGGACAGGTGGGGGGGTTTTTGCAGTTGGGAGTCAGGTGGTCATTGTACATCAGGCACCGTTGGCAACGGTAGGATTGGGGAGGGGATTTGGAGGATTCAACAGGGTGGCGACGGTGGTATATCAGGGCACCCTGGGTGAGGAGATGGTCTATGGACGGGGCGGACTCTGAGAATATCCGCATAAGGTAGGTGGGACCAGAGGCATTGTGGATACGGCGGGCAGAGCGGATTTCCAAGTCCGGGTGGGAGTTCAGTTCTACCAACACTTCATCCTCTGTGATCACCGGGCTGAGCTTGGTGATCACAGCGGTGTAGGTGGGGGGGCGACGGGGAGGCTGGGGCTGACGAGGAGTGGAAGCGGAAAGGAAGGGTGTCAGAGAGGCGTGGGGGCCAAACATAACTCGTGGGAGTTTTCGCAGGAGGTCTGTGTGAAATGATGGGGACGGGGACTTGATAAGGACTGAGTCCCTGCGGGGAATGAGTTGGGAGATGGGAGCACCAGGTAAGTACTTTCGTATTTCCTTGGTGAGGGTACGAGCGTCGAGGAACTTAGGATCGGGAGTTGACAGGACAAAGGTGTGGAGGGTGGGGGCCAAGGTAGGGGTGGCAGGAGGAGGGGTGGTGTCCATGGTGACGGCAGGGGGAGGGGGAGGTGGCGTTGATTTTTTGTGGGAAGTGGCGGGAGCAGAGTCGGTAAGGACGCGCTTTTGGGGGTTTTTTGGAGACTGGAGGCTGGGAGGAGGGGAGAGGGACGGGGAGGAGAGGGAGGTGGCGAGTGGCAGATCCCTGTGGCGTAGTGGAGGCACCGGGAGAAGCAGCTGGTTCATTGGTGGCGATGGTGGCTCGGCGCAACGTGATGCGTGCGGGAGATGCAGAAGACGACGCGACGGGGTCGGTGAGAGAGGGGAAGCCAACCACCTGAGGGGCGGCAGCAGAGGCGGCGACAGAGGCGTACGTGAGGGCGGGGGTAGTAGTGGGAGCTGTTGAGGGTGTGGAGGCTGGAGGAAGGGTGTAGAGGTGTGGGTATACAGCAGGGGAGGAGATAGGGGGGTGGGTAAGTGGAGGCAGGGAAGGGGAGGTGGAAGGAGGGAGGCCAGAGGCGGCACTCCAGGAAGTGACTGTGGGAGAGGGGGAGGGGGAGGTGTAGATGACGGTGGAGGTGGGAGTACTCATTGCAGACGAACGGCGACCGACAGACGGACGTGCAGCAGGCGGCGTCGGCGTCGGCGATGGGCAGCGGCGAACAGCAGGCGGCGTCGGCTGCGGCGAACAGACGTACGAACAGCAGGCAGGCGGCGGCGGCGGCGGCAGCGGCAGCGGCAGCGGCAGCGGACAGCCAGCAGGCGGACGGACGAACAGCGACAGCAGCGGGCGGGCAGACAGACAGACAGACAGACAGACAGACACAATCTTCGAAGACGGAGATTCCACCCTGAGCGTAGCCCAGGCGTTACAATCTGACGCTTTCGAAGGAGGGGATCCAACCCTCTAGATGCCCACGAAAGTGAGAAACAGAAGTTTAAATAACGGTGAAATTGCTAAAGTAATACAGGCACATAATTTTTAGTACTTACTAAAATTACATCATGCACTGGAAATAGTAAAACAATTATGCCAAAAGGCGTCGTCAGTAATTAAAATATCATCTCCATTTGTAGAACATGTGTAATGGGCACAGGATCAAAGCAAACAGTTTAACAATGTTACTTCGCCTATGAACTATTGAGACACGAGTGTGAAGGCACTAAGGCAGATTGTTTCGCCGAGAGAGGGCACTTGCATGTGCCAGACTCGCGCATATTACAATCCATAAATACATACATAAGCACATCAAAAATTATTAAAGGTTGTGTTAATTCAAACTTTGTCTTAATAAATAAAGCGTATCACGCCAATTAAAGACATTTATGCAAACTAGAAATATAGAACCAAATTTACCTGTGTCCTAGTGTCAAACGGATAAAGCTTGCGCTTGGAACATCTAACGAGAGAGGGCACTACTGTAATGCGCGAGAGTCTCGCGTAACGTAGGCAGTGAAATACATACTAGCGAAACAACCAAAATGTTATAATAAAACGAAACCATCTGTCATTATGAATAAAACATAGTAGTCATTTAACCACACATACACATTGAAATTCATAACTAACAAACATCACAATATGTAGATTCCAACAAGACAGGAAAAGCGCATTTCACCGGCATCAACAAGCAAGAAATAACTCCTAGTCAGCCAGACTATATTACATTAAAGCAATGAGGGGTTTGAAACTGTCTAAAAAATTTTTGTTTCGAAGCTGCACCTGTTCATTAAGAACAAAACCATCTTTTAGAGACAGATGCTTGAAAATCTCTAATTCTTCGACCAAGTCTAGTTTATCACCTTTATCAGCTCTCCGCCCCGGTAGCTGAGTGGTCAGCGTGACGGACTGTCAATCCTAAGGGCCCGGGTTCAATTCCCGGCTGGGTCGGAGTTTTTCTCTGCTCGGGGACTGGGTGTTGTGTTGTCCTAATCATCATCATGTCATCCCCATCGACGCGCAGGTCGCCGAAGTGGCGTCAAATCGAAAGACCTGCACCAGGCGAACGGTGTACCCGACGGGAGGCCCTAGCCACACGACATTTCCATTTTTACCTTTATCAGCTTCATGAAGCAGCTCTACGTCGTCCAGTTCACTTGGCGTGTGCTGTAAGAGCCATAGATGTTCAGCAAAGGTAGAATTATATACGTTTTCCCCATTTTTACCTAACCTGTGTTCTTTATACCTAACTTTAATGGGTCTACCTGTCTGCCCTATGTAATAGTTTGGGCAGTCGTTACAAGTAATTTTGTATACACCGGACTTAGTGCTGAGTTCTTCTCGTGCTCCAATATTATGAATTACTCTACGTTTGAGGCTATTATTTACGGAAAAAGCAACTCTATAACCGTATTGTTTCTGTAAAAGTCTTTTAATCTTATATGAAACGTTACCTAAAAATGGAATAGAAATAAAGTTATTACTCTCATAGTTTTTTGCCCTGTTATCTCCTAAAGTAGAAAATTTTACAGCTGTTTTTTTCTTAGCAATTTGGTCAATTAATTTAGGGTCGTATCCATTGTTAGTAGCTATTGATTTTAATAAAGATATTTCATTTTCGAAACAATTCTGTGCTAAAGGTGTGCTCACAGCGCGATGAACTGCAGAATGAAAAAAGGCGATCTTGTGAGTTTGAGGATGACAGGAATCTGCTGGAATAATATTATCAGAAGAAGTTTCTTTACGGAAAATGTCGAAGCTAATAGTGTTACCCGATAACTTAAGTTTCAAATCAAGAAAATTGAGTTCTCTCTCGTTATTTTGTATCTCTTTTGTAAATTTCATTTTCTCGTGGAAACTGTTGAAAACATGAAATAGTTGTTGTAGATCTTGGTCACACCCTTGAAATAGTATGAGTATATCATCAACATAACGAGCATAAAAAGAAATCTTATTGCCTAACGTAGGGTTGTTTTTGAAGAAATTTTCTTCTAGTGCATTCACAAAGATGTCAGCAAAGATGCCAGCTAACGGGCAACCCATGGCTAAGCCGAATGGTTGCTCATACATTTTACCATTAAACTGAAAGTAATTGTAATCTAGTACAACCTGCAGTAGTGACATAAGTTCCGACAACTGTAGCTCACTTAATGTTTTATGTTGTCGAATGTTATCTTCAATAATCTTAAGAGTGATATCCACTGTAACATTAGTGTATAAACTTACGACGTCAAAAGAAACCAAACGAGAGGAAGAGGTGATCTCTATTGATTTTAGCTTGTTTATTACCTCAGCACTATTTTTAACAGAGTAATTGTTTCCAAAAACAAAGGCTTCTTTAATTTTAGTGTGTAAAAATCTCGCTAATTTGTGATGTGGGCTCTTTATTCCATTACAATTACTTTCAGTTTAATGGTAAAATGTATGAGCAACCATTCGGCTTAGCCATGGGTTGCCCGTTAGCTGGCATCTTTGCTGACATCTTTGTGAATGCACTAGAAGAAAATTTCTTCAAAAACAACCCTACGTTAGGCAATAAGATTTCTTTTTATGCTCGTTATGTTGATGATATACTCATACTATTTCAAGGGTGTGACCAAGATCTACAACAACTGTTTCATGTTTTCAACAGTTTCCACGAGAAAATGAAATTTACAAAAGAGATACAAAATAACGAGAGAGAACTCAATTTTCTTGATATGAAACTTAAGTTATCGGGTAACACTATTAGCTTCGACATTTTCCGCAAAGAAACTTTTTCTGATAATATTATTCCAGCAGATTCCTGTCATCCTCAAACTCACAAGATCGCCTTTTTTCATTCTGCAGTTCATCGCGCTGTGAGCACACCTTTAGCACAGAATTGTTTTGAAAATGAAATATCTTTATTAAAATCAATAGCTACTAACAATGGATACGACCCTAAATTAATTGACCAAATTGCTAAGAAAAAAACAGCTGTAAAATTTTCTACTTTAGGAGATAACAGGGCAAAAAACTATGAGAGTAATAACTTTATTTCTATTCCATTTTTAGGGAACGTTTCATATAAGATTAAAAGACTTTTACAGACACAATACGGTCATAGAGTTGCTTTTTCCGTACATAATAGCCTCAAACGTAGAGTAATTCATAATATTGGAGCACGAGAAGAACTCAGCACTAAGTCCAGTGTATACAAAATTACTTGTAACGACTGCCCAAACTATTACATAGGGCAGACAGGTAGACCCATTAAAGTTATGTATAAAGAACACAGGTTAGGTAAAAATGGGGAAAACGTATATAATTCCACCTTTGCTGAACATCTATGGCTCTTACAGCACACGCCAAGTGAACTGGACGACGTAGAGCTGCTTCATGAAGCTGATAAAGGTGACAAACTAGACTTGCTCGAAGAATTAGAGATTTTCAAGCATCTGTCTCTAAAGGATGGTTTTGTTCTTAATGAACAGGTGCAGCTTGGAAACAAAAATTTTTTAGACAGTTTCAAACCCCTCATTGCCTTAATGTAATATAGTCTGGCTGACTAGGAGTTATTTTCTTGCTTGTTGATGCCGGTGAAATGCGCTTTTCCTGTCTTGTTGGGATCTATATATTGTCATGTTTGTTAGTTATGAATTTCTGTGTGTATGTGTGGTTAAATGACTACTATGTTTTATTCATAATGACAGATGGTTTCGTTTTATTATAACATTTTGGTTGTTTCGCTAGTATGTATTTCCTGCCTACGTTACGCGAGACTCTCGCGCATTACACTAGTGCCCTCTCTTGTTAGATGTTCCAAGCGCAAGCTTTATCCGTTTGACACTAGGACACAGGTAAATTTGGTTCTATATTTCTAGTTTACATAAATGTCTTTAACTGGCGTGATACGCTTTATTTATTAAGACACAGTTTGAATTAACACAACCTTTAATAATTTTTGATGCCCTTATGTATGTATTTATGGATTGTAATATGCGCGAGTCTGGCACATGCAAGTGCCCTCTCTCGGCGAAACAATCTGCCTTAGTGCCTTCACACTCGTGTCTCAATAGTTCATAGGCGAAGTAACATTGTTAAACTGTTCGCTTTGATCTTGTGCCCATTACACATGTTGTACAAATGGAGATGATATTTTAATTACTGACGACGGCTTTTGGCATAATTGTTTTATTATTCTCCAGTGCATGATGTAATTTTTTAGTAAGTACTAAAGATTGTGTGCCTGTATTACTTTAGCAATTTCACCGTTATTTAAGCTTCTGTTGCTCACTTTCGTTCATTAAACTCCAAACCTACGCCCTGCCTATCAATTTTGTCCGTCTGGTCGCTTCCTTCCTCTCGCACCGTCCTTCCTATGTCACCCTCCACAACACCAACTCCCGTCTCTTTTATCCCACGGCTGGCGTCCCCCAGGGTTCTGTCCTCTCCCCTCTCCTTTATCTCTTGTATACAGCTGATATGCCCAAGCCACCCCCACCAGTTCACCTTCTCCAATATGCTGATGACACCGCCTTCCTGGCTCTCTATCCTACCCTTCAACGGTCTCAACGTACCCTCCAAACCCACCTTAACCAGTTCACCACTTGGTGTAACCAGTGGCTCCTCCGTCTCAACCCCTCCAAAACCCAGGCAATCATCATAGGCCGTACCACTCGCTCCTTTCGCCTCCAAGATTTCTACCTCACCCTTTATGGTCGTCCTATCCAACTCACCCCCACCCTGAAATACCTTGGCCTCACCCTTGACCGACACCTCACCTGGACCCCTCATCTCCTGACCATCCAGCAGAAAGCCCATTCCCGCCTCCGCCTGCTGAAACTCCTGTCCGGCCGGACATGGGGATTGCATCCTTCTGCCATCCTCCACACCTACAAATCCCTCATCCGTCCTATCCTCTGTTATGCCAACGTCGCCTGGATCTCCGCCCCCACCCGCTTTTACAAGGCTCTCCAAATCCCTGAACGCCATGCGCTCCGCCTTGCCTTCCGTATCCGCCTTCCTTCCCCCACACGGCTCCTGTATGAACTGATCCCCTTCCCCCACCTCCTCTTGTTCCTCCAACATCTCCGCATCCTTTACATTGTTCGCAGGGTTGATCCCCCCCACCCTCTGGTTTCCTCCTTCCTCTCCACCCCTCGCCCGTTGCCGCGCCTCTATCGCTGTATCCCTCCCTCTCTCCACCTCCACACCCTCCATCTCCTTCATCAGGGCAATTTCCAACGCCTCCCCCTCCCGGATGACGAACTTCGCCGTGACATATACCCTTCCCTCCAACTATAACCCGGCCTTGTTCCCCCCCCCCCTCCCCAGGGCCCCCTTCTCCTCTTTCCTCCTTCTCCCAGAGCGGATTCTCCTCCATCCCCCCCTCCCCTGAGACCCTGCACCCCATACTTGCCTCTCTCCTTCCCACATCCCTCCCTACCTGGCCCTCTTCCGAGCGACCCCCATTCCCCTCCCCCACCTCTTCCCCTCCCTCCCTTCTTCAGGTCTCCCTCATCTCCTTGAACCTGGCAGATCCTCTGTATTGATCATCATCAGTGTGCCACGTCAGTGTTGTGTTTCGTGCTATTTCTCGTGTGCGTCCAGAGGTGTGATTTTAATTGTGTACTGCCTTGAGGTTCGCCGTCAGTGTGCTATGCCATCCGTCAACACCTTCATGCTCCAGTCATACTGTGCCTTGTGTTCTTTTAATCGTCGCAGAGTGTGGCTTTTTGTGTGTGCTACTTTTCAACAGTTTTTTTTTTATCTCCATTTTACAGTCACCCCGTTTTTTTTGTATATTGCCTTCCATGATGTTCTCCCTTTTGTATATCTATGTTCGCCTTCTTCTCTCCTTTGCTGTTTTTAAATGTCTTCTATTGTTTTGTTCTATGTCTTTCGGCTGAAGAGCAGCGCATATGCTGCTGCCAGCCCGCCCCGATGGGGAATTGAAATACAATAAAGAAAAAAAAAAAAAAAAAAAACTTTCGTTCATCGAGTCGAGGGTTGGATTCCCTCTCTTCTTCATCGAAGAGTTTCACTGCCTGGGCTACTCTCAGGGTGCGCCTTCGACGTGGAAGATTCCTGCCGTGTCGTCTGCTTGCCGCCGCCGCCGCCGCCGCTTGGTCGCCGCCTTCGCCGCCTGCCGGGGCTCGCCGCCCCCGCCTGGTCGCCGCCTGCCGGTGCTCGCCGCCGCCGCCGCCGCCGCCGCCGCCGCCGGTGCCCGCCGCCGCTGCCGCTGCCGCTGCCATCGCCGCCGCCGCCATCCGGTGCCGCCTGGTCGCCGCCGTCCTGACCCTGGTCTACGGCCGTCTTCGTCTTCATCCGTCTTCGTCTTTGTCTGTCCCCAGTTTCTGTCCTCTCCTCATCGTTCTGTTCGTTCTTGTTTCTCTCTCCCGTCATGCCCGCCCCCACCACCACTGTCACTACTACCACCACCGCCATTGTCTATACCTCCCCTTCCGCCGCCTCCACCACTATAACTTGGTGTGCCCAGTCCCACCTCCCTCCTTCCATTCCACCTCTCCTCACTCTCCCTTCACCCTCTATCTTTGTCACCCCCTCTCCCGCTTCTTCCTCCTGCTCCTCTCGTTCTGATCCCTTCCCCCCACTCCCCCAGCCTGTCACCGCAGCTCCGGCTCGGGTGGTGGCCCGTCGGGCCCAGCTCTCCCCGTCACTTACGCCATCACCGCCGCCACTGCCACCGTCATCGTCATCGTCGCCGTCCCCTTCGCCTTCACCGTCACCGTCACCATCTCCGGCGCCGACTCCGGCCCCGGGACCTGCCCCTCCCCGCCACATTCCCGTTGTTCCCATCCCCCACACCTCCTCCACCGCCGTCAAGCGCCACAGTGGCACTCCTGCTTCCTCTGCTTCCAAAAAGGCTGCGCCTCGTCCTCCTTCCCCCACCCATGATGCCATGGAAGTCTCCCCGCCTGTCCCTGCCCCCTCATCCTCCTCCTCTCCCCCTTCCTCCTACCGCTACCTCCTCTCCCGTCCTGATCCCTCTCTCCTTGAAGCCCGGAACCTCACCCTCTTCCTTCGCCAGCATTTTCCTGGTGCCCCCATCTCCCTCCTCACTCTTCGCCGAGATTTGGTCCTCATCTCCTCCCCCAGCCCAACCCTCCACACCTACCTCCTTTCCCGCATCCCTGTCACCCGCTTTTGCCCTCATGCCTCTCTCACCCCTGCTCCTTCACCACCTCCCTCCCGCCAACCCCAACCTCCGCGTCGCCCGCCAACTCTCACCGCCGTGATCACTCGGCTTAGTCCAGTGATCACGGAGGAGGAGGAGGTGTTGGCGGAGCTCCAGGCGCATCCCCATTTGGAGGTGCGTGCGGTTCGCCGCATACATAACGCTACCGGCCCCACCCACCTTATGCGGGTTTTTTCTGAGCACGCCCCCTCCATTGACCATCTCCTGAAGGAGGGTGCCCTCCTTTTTAACCAGCGGTACAAGGTCGACCCCTCCCGTTCCCCTCCTCAATCCCTGCGCTGCCAGAGGTGTCTACGCTATAACGCGCACCCCACAGCTGAGTGCCGCGAGGCCCCCACCTGCCCGCATTGTCGGCAAGCGCACTTCCTCAGGCAGTGCCCCAACCTCCAATCCCCTCCTTCCTGCAATACCTGCAATCTCCCCCATCCCACCTACTCCCAAAATTGTAAAGCCCGACCCCCTCCAACCACTCCTGAACTCACCATCCCTGTCCGTCCCCTGGACGCCCCCACCCCTCCTGGCAATTCCTTCGTCCCCCCCCCCCACCGCTGAGGACATCATCAGGTTCTTTACCATCGTCCTCCAGAATGTTCATCCCTCTTAGCGCCCACACACCTTCCAACAGATCTCCCTCGCCGCCCGTTCCATATTCCAACTCAAGATGTACGCCACCTACTCCAACAACCAGGCCCATTTCACCTTCTCCCGCCTCGACACCCTCGTCTAAATCCCTATCATGGCGCGACAGCAACGTATCCTTTTCAACAACATCCGCTCCCTACCCGCCAACAGGAACCTCTTCCTGCACACCCACCACGTGGATGCCTTCCTCCTTAATGAAACCTTCCTCCAACCCCACCACACCATTCACACTTCGCCCTACCTCCTCCACCGCTCCGATAATCCCCTCCCGATTGCGCGTGGCGGAGTTGCCATTGGTCACCACCGCCAGATCCCCGTTCGGCTCCAACCTCTCCTTCCCGACCCCACCGAACACCTGATCCTTAGTCTCTTCTTCCCCGGCCTTACCGTTACCTGCGCCACCATCTATGTCCGCCCCAACGCTCCTATTCCCTTCGACTTCCTCTCCCACGTCGATCGTACCTTTTCCTCCTACGTGATCGCCGCCGACCTCAACATCCATAGTCGTTCCGCTGCCCAGTTACGGCGATGGCATCGGTTCCTCTCCACCCTTCAAGGTGACCTCGTCCCCATCCCCTGGCATACCCGTCCTGAATCCAACTCCACTCCTGATGTTATCCTCTCCTCCCCCAACCTCCTTGGCCGCATAACGGTGGATGTCCTGGAGCCTATTGGTAGCGACCATCTCCCTGTCCTCCTCACCGTTTCAGACGGTCGTCGCCCTCGCCCCGACCCTCGTACTGACCCTCTCCCTAAGTATGTCCACGACTATTCCCGAGCCGACTGGAATGCCTACCGGGATACCCTTTCCACCCAGGTCGATATCCACCCTCTCACCTACCACCACCCTGATGATGTCACCCATGCCGCCTCCTTTCTCCAGCAGACCTTGTCTGAGGCCGTGGAGGCCCACGTTCCTACTGTCGCCATCCACCCCCACCGTCCTACCTTACCCCCGCAGGCCGTTCTCCTCCTCCGTGAATCCCGTCGTCTCTACAGTGCCTTCCTCCGCACACGTGACCCGGACACACTACGACGCCACCGGCAACTCCAGCGACACGTTCGTAATTTGCTCGCGGCTAAGAAACGCCGGGACTGGCGACAGACATGCACCCGTTTAAATGCAACCCTACCAATCAACTCGTCCAAGTTCTGGTCGGCCTTCCGTCGCCTTACCGGAACTAAACCCTCCCCCTATTATCCTCTTCTCCATGATGATCACCCTTTCCCTGACTCCCTTAGTAAGGCCAATCACTTTGCCTCCTACCTCTCCGATGTATTTTCCGTCCCCGATGATCCCCAGTTCGATTACTCGCTCTTCCCAGATATCCGCGATCGAACTGACACTCTTACCCTCCCCTCGCTCCTGGCTTCCAGTACTTGGACAACATTACACACACGGAACTCAATGCCCCTATCACTACACAGGATCTCATTGATACACTCCGCACAAAACGCAACACCGCTCCTGGTCACGATCGTGCCACCAACCGTCACCTTCGTGAAGCTCCTGTCTCTTTCCTCTCCACCCTGGCCAGGCTCTACAATGTAGTCCTGTCCACCGGTCACTACCCCGACCTGTGGAAAACCTCCCGTATCCTCATGTTCCTTAAACCTGCCAAACCGCCGTCTGCCGTCTCCTCCTAGTGTCCCATCAGCCTTACCTCGGTCTTCAGCAAGGTCCTGGAATCTATCCTCACCCGCCGCATCCACCAGCATCTCCGCCAGCACCGCCTCCTTCCCGTCACCCAGTGTGGCTTTCGGCCCTCCTTCTCTTCCGACGATCTTCTCCTTCACCTCACTCATCTCCTTTCCGAACAGCTTAATTCCCGTCGCTCCGCCATCTTCCTCTCACTTGACCTCGAACGCGCTTATGACCGCGTCTGGCATTCCAGTCTCCTCTTCAAGCTCCAAACCTTTGCCCTTCCCATTAACTACGTCCGTCTGATCGGTTCCTTTCTCTCCCGCCGTCCTTCCTATGTCACCATCCATAACACCGATTCCTACACCTTTTTCCCCTCCGCCGGTGTGCCCCAAGGCTCCGTCCTCTCCCCCCTTCTGTACCTTTTGTACACGGCGGACATGCCGCCGCCGTCGCCCCCCGTCCACCTCCTCCAGTTTGCCGATGACACTGCCTTCCTCGCCCTTGCCCCCACCCTGCAACGCTCCCAACGCCTTCTCCAATCCCATCTTGACCGGTTCACCGCTTGGTGCAACCAGTGGTTGCTCAAGGTCAATCCCTCCAAAACCCAGGCGATCATTTTAGGCAAAACCACCCCTTCCTTCCGCCTCCTTGATTTCTATCTCACCGTCTATGGCCGTCCTATAGCCCTCACTCCCACCCTTAAGTACCTTGGCGTCACCCTCGACCGTCGCCTCTCCTGGACTCCCCATCTCCAGACAATCCAAGCCAAGGCACGTTCCCGACTCCGTCTCCTCAAGCTCCTTTCCGGCCGCACGTGGGGTCTGGACCCCTCCACAATCCTCCACACCTATAAATCCCTCATCCGCCCTATCCTTTGTTACGCCCATCCAGCCTGGATCTCTGCCCCCCCTACCTTCTATAAATCCCTCCAAATCCTTGAACGCCATGCTCTCCGCCTTGCCTATCGCATCCATCTCCCCTCCCCCACGCGGATCCTGTATGATCTCATCCCCTTCCCCCACCTCCTCCTTTTCCTTGAAAGGATACGTATCCTGTACACCTCACGTAAACTTGATCCTCCTCACCCGCTCATTTCCCCGATCCTCTCCCACCCCCGCCCGCTGCCGCGCCTGTATTCCCACGTCCCACCCGGTCTCCATCTCTCCACCCTCCATACCCTCTCCCAAGGTGGCTTCCGCCAGCTCCCTCTCCCTGATGATGTCCTCGTCCCCTCCATCTACCCCTCCTATTAACTTTGACCCTGCCGCGCCCCCCACTTCCCGTGTCCTTTCCTTTCGGCACCCTCCCTCCCTTCTCTTCTCTTCCCTTCTTTTTCCATCTCCCTGTCCCCTCCCTTCCCCCTCTTCCCCCGGGCTTCCTCTCCCCCTTCCTCCTTCCCCCCTATCACCCCTGCCCGTGGCATCTCTGCTCTCCCCTCTCGCTCTCCCACTCCCCTTCCTCCTCCTCCTCTCTTGGCAGGTCCCCGGACTCGTACACGTATAGTGAACATTCGCGCGCCGGAGATCGTCGCCTTTTGTGTCTCGTGTGTGTGACGTCGTATAGTGTTTTTGGTGTCCGCCGTCCCACTCCTACGTTCACTTGTGCCGTCGGACTCATCAGTGTTTTGTGCGCCGTGCCAACGTGTTTTCAGTGTTGTTATCGTCACATGTGAACGACTCCGTGTTTTTTATGTCTCTGTGACCTCTCTCTTTTGCCCGTCACTTTGTTCATTGTCATTCACCATGTTTTACACTCTTGTAAAACGCTATGGCTGAAGAGCGGCGTAGTGTGCCGCTGCCAGCCTACCTGAGTTGTACAGGTTTTAAATTAACAATAAAGTAAAAAAAAAAAAAAAACACTTTCGTTGACATTCGAGGGTTGGATTCCCTCTGTTCTTCATCGAAGAGTTTCACTGCCTGGGCTACTCTCAGGGTGCGCCTTCGACGGGGAAGATCCCTGCCGTGTCGTCTGCTTGCCGCCGCCGCCGCCGCCGCCGCTGCCGCCGCCGCCCCCGCCTGGTCGCCGCCTGCCGGGGCTCGCCGCCCCCGCCTGGTCGCCGCCTGCCGGTGCTCGCCGCCGCCGTCGCCGCCTGCTGATCGCCGCCGCCGCCGCCTGCCGGGGCTCGCCGCCGCCGCCGCCGCCGGTGCCCGCCGCCGCTGCCGCTGCCATCCGGTGCCCGCCGCCGCCGCCATCCGGTGCCGCCTGGTCGCCGCCATCGCCGCCGTCCTGACCCTGGTCTACGGCCGTCTTCGTCTCCATCCGTCTTCGTCTTTGTCTGTCCCCAGTGTCTGTCCTCTCCTCTTCGTTCTGTTCGTTCTTGTTTCTCTCCCCCGTCATGTCCGCCCCCACCACCACTGTCACTACTACCACCACCGCCATTGTCTATACCTCCCCTTCCGCCGCCTCCAACACTATAACTTGGTGTGCCCAGTCCCACCCCCCTCCTTCCATTCCACCTCTCCTCACTCTCCCTTCACCCTCTATCTTTGTCACCCCCTCTCCCGCTTCTTCCTCCTGCTCCTCTCGTTCTGATCCCTTCCCCCCACTCCCCCAGCCTGTCACTGCAGCTCCGGCTCGGGTGGTGGCCCGTCGGGCCACTGCCCACGCCCAGCTCTCCCCGTCACCTTCGCCATCACCGCCGCCACTGCCACCGTCATCGTCATCGTCGCCGTCCCCTTCGCCTTCACCGTCACCGTCACCATCTCCGGCGCCGACTCCGGCCCCGGGACCTGCCCCTCCCCGCCACATTCCCGTTGTTCCCATCCCCCACACCTCCTCCACCACCGTCAAGCGCCACGGTGGCACTCCTGCTTCCTCTGCTTCCAAAAAGGCTGCGCCTCGTCCTCCTTCCCCCACCCATGATGCCATGGAAGTCTCCCCGCCTGTCCCTGCCCCCTCATCCTCCTCCTCTCCCCCTTCCTCCTACCGCTACCTCCTCTCTCGTCCTTATCCCTCTCTCCTTGAAGCCCGGAATCTCACCCTCTTCCTTCGCCAGCATTGTCCTGGTGCCCCCATCTCCCTCCTCACTCCTCGCCGAGATTCGGTCCTCATCTCCTCCCCCAGCCCAACCCTCCACACCTACCTCCTTTCCCGCATCCCTGTCACCCGCTTTGGCCCTCATGCCTCTCTCACCCCTGCTCCTTCACCACCTCCCTCCCGCCAACCCCAACCTCCGCGTCGCCCGCGAACTCTCACCGCAGTGATCACTCGGCTTAGTCCAGTGATCACGGAGGAGGAGGTGTTGATGGAGCTCCAGGCGCATTCCCATTTGGAGGTGCGTGCGGTTCGCCGCATACATAACGCTGCCGGCCCCACCCGCCTTATGCGGGTTTTTTCTGAGCACGCCCCCTCCATTGACCATATCCTGAAGGAGGGTGCCCTCCTTTTTAACCAGCGGTACAAGGTCGACCCCTCCCGTTCCCCTCCTCAATCCCTGCGCTGCCAGAGGTGTCTACGCTATAACGCGCACCCTACAGCTGAGTGCCGCGAGGCCCCCACCTGCCCGCATTGTCGGCAAGCGCACTTCCTCAGGCAGTGCCCCAACCTCCAATCCCCTCCTTCGTGCAATACGTGCAATCTCCCCCATCCCACCTACTCCCAAAAGTGTAAAGCCCGACCCCCTCCAACCACTCCTGAACTCACCGTCCCTGTCCGTCCCCTGGACGCCCCCACCCCTCCTGGCAATTCCCTTCTCCCCCCCCCCCCCCCACCGCTGAGGACATCATCAGGTTCCTTACCATCGTCCTCCAGAATGTTCATCCCTCTTAGCGCCCACACACCCTCCAACAGATCTCCCTCGCCGCCCGTTCCATATTCCAACTCAAGATGTACGCCACCTACTCCAACAACCAGGCCCATTTCACCTTCTCCCGCCTCGACACCCTCGTCTAGATCCCTATCATGGCGCGACAGCAACGTATCCTTTTCAACAACATCCGCTCCCTACCCGCCAACAGGAACCTCTTCCTGCACACCCTTGCCACCCACCGCGTGGATGCCTTCCTCCTTAATGAAACCTTCCTCCAACCCCACCACACCATTCACACTTCGCCCTACCTCCTCCACCACTCCGATAATCCCCTCCCGATTGCGCGTGGCGGAGTTGCCATTGGTCACCACCGCCAGATCCCCGTTCGGCTCCAACCTCTCCTTCCCGACCCCACCGAGCACCTGATCCTTAGTCTCTTCTTCCCCGGCCATACCGTTACCTGCGCCACCATCTATGTCCGCCCCAACGCTCCTATTCCCTTCGACTTCCTCTCCCACGTCGATCGTACCTTTTCCTCCTACGTGATCGCCGCCGACCTCAACATCCATAGTCGTTCCGCTGCCCAGTTACGGCGATGGCATCGGTTCCTCTCCACCCTTCAAGGTGACCTCGTCCCCATCCCCCGGCATACCCGTCCTGAATCCAACTCCACTCCTGATGTTATCCTCTCCTCCCCCAACCTCCTTGGCCGCATAACGGTGGATGTCCTGGAGCCTATTGGTAGCGACCATCTCCCTGTCCTCCTCACCGTTTCATACGGTCGTCGCCCTCGCCCCGACCCTCGTACTGACCCTCCCCCTAAGTATGTCCACGACTATTCCCGAGCCAACTGGAATGCCTACCGGGATACCCTTTCCACCCAGGTCGATATCCACCCTCTCACCTACCACCACCCTGACGATGTCACCCATGCCGCCTCCTTTCTCCAGCAGAACTTGTCTGAGGCCGTGGAGGCCCACGTTCCTACTGTCGCCATCCACCCCCACCGTCCTACCTTACCCCCACAGGCCGTTCTCCTCCTCCGTGAATCCCGTCGTCTCTACCGTGCCTTCCTCCGCACGCGTGACCCGGACACACTACGACGCCACCGGCAACTCCAGCGACACGTTCGTAATTTGCTCGCGGCTAAGAAACGCCGGGACTGGCGACAGACATGCACCCGTTTAAATGCAACCCTCCCAATCAACTCGTCCAAGTTCTGGTCGGCCTTCCGTCGCCTTACCGGAACTAAACCCTCCCCCTATTATCCTCTTCTCCATGATGATCACCCTTTCCCTGACTCCCTTAGTAAGGCCAATCACTTTGCCTCCTACCTCTCCGATGTATTTTCCATCCCCGATGATCCCCAGTTCGATTACTCCCTCTTCCCAGATATCCGCGATCGAACTGACACCTCTTCCCCTCCCCTCGCTCCTGGTTTCCAGTACTTGGACAACATTACACACACTGAACTCAATGCCCCTATCACTACACAGGATCTCATTGATACACTCCGCACAAAACGCAACACCGCTCCTGGTCACGATCGTGCCACCTACCGTCACCTTCGTGAAGCTCCTGTCTCTTTCCTCTCCACACTGGCCAGGCTCTACAATGTAGTCCTGTCCACCGGTTACTACCCCGACCTGTGGAAAACCTCCCGTATCCTCATGTTCCTTAAACCTGGCAAACCGCCGTCCGCCGTCTCCTCCTACCGTCCCATCAGCCTTACCTCGGTCTTCAGCAAGGTCCTAGAATCTATCCTCACCCGCCGCATCCACCAGCATCTCCGCCAGCACCGCCTCCTTCCCGTCACCCAGTGTGGCTTTCGGCCATCCTTCTCTTCTGACGATCTTCTCCTTCACCTCACTCATCTCCTTTCCGAACAGCTTAATTCCCGTCGCTCCGCCATCTTCCCCTCACTTGACCTCGAACGCGCTTATGACCGCGTCTGGCATTCCGGTCTCCTCTTCAAGCTCCAAACCTTTGCCCTTCCCATTAACTACGTCCGTCTGATCGGTTCCTTTCTCTCCCGCCGTCCTTCCTATGTCACCATCCATAACACCGATTCCTACACCTTTTTCCCCTCCGCTGGTGTGCCCCAAAGCTCCGTCCTCTCCCCCCTCCTGTATCTTTTGTACACGGCGGACATGCCGCCGCCGTCACCCCCCGTCCACCTTCTCCAGTTTGCCGATGACACCGCCTTCCTTGCCCTTGCCCCCACCCTGCAACGCTCCCAACGCCTACTCCAATCCCATCTTGACCGTTTCACCGCTTGGTGCAACCAGTGGTTGCTCAAGGTCAATCCTTCCAAAACCCAGGCGATCATTGTAGGCAAACCCACCCCTTCCTTCCGCCTCCTTGATTTCTATCTCACCGTCTATGGCCGTCCCATCGCCCTCACTCCCACCCTTACGTACCTTGGCGTCACCCTCGACCGTCGCCTCTCCTGGACTCCCCATCTCCAGACAATCCAAGCCAAGGCACGTTCCCGCCTCCGTCTCCTCAAGCTCCTTTCGGGCCGTACGTGGGGTCTGGACCCCTCCACCATCCTCCACACCTATAAATCCCTCATCCGCCCTATCCTTTGTTATGCCCATCCAGCATGGATCTCCGCTCCCCCTACCTTTTATAAATCCCTCCAAATCCTTGAACGCCATGCTCTCCGCCTTGCCTATCGCATCCGTCTCCCCTCCCCCACGCGGATCCTGTATGATCTCATCCGCTTCTTCCACCTCCTCCTTTTCCTTGAGAGGATACGGATCCTGTTCACCTCCCGTAAACTCGACCCTCCTCACCCGCTCCTCTCCCCGCTCCTCTCCCACCCCCGCTCGCTGCCGCGCCTGTATTCCCATGTCCCACCCGGTCTCCATCTCGCCACCCTCCTTACCCTCTCCCAAGGTGGCTTCCGCCAGCTCCCTCTCCCTGATGATGTCCTCGTCCCCTCCATCTACCCCTCCTATCAACTTTGACCCTGCCCCGCCCCCCTCTCCCGGTGTCCTTTCCTTTCGGCGCCCTCCCTCCCTTCTCTTCCCTTCCCTTCTCTTCCCTTTTCCCCTGTCCCCTCCCTCCACCCCTCTTCCCCCGGGCTTCCTTCCCCCTTCCTCCGTCCCCCCCCTTTCTCCCCTGCCCGTGGCATCTCTGCTCTCCCATCTCGCTCTCCCACTCCCCTTCCTCCTCCTCCTCCTCTATTGGCAGGTCTTTGGACTCGCACACGCTCAGTGGACTTTCGCGCGCCGGAGATCACCGCCGTCAGTGTATCGTGTGTGCTGTCATGTTTAGTGTTCAGTGTTTCACCGTCACACTCCATCGTTCACCAGTGCCGTCGTCTTCTTCAGTGCTTGTGCTTCGTGTCACCCATTCGTCGTGTGGATTGCCATCGAGTGTGAACGGATTCTTGTGTTTTTATGTTCATGTGTCTACTGTTTTTTCCCGCCGATTTTTTACGTGATGTCTCTTCTCTGTTTATCTCATTGTACTCTCTTCGGCTGAAGAGCGGCGTATTGTGCTGCTGCCAGCCTACCTGAGTGCTCAGGTGTCAAAAAAAAAAAAAAAAAAAAAAAAAAAAAAAAAAAAAAAAAAAAAAAAAAAAAAAAAAAAAAAAAAACCACTTTCGTTGATATGGCTTTTCTAATGAATGTGTCTTTCTGTGCAGGAAGTTTTACTTCTGATGAAAGTATATTTATATGTACCGAAACCTTGGTCAAGAATTTAAAAAAAAAAATTCTATCCTGCAACTGTTTTTGGCTGCCATCCTTTATTGTGAAAAAGTTGTGCGTTAAAGAGAATGTTCTAATATATAAATTTTTTTAAGATAATGGTGGTGGTGATGTGCTAACCAAGAGTTTGTGCAGTACCATACTCTGCAAAGTGCTGTGAAGTGCATGGCAGAGAGTACTTCCCATTGGAAGAGTTATTAGGCCTTTATCCCATTCCATTGTGCACGGTGTGCAGGTAGAATGTTTGCTTAAATGACCCTGTGCATACTGTAATTAGTTTGACAAGGTCTTTGTGATCCCTACAGTAGCTGTATGTATGGGGCCATAGTATATTCCTGGATTCTTCATTTAAAGGTGGCTCTAGAGATGAGGTAAGTAGGCCATCTCAGGATGGTTTGCATCTGTCTTCAACCACTTGCTGCTAGAGCTTTATTTGCATCTCTGTGACACTCTCCCAGGGATGAAAAAAACTTCTGAACACATGCACTGCCCATCTCTGCATACATTCAATATTCCCTATTGGTCCTAATTGGCACAGGTCCAACACACACGTGCAATATTCTAATGAGTGATCTGTAAACAGTCGACATCTTGTTGACATCTGACTACAGCTTTTTTCTGAGAGTACTTCACTATAGTATAATTGTATCATCAGCCAAAAAAAAGTCTGAGGTTACAATTAATGTGGTGTGGAAAGTCATTTATATACAGTGTTTCAAAGTTTTTGCATCAGATGTCTAGGGGTGATAGATTTCATCACGGGGGTCGACTTTTGTTAGAGACAAAACTTCGAATGACACTTCCTGGCACACTAGATGTCCTTCAGTAATCAGTGGCCCGGAGCAATGAGATTTCATTCAACTAGGAGGCTCTGCTAACAGTGCCTGCTGTAAGGGAATTTCTCCCTGGGCAAATGTCTCGTGCACCAAAATTTAAGGGTGAATTTTAGCTGTAAGTGTGAAAAAAATAATTATGTGTTATATACTTCATGTTAGAAAAATATTATTACATGCAAACGCAAAATGTAAGCAACTCACTACAAAACATCATATTACAAATGAAAATATGCATTTCATTTTTTTATCTCTGCCCACCTACCACCATCTCAGTTGATAGTATTAACAGGCCCATGATTACAAAAAATATATTAAAACTATTTCAAAAATAAAATAGAAATAAACACTGTCACTGCTATAACTGTTGTCTGGATGAATCTGTTCACTGTCACTGACTTCAATGTAATTGGCTGATACAGCTGGAAACTCATAGACTTGGTCAGCTGGAATGTAATGCAGCATTCGCTGGAACATTTCATGCTGTGTGATGTGAGGAGACTTCCATTCATTTTAGACATAGACAGCTGATTTATTGACTTGATTTTCATCCTGAATATCTTACTGAAAACAAAAATTCAAAAATAAATTAATTTTCAAAAATAATATTGAAAATACTGAAATTGGGATATCTCACTTTTTTTTTCTTCTTTTCTTCCCTGGTGATAACGAAAAACTAAATGTACCTTGTGCCACAATGTATCAGGTTCAGATTCTGCTAGCTGATGCACATCCATGAGTAAAGAGTGCCATTTATCATCCAATTTTTGCATTTCAGGTGATTTAACTCATGATAGAAGATTTACCGGTGTTGTTAAAGTCGGTGTAACTCCAGTGTCTGTATGAGAGAAAGTTCTTTTTGGAGAAGCTAGGGCATCTCTACATTCCCTTATAAGATCGGGCATGACTAAAACGTTCTTTGACATTATTGCTTCCAAAAGTTCTACAAGTAAGTACTTACCGTTAATGTTCAAAAATTAGTCTCATCTGCAACCACAGTCTAACGTACATGTTAGACTGTGTCTGCAACCTCTACAGTATCCACAATAACTGTACCCAGAAATTCTAGAACATAATCTTGTTTCTTGTAAGTTAGCAAAATGTCTTTAAAATTTTTTCCCCCATTTGCTTCTTTAAGTTTTGTACTACACTTTTGAAGATTATAAATAAGCATTAATTGTATTAAATTTGGCAAAACCCACTTTACAAAAAGGAAATACAGTTTAAGAAACTGATCACAGAGCAAATTTAAGGTCCCTAAGAACTTAACTTTTTCTGTTGCCCACTGATCTATAATAAATAAAATTAATGCATCCCACAATGAGAGTCCATCATGGCGTCTGGTGTAGTAGGAATAATGAATCGCTCCATGACAACTAATTACGTAGTGTCTATAAAGTGTATATTATGTAGTGAAATAGTACGTAAAGGAATAAAAATTTGTTCTACAATGCAAAAATGGTACCACACAGAATGTTTTGGTGTTGCTAACTTTAATAATCCAAGTTGTGAGTGCGGGGTAACAACGCGTAACGGCCGACAGACTGCAGCCAAAATGTTTGCCGATGGACAAGACGAAAGTGTATTATGTTCTCTACAGCGTGATGTGGAAATGTGCGAACAGTATACAAATCTACTTAAGAAAATGATGAGAAGCCTTCTTAGCAACTCGGATAGTATTAACGATGATAACAGTGTATATGTTACACCTAATCCAGTGCATCGTAAACAGTGTGAAAACATGCTTCACTCAGCAATAAACGTACGTATCAGTGCACCTGAGGCAGGTGTGAATACAGGTAAAACCTCGTACGGGGAAGAATATGTTATGTCTAGTGCAGTGCGTCGTAAACATTGTAAAAATATGTTTCATAGAGCTGTAAACACAGCGATAAATACGCAGAGTGAAATAACAACAGGTAGGCCTACCGGTACTGTAAACCACACAAAGGAACATGCGCAAATTAATACCGTGTTACATGTGCAAATTTCTGAATCAAATGTGTGTATATATTCTGACAGCCACGGACGTGGTCTTGCTGAAATCTGACGTGATAATTATCGTGTAAATGCAACCGCCATTGTAAAACCGAGGGCACCCATGTCTGAAATCACAACGAACATAAAAGTCGGAAATCGCCCCAGCTCAGCTCAGTGTACAATTATAATAGGTGGAGCTAATGATGTCTATAGGAATGAACTTTACAAATCCACTAACAATTTGAAAGAAATTTTGAGCTTTGCTAGAACACCAGTAATTGTCGTTGGTATTCCCCATAGACACGATCTTATGACTACTTCAATTGTAAATAAAGAAATTATTAAGGCTAACAGACAGTTCAAGAAGATATGCGAAGCATTTCAGAACTCACATTTCATTAGGGTAGATTCACTGGAGAGAGAACATTATACCCAACATGGCCTGCATTTAAACAACAGGGGAAAGATTGTATTAGGACAAAAAATCCGAGACTTCCTTTGTTCACTAGGCAGATGCAAGAAAAGTGAGCACATTATTCTTCCACCTCCAGTAACCCAGTCTACAGCATCGTGTGTAGGACAACAATCACCATCTTCAACAGAAGCAGATCAGCCTACACTGCTGGCAGCTTCAACAACAGTACCTACTAAGGAAAGTGAGCCCACTATTCTTCTGCCTCCAGTAGCCCAGTCTACAGCATCTTCTCCAGTACTACAATCACCATCTTCAGTAGAGCGGATCAACTTACATCACTAACAGGTTCAACAACAGTACCAACTACCCGAGCAGAAGCAATGAAAACCACCCGCCCCTTAAGCAAAAGAAAAGTGTCACCACCAGGCCATCTCAAAGATTTTTTATTGGAGGCAGGCACCAATCAGCCAATGCGGTGAGCACTGCAACAGATGCCAATCATAAAAAATTAGTAGTTTTGTATCAAAATGTACAGGGTATAATTAATAAGATTCCAGAATTAGAAGTACTATTGCTTGATGAACTAAAGGATGTTTCAGTTTTATGTGTATGTGAACATTGGTTAAAAGAAAATCAAGCTTTTGCTGCCAGAATAACAGGATATGAAATGGTTGGTAGCGTCAGTAGAGAAACTTTTAAAGGGGGAGGAACATGCATTTATGTCAGACAAGGAATTGAATATAAAGAAATCAAGTTTAGTAAGATAAAAAACATTGAAAAAGTATTTGAATATTGCGTTTGCAAACTAACAGACCTTAAAATAATTATTGTGTGTGTATACCGTTCCCCATCAGGTAATGTTATGGAATTTTTGGACAGTGTTGAAAGTCTTTTTAGTGAGTTAAGACATGCTACAGAAAGCATTATTGTACTTGGAGATTTCAATGTCAACTTCAAAATCAACTGTTTAAATGTTACAAAATTGACCAATGTCTTTTGTTCGCATAATTTAGCAACCAACTATCTTTGAATACACTAGACATGGAAAGAACTCTGAAACAATAATAGACCAAATATTTCTTGACTTACATAAACTAGACAATGTTGTAGAAGTGATTGACACTGGATTCTCTGATCATAAAGCACTAAAACTTAGTATAAATAATGTGCTCTGTAAAAACTCTAGACCAAGTGAGAAACACATCCACAGGAGATGTATTAATGAGGACAACATTAGGATTTTTAATTCCTTGTTAAAAAATACAAGTTGGGATCTAGATAAACATGATAGTATAGACATGAAGTTTGAGTCATTTCTAGCTGATTACAAACATAACTTTGAAATTGCTTTTCCCCTTAAGAAAATGAAAGTAAAAGGCAAAATTAACCCATGGATAACACAGGGCATAAGAAAATCTGGAGAGCAACTCAGAATGTTAAGTAAATCAGCAAGGCAAAATCCTGCTTTGAAGCAACGTGTTAAGTGTTATAGGAAATTATACAAGAAAGTAATCACTGCAGCAAAAAAGTTAAATAATGATTCATATATCAGTAGTAATAATGGCAACAAAGAAATGAAATCAGTTTGGAAAGTGATCAATAGTAACTTAGGAAGAAGCAAAGTAAGAAACAACATTGTTATTAAAACTGAGGACAAAACTATAAATGATCCATTACAAATTGCCAATATATTCAACTGTCATTTTACAAGTGTAGTTCAAAACCTCATACAAACCCAAAGTAGTACAGACATCAGTCATAACATCACATTGAATTCCGAAACTATGTTTTTGTATCCTGTAACAGTACATGAGGTAGAGAATGCCATCAGCAAACTAAAAAATAAATTACCCTGTGGCACCGATGGCATTCCAGACAAAATCATTAAACACAGCAGATATATTTCTCCTCTTCTTGTAGATATAATTAATGCATCTTTCAGTACTGGCACTTTCCCTAGAAAGCTGAAACAATCAATTATAAAACCATTATACAAAAATGGGGATCATTATGATGTAAAAAACTACAGGCCTTTATCAATGTTATCTTGTTTTTCAAAAATTATAGAAAGAGTAATGTATGGAAGACTCTCTACTTTCCTAAAAAAAAAAGTGGAATATTGGTCGATGAACAAAATGGATTTCGAAAGAATAGATCAACTGAAACAGCTATATACAACTTTCTAAAACTTGTCCTAAATTCCATTGATAATAATGAAGTAAATTGTGGGGTCTTTTTAGATTTATCAAAGGCTTTTGACGTTATTGATCATAAACTACTGCTCGAAAAACTTAGTTGCTATGGACTCCGTGGTACTGCTCATGCATGGTATAAGTCATATTTATCTGGCAGATCCCAGAAAGTAGAAATAGTTCGTGATGGAAAGTCATACTTTTCTGGTTATAAGGAAGTTAGTTATGGGGTGCCCCAAGGATCGGTGTTGGGACCCCTGTTGTTCTTGATCTTTATAAATGGCTTCCCAAACTATTTAACACAAGCTGATTGTGTACTTTTTGCTGATGATACAAGTCTCTTTATTAAAGCTCAGAATGAGACTGATCTTAACAGCAAAATTGAAACAACAGCAGTTGAAGCAAGTAAATGGTTCAGGGACAACAGTTTATTTGTGAATGAGGGGAAAACATTATGGATGAATTACAGACATGTTTCAAATAATATGAAGCCCAATATAACTGTGAAGCTAGGCCAACAGAATATACTACAAACGCTAAATACAAAATTCTTAGGAATTTGGTTAGATGAGCATCTAAAATGGGACAAGCATATACATGTGCTCAATAAAAAGTTAAGTAAATGTTGCTATGTATTTAGAATGCTCAACAATTGCTGCAGTGATCAAACAGTATTGTGTACATATTATGCATTTATGCATAGTCTTTTGCGATATGGTGTCATATTTTGGGGCAATTCAAGTCAGGCAAAACGCTCCTTTATTATTCAAAAACGAGCAATAAGAATCATAAAAGGAGCTGCACCTAGAGATCCATGTAGGGAAATTTTCAAGGAATATAAAATCATGACTCTTCCATTCATTTACAACTATGAAAGTATATGCTTTCTGAAGTCTCACCCCCAGTTTTCTTCTTTAAACAGTGAGTTCCATGACTATACAACAAGACAGAGTAATGAATTTCACAGAGAAGTGCATAAGAAAGCCCAATACAACAAGAGTGCAATATACCACCCAAAAATTCTCTATAGTGCTCTTCCCTTAAAAATAAAAAGGATTCAGCAGCTGAGCAGTTTTAAAAGTGAACTCAAAAGAATGCTAATCAGTAATAGTTTTTACAGTGTTAGTGAATATATGAATTCTTCAGAAAGATAGCGTGCCTTCACCTATCTTATAAGTTACTCATATACAAACTTGTGTTGTGGGGTAGACACTTTTATGTACACACAAAAATTAATTAATCTGTCAATATAGAGTGTTATAATCATTGTTTCTTGTTGCTGTCCATTATACACAGAATATATGTAACTTATTTGTGTCCTATATTGTTACAAATTTATATCATGTAAGCTATAATTGTTTTGCCCATATATTTAATTCAGATTATTCACTGATAGTTTTTACATAATATGTTGTTATTCATATTTTTTCTGTATGTAACATATGACAAATCCCATATCATTGTACATGATAAAACGGGTGCTCAATAAACTAAACTAAACTAAACTGTTCAAACGTTTGTTTGACAATAGAAAGAAGTGAAAGAAAGTGTGTCTGCACTGGATGTAGTATTTTATGTACTTCAAGCTGCATATTTTCTTTAAATTGATCTAGCTGACATTGTTCCTCACAGCTTTGTTACAAGCAATTATGTACATCTCTTGCAAGTTCCTCACAATGATTGGGAAGTGCCTTCCATTTATCAATAGCACACAAGCAAATTGATTGACAATCACATTTTATTAATAAGATTCCAGGAAGAAAGTCTTTTAACTGACTGGACATTGACTTGAGTTTCCCCTCTGTAGCATTTGCACAGTCTAATGAAATATACTGTACTAAGGCTTGAGGTATTGTTAGCTGCAATAGGCAGAAGACAAGCTTTTCTGGTGCTTGACATTTTAGTGTTTTTGGCCAAGATAAACTCATGCTGTAGTGCTCTTCTTTGGTATGCCCACATAGGGGTGAGCACAAAACCATCCACATGACAAATTCGTGCAATATGCACATTTATTTATACATAAAATCTGACGTGTGTACAAGATTCGTGTGCCAATTTGAAGTTCTAGGTTCACATATTTTACTGTTGACATCACTTCTGCATAATATTTCATTGAATGTATCAATACCTGTGTGTACTGTGATGTATTGTGAAATTTTGAACATTCGCGAGTGCTGTGGTAAATCCTTAATGTTATTGTCAATTGTAGACCTAAACTTAATTGTGCTCATTTAAAAGTTTTGAGAACAGTAAGGCTTATCCTTGTTCAAAAAAATTGTTTTCTAATTTCATTGTACAATTATGTGCAAAACAGGTTATTTTTGAGATTTTTCAGATGCTTAGAAAACTATATTTTCATAAGTTACTGGCACAGGTGCTCTAGATGTGTACTACTATCTTATTTTGTAGCAAAATCAGCATTTGTGGTTCACAGTTCTGCCAAAGAATAGATCAATCATGAAATTCATTGTATATCAACACAAATAAACATGCCTTTTTGAGAATTTTTGGAAGCTACCATTGTCCGTTGCATCATCTATGAGCAGTTTGTAGTAAATCTGCATTTTCAGTTTATTTACTGTAGCAGATATTCTAAATAAGATATTATGCTACATCTAGTTTTCCCTTGAACAGGAGTATACCTATATATTGCTTCCATTTATCACAAATTAACTCTGTTTTCAAGTTTTCTAGCAACTATAATTAACCTCAAAACATTTTAGGAAACTAGTCATTTTTACCACAGGTATTTGTGTTGCCTTAATAGAAACTTTGTTTTGTCTATTAATTTCAATTCTTATAGAGAATTAACAACTTTTTAGCACAACAGATTAAAACATAATCAGTGGGTTAATTTAATGTGTGTTTGTTCACTGACTTGTAATACATTACATCACCCAAAATTTAGCCCCACTGTGAACACAGGATGAGATGGTTGACATTTATGAGCAGCTGGAAATTGCCCTAACTACTGTCAAGCCATTTACAGGTATTAAAAACTGTTGTGTTGGAAGAGAATCGCGTACTTGTGATGTCGGCACCAAGTATCGTCCTCTCCTATGGGTCCTTTCTTCTCTGCAGAAAGTACAGGGTCTGTTGTTACTCATCCACTTGACTGAGAGTGGCGTTTCAGTGGTAGGTCTGGGCATCCTGTACAGGGTGGGCAGGGACCAGGGAGGACTCAGGGTGCTGTACTGATCCTTCTAACAAACAATGAGGTACTGTCTTTAACTGAAACTGAAACTGGGGCAGTGGGACTCACATCACCTGTTTTGGGGAAACCTGTTTTGTCTGGTGTCAAGAGGAGGCAATGCAAAGGGGTAGGGGTCTATTAATTGCCAGGAGTCCAACATATTGCGAATGATGGTACCTCGGAGGGAAATTGCAGCAAGGGACAGGAAAGAACAGTAGGTGCAGTCAGTGTATATGCCTGAGGGCCTCAGTCAACATGCTGACTTATCCTCTGAAGACTTTGTTGTGCTAATTGGTGGGTCAAATGACGTATATAGAAACCAAACACACAAAGCAAAACAAGAACTAGAAAGGTGCTTAGGACAGTTGACACACACAAATGTTTTAGTGCTGAACATCCCACATTGGCATGACTTACCATCTTGGTCATGCGTAAGTAAAGAAATAATCAATGACAATCCACAAATTTCATTACTTTGCAAACACTTCAGAAATGTAGAACTCGTAAATGTTAACAATACTGGGCGCAGACTCCACACATTACATGGATTGCACGTTAACAACATGGGGAAAAAACTGCTCGTCGGAAAAATTGAAGAAATCAAACACTCAAAAGCAAAATCATCCTGGATTGGCCCCCCAAATATTGGAAGGAAACAACGTCAGCAAGACCTCACTCACCAACATCAACAACAAAAGAAGGAACAAGGTGCCTCCAATATTCAGGCACAGCAACAACAGTGAATGCAGTAACAGCTCTACAAATTGCAGACCAAGCTCTAACACCAGCAGCAATATTATCAACAGTAGGATCAACAGCTGAACAACCACCAGGGGAGCCAGACACAGAAGAAAATTCTGCTGCAGATGATGATAGAAGAATAGGTGCAGTCGGGAAAAGAAAAGCAGTACTTCCAGCACACCTGAATGATTTTTTTATTGACAAGGTAAAGGTAAGTGATGAATTAACCCTTTCCAGCCCAGTGATGCCATATGGCATCATCATATTTAACTTTTTCCCAAGGCCAAACTATTTGTCCAAAGATTACAAACAAGTGTGCAGGGCTTTCTAAAGTTCATTGTTCTTATGTTGGCAACCGTGAATTCGCTAAAACAGAGAGCACCAGGCTACAATGCCTTGACAAAAGTATTGTTGCATGGTGTCTACGGTACAGTGCACCCAACTGGACTTTTAAAATATTGTATCAAGGTAAAGCAAGCAAACTAATATAAAAGTTGCACTAATAAATTATTGTTGAAAGTGTAAATTAACTAGTAAACGCTTTGAGAATAATGCTAGTTAAGGTAATTTTCGGCATGGAAGTCACAAACATGTGTGATTCCATTTGGCATCATTGGGCATTTGTTATGTTACCAAATGTAGTACATTCAATAACTTGAACTAAAGTTTACCATAATGTGTAGCTCTAATATTTTCAAGTTTCTTTTGAAGCTTTATTATACTAACTAATATTAATATGTTAAAATTTTTATTGATATAATTTACCAGTTTTTTTGCTGCTTTAGTAAAAAATTCCTGGTTTGTTTATTAGATGATTCGCAATCATAAATCGTTATCAGAAGAAAAAATATTGCTGCTTCTCGTAGGTGATTTATCTGATTTGGACCTTGATACGTCTGATTTGGAGGAAGAGATTGAAAATGCTCGGCAGTAGGACCCTACTACACTGGATATACAGTTTCTTCAAGGAATGGACCTTGATATGGTTGAAATTCTGGACCCTCAAGCCAAAGATGAAGATGATGTTCCCTTAGCTTCAAGATTACTTGCTGAGCCAAACCTTGCACCAAGTCATTCAGCTCAGAAAATTCAGTGTGATACACACTGGGATCTTCGGTGGAGAATGAAGGACATTGAAGAAGTGGACATATCATGTAATGCAGTTTTTCTGGCCCTCCAGGAGATGAACTGACACCTTTGCAGTATTTCAGAACAATGTGTAGTGATGACATTATTCAGAACTTAGTCGAGCAATCTAATCTATACTGCACACAGAAAACAGGTGCATCTTTAGATACAAATGTTCGTCAAATAGAAAAGTATATAAGGATAAACATCCTAGCAGGTGTTGTGAAAATGCCTAGTTACAGAATGTACTGGGCAGAGGCTACAAGATTTTCTCCAACAGCTGACAATGCCTAGAAATAGGTTTGATAAGCTAAGAAATTATTTCATGTGAATGACAACACTAAAATGAAACAAAGAGAGGACCCTGATTATGACAAGCTGTTCAAAGTGAGACCATTTGTTGACAAAATCAAACAAGGTTTTTCAATTATTGAACCTGAGGAATATCATTCAATGGATGAATTAATCATTCCTTTCAAAGGTCATTCATCCCTGAAACAGTATGTAAAAAGCAAACCACACAAGTGGAGATAAAAGTTTTTGCCCGTGCTGGTTCTAGTGGAATTGTGTACAATTTTGAAATATACCGAGGGGAAGGAACTGTACATAATGGTACTGGTCTTGGTATAAGTGGTGATATTGTGATAAGGCTTGTGGAAGGACTGCTAAAATAAAAAATTTTAAAGTGTTTACAGACAATCGGTTCACCTCTTACAATCTTATTTCTGCCCTGAAAAACTATGGAATTTTGGCTGTTGGAACTGTTAGACCTACAAGACTTCAAGGCTGCAATCTAAAAGCAGACAGTGAGCTGAAAAAGCAGGGACGAGGATCATACGATTATCGAACTGAAACAGAAAGGAACATCATAGCGCTGAAGTGGTATGATAACAAATCTGTCGTTCTTGCATCATTATACAAAGGAGTAAGTCCAGTAGAACCAGTGAAACGTTGGTCAGTGGGAGAACGAAAATATATTGATGTTCCAAGGCCAGACATTGTTAAAGAATATAACCATTCGATGGGCGGAGTTGATCTGCATGACATGCTAGTTGCTCTGTATAGGAGTAATATTGGTGTGAAAAGATTTTATCTAAGGATCGTATTCCACATCTTTGACATGTGTGTTGTGAATGCGTGGCTCCTATACCGCTGACATTGCAGGCAAAGAGGAATTATCAAATACATGTCCCTGTTGATTTTTCGGTCTGATGTAGCTCATGGACTACTAAAAGCAGGAGACATTTTGGTAAGAAGTCGAGGACGGCCATCAGATGTCAGTCTATTGCCTACAGTTGTGAAGAAACGATCCCCATTGGTTCCCACCCCAGTTGATGATGTAAGGTATGACAACATTGGACACTGGCCACAGCATGTAGAAAACAAACAGAGATGTAAATTGTGCATTACAGCATATTCTCGAATGAAATGCATCAAATGTAATAAACCTCTTTGCTTTACCAAAGACAGGAACTGTTTCTTAAATTTTCATGTGAAGTAACAATCATGCTGTAAAAACATAAAATTGTCCTGAAATGCAAGTTGCATTATTGTATGTTCTAATTTTCCTTTAATAAACTGCATCAAATTGTGTAATTAAAATATTCATTCAAGTTCCATTACCAAACACTGTGACATCCCAATCATCTGACTGAAGGAAACAAATCCTGCCCAATGATGCCATATGAAGTCATCCCAAATTTCCCTCCAAAAATAAAAAACTAGCAAAATTTTTTATAAATATATATTATTCCAATCATTATGTAGGGAAATACGCGAAAAAATATTTTTTCCCCACAAGTAAATAACAGTTGGGCTGGAAAGGGTTAAATATGCCAAAGTCTAACAATATGCCAAAGCCTAACAAATCCTTTAATTTCATGCTGATTCATCAAAATGTCCAATCATTGCTAAACAAATTAAGTGAAGTTGAAATTTTATGTACTGATGAGGTAAAAAACGCTTCTGTAATGTGTATAACTGAACACTGGCTGCCTAAAGATGCAATGTCAGTTACAAAACTTACAGACTTCAATCTTTCATCATCATTCTCTAGAATTACATCCAGTCATGTATATTTGTTAAAAGTGACACTGATTATTGTAACATAAAACCCATTGTACTGTTAGTTGAAGAGAAAGTTTTTGAACTATCCGCAGTTGAACTCTCCGCATTAAAATTAATAATCATCTGTTTATATAGGAACCCTGATGGGAACTTAAACGATTTGTATCATCAACTAGAAGCAGCTTTAAATACTGTTAAAAACTTCAACAAAACAGTGATCATATGTGGAGACTTTAATATTGATTTTCAAGAAATCTCAAAAGACCAACAAAGCTTGACGACCCTATTGGAAACATATAACATAAAAGCCACCATAGACTCTCCTACAAGAGTTACACCAACAATTAGCTCAACAGTTGATCAGATATTAATAAACACAAATGTAAATCACAATTTATGTGCCGCAAATCTTAATACTGGCTTCAGTGATCACTATGCACAGTTTATTGCTTTGCACACCCCAAGTGAAACAACTGAGAAAGAGGAACTTGTAAAAGAAGCAAGGAAATTCACTAACAAACAAATAAATCTTTTTGTACAGAGACTAAGTGAAGAAACCTGGTATGAAGTGTATACTTGTGAAAATACTAACAAAAAGTTTGAAAAATTCATGGAAATCTTCATGTCATACTTTGAAGCTGCATTTCCCTTTTAAAAAAAATGTCAACCTAACTTCAAAAAGAACAAATGGATTACAACAGTTATTAGAATCTCTTGTGCAGAGAAAAGAAGATTACACAATATAGCAAAGACACAGAACATGCCTCATGAATTTCATTTGTACCTGAAGAATTACAAGAGGATCTTCAAAAATATTGTAAGGAAAGCTAAAACAATGGCAAATGACAAATACATTGAAAATTCAAAAAACAAATCTAAAGCTATATGGGAAGTTATAAAAATTAAAACAACAAGTGAAACTAAACAATATAAAAATATGAACTTATGTTATGAAGGACAAATGATTTCTTGCCCAACAGAAACTGCAGGGACCTTCAACAAATATTTTGCAAACTTAAGTGAACAATTGGTGAGTGGATTGGAAGAATACAACAAAATATCACCTCCATCATGCAATAGTGTGAGAAATGTGTCTACATCTTTGTTCCTTTCACCCACAAATACCGAAGAAATTTTATCAGTTATAAAAACCTTGAAAACAGGGTACTCATGTGGAATTGATGGAATACCAGATGCAATTATTAAAAAATGCTGTCTTGCCTTAGCTGAACCCTTGACAAACTTGTGCAACAACTCACGTGCAACAACTCACTAGCATCAGGAACATTCCGTTCATGCTTAAAAACAGCAAAATTGAAACCACTGTTCAAAAAAGGATATCCAGAATGTGTTTCAAATTATAGACCAATAGCCCTACTGCCTGTATTTTCAAAAAAAAATTTATAAGAGATTGTCTGATTTTCTAAATAAAAATAAAATTCTCTCTCCTTCACAGCACGGCTTCAGGAAAGGCTATTCAACTAAAAGTGCAATATTTGAATTTCTTAATGAAATCTGAACTAAACTGGATGCAAGTGAGCTTGTGACAGGCATATGTCTTGATTTATCTAAAGCTTTCGATGTCATTGATCATAATGCCCTACTGCAGAAGCTTGACCAATTAGGAATTAGAGGTATATCCAATGAGTGGCTCAAGACATACCTATGTGGTCACAAACAGGTGATTGAAGTGCAATATACTGACCATAACAAAATCAGCTACTACTGTTCAGGATATGAAAAATGTGAAATATGGCGTCCCTCAAGGTTCAGTACTAGGACCCAATCTGTGTCTCCTCTATGTCAATGATCTTATGTACAACAAGTATTGCCAAACAACAAACAGTGTAGAACAGTGGTTCAGTTAAAACAAGAAAAGACAGTAGCACTGAATTTCTATCATGTAAAAGGAAGACACCACCCAAACATTGAAACAGAGTTCTTGAAAGTGTTGACAGCACTAAATTTCTGGGACTCAGGCTCGAGAACAACACAAAATGGGAGGTACACATTGAATATTTGCAAAGAAAACTAAGCAAAACCTGTTACAAGATACGGATCTTAAAAACTTGTTGCCAGCCGCAGTGGTCTAGCGGTTCTAGGCGCTCAGTCCGGAACCACGCGACTGCTACAGTCGCAGGTTCGAATCCTGTCTCGGGCATGGATGTGTGTGATGTCCTTAGGTTAGTTAGGTTTAAGTAGTTCTAAGTTCTAGGGGACTGATGACCTCAGATGTTAAGTCCCATAGTGCTCAGAACCATTTGAACCTTTTTTTTTTTAACTTGTTGCAGCAAAGCCAGCCTGTTAAATGTATACTACTCTTATGTGCATTCTGTAATTAAACATGGCATAATCTTCTGGGGCAATACAACAACAAATATTAAACTTTTCAGGATGCAAAAGAGAATACTAAGAATTATTGAAGGGATAAACAATACGAAATCATGCAGACCCATATTCAAAAAATTGTTAGTTCTTCCTCTTCCTTGCATTTTTAGCTACGAAACATCAGTTTTCATCAAACAATACATTGATAAACACCCAGATATCTTATTAAAAAATGAAGATATACATGCACACAATACAAGGCAAAAATCTGACCTTCATATGAAACAGGTGAGAACATCATTGTGCCAAAAAGGCACACTACATACTGGGATAAAGATTTTCAATAATTTACCTAACCATATTAAATTAATAAGTAATCTCTGTAGTTTTAAGGCTGAAGTAAAGGCGTATTTAATTGATCATTGCTTTTACAGTCTGACAGAATATATAAAAGCCAAACAACAAAAATAAAGATGCACTATTAATATTCTACTTTGTATGTTGCCTGTAATGTTTGTTGTATGTATGAAGCTAAATTACTCCAATATCTAGTCCTTAGGATTGCAATACAAACTGTATTCTATCTTGTAAATACCTAACCATGTCCAATATCCTTGTATATATTCTATACATATAGGATTTGAAGGACTATATAAATAAATAAAGCAACTTTTTGGGAAGGAGGATGCATCATTTTATCTTGGATGGATAGTAGTTGTCAGATGTAGAAGTAACATCTGGTGTCCTCCAGGGAAGCGTGCTGAGACTGTTGCTGTTCATGTTGTATATTAATGATCTCGCAGAAAATATTAATAGTTCCCCAATATTAAGAGTAACCTCAGACTTTTTGCAGATGATGCAGTTATCTGTAATAAAATTCTAGCTGAAAGAAGCTGCATCAATATTCCGTCAGATCTTGATCAGATTTTGGGATGGTGCAAAGATTTTAGACTTGCTTTAAATGTTCAGAAATGTGAAATTGTGTACTTTATGAAATGAAAAAACACATCCTATGACTATAATATCAATGGCTCACTGCTGGAATTAGCCAGCTTATACAAATACCTGAGCTTAACACCTTGTAAAGATATGAAATGGAATGATCGCATAGTCTCAGTCATGGGTAAAGCAGGTAGAAGACTTCGATTTATTGGTAAAGAAATGAAGTGATTGTATGGCATTTATTGGCCAAGATATTCCCTTCAGGGTTCGGCGGCAGTATTGCAAGTCTTTTTAGTTGACGTCACTTCGTCGACTTGCATGTCAATGATAATGAAAAGAATGATGAAGGACATACAACACCCATTCCCCTGCTGGGAATCTAATCTGGGCCGTCTTGCGAGGTATGCGGTAATGCTATTGCACTGCTACAGAGGCAGGGTTTACTGGTAGAATACTGGGGAAGTGCAATCACTCTACACAGGAGATTGCTTACAACTCACTTATGTGACCGGTTCTGGAATATTGCTCAAATGTTTAGGACTCGCACAAGGTAAGACTAACAGAGGATATTGAATGTATACAGAGAAGGGCAGCATGAATGGTCACAGGTTTGTTCAATCTGTGGGAGAATGTTACAGAGATACTGAAGGAACTGAACTGATAGACTTCTGTAGACAGGTGTGAACTATTCCGAGAAAGTCTATTAACAAAGTTTCAAGACAGGCTTTAAATGATGACCATGGCTATATTACAACCCCGTACATATCGCTCACATTGAGATCATGAGGACAAGATTAGAGTAATTAATGCAGGCACAGATGCATTAAAACAATCATTTTTCCTGTGCTCCATATGTGAATGGAATGGGAAGAATCCCTAATAACTGATACAATGACATGTTCCCTCTGCCATGCACCTCACGGTGGTTTGCAGAGTACAGATGTAGCTGTAGATGTAGATTGAGTTTCCCATACAGGTTATCCCCAGTTGCCGACACTTATTGAAGTATTTAAGAGTTTGGTCACGGTGGTTTGCAGAGTACACATGTAGCTGTAGATGTACATGTAGAGTTTCCCATACTGGTGACCCCAGTTGCCGACACTTATAATTTCAGTCAAATTGAAAAGTTTACTCAATATCTGGCTTTCCATTCCACCATAACTGCACACAACAGTATAAGCAGGACTGACTGAAGCGATATTGGTACTTTCATTTGTCAAAATGGAAAATTTTAGTTTTCGAAGCATGGAATAGCATTTCTTGTAACAGCTGAAAGCTGGTTTCACAGGAAAGACTGGATCAGGTTGTGGAAAGGGGCTAAGGTCCATTACTGTTAGTTATACAAGAACACACACAACTTTATTCCTCAAACCAATGCACAGTTTTCTCTTTAAAACAACAAAGATTAATTCACAGCTGAGGGCCCAAGTAACTTCTCCAGAATAAGTTTAAATGATTGCTTTTAAAACACCAGGATTTAAAGTAATGGTTGAAGGCCTTACTTAAGCAAAATTACAATATCTTCTCGGCTAAAGGCTAAGATAATATTTCAGATCAGCTAAGGAAATTCTTTAAAGGCTAAGCATTAACCAATCCCGGCTAAATGCCATATTAAGGAAAATTCAAGTTAATTCTTTGGAAGGCCCAATAAAAAAAATTTTCTATACATAATAAAAGAGAGACTTTAAGGACAAGCTTTTACACAGTACAACAGAAAAACATCTTAAGAGAACTTGACATTTGACTCTCCATCCAAGATAGCATGCTGCGTCCTTTGATACCCCATATTATCGTACTTTTGACAAGAAGCATAGATGCGGTACCAGGAGCGATTCTAGAAGTCGGTCAAGGGAGGGGCTAATGGTGGTGATGGTGGTGATGGGGACTGGAATATCGCTTCACAAAAGGAGAGTTTGGGTTCTCTACCGACAAACTGGTAAAATTTAGTGTTGCTTAAAGTAGTTTTTGGTAACTGTTTTAGAGTTCAGGGTAAAAAAATGTGTTTTAACAAATAATAAGACGCCTATTTTAAGTTAAATGATATTTATTGGTTTCGATAATAAGCTATTTTTCACACTTATTCTTTTGTTAAAATTTGTTTGAAATACATTGCAACCTATATAGCTACATAACTATAAAAGAAAATGATTGAATCTGTTGGAGTAATATATTCGCTGACTTCTGAAGTCATTTTATCCAGCCTGATATCATACACCATGGGAAGGGGGACTATAGCCTCATAGCCTCCACAGACTCCCCCCCTCCCCCGCTGCCACCGCCTCTGTGCGGTACTGAGCCAAATGCTTTTCGGAAACTAAGAAATACTGCATCTACCAGGTTGCCTTGATCTAAAGATTCCGGTATCTCATGTGAGAAAAGTGCGAGTTGTTTCACATGATCGATGTTTTCGAAACCCATGCTGGTTGGCATTGAGGACATCATTCTGTTCGAGATATCTCATTATGTTTGAGCTCAGAATATGTTTTAAGATTCTACAACAAATCGATGTCAAGGATATACGGTAGTTTTGTGGATCGCTTCTACTGCCCTTCTTGTAGATGGGTGTGACCCGTGCCTTTTTCCAAGAACTAGGCACGGTTTTTTGTTCAGGTGATCTATAACATATTATAGTTAGCGTGGAGTCTGACAGGGTTTTCATTGGTGCTCGGAGATTTGTTCAATTTCAACGATTTCAACTGTTTCTCAACATCACTGAGACTAATGCTTATTTTATTCATCGTTTCAGTGGTATGAGGATTAAATTGGAGGAATTATTCTGGGTTTTCCTCTGTAAATGAACATTTGAAATTGGAGTTAAGCATTTCAGCTTTTGCTTTGTTACCCTCAATATCAGTTCCTGTGTCATTGGCTAGGGACTGGACACTAACTTTGGTGCCACTAACAGCCTTTAGATATGACCAGAACTACTTTGGAGTTTGTGAAATGTCATTTCAGTATTCTGCTATGGTATTCATTGAGTGAGGTTCTCATAGAGAGAAATTGGAAATGTGTCATTCGACAATCTCAAAGAACGACTGAAGACATAACGAAAAAGAGACGGATCGAAAGTAAGAATATGAAAAACATGAAAAAAAGAAAGAAAAACGGGTCATTGCATCGGACTCTCTTGCGGAGGATCTGTGTTCAATTCTCAGTACTCTGCTTCCACGAAATTTTTACTCGGTGAGAGGCCTGGAACGAGTTGCACCCACCCCTTGATACCAACTGAGGAACTACTTGAGTGAGTAGTAGCGGCTCCCATGTCTAAAAAAAGTAGTCTACAAGAGCCATGAGAGCCGTGTAATGACCCCATTTTCCTCCATACCACATCCGGGTGGGGGGGGGGGGGGAGGTGGCAACTAACCCCTCTCGTTTGCCTATTACGGCATCTGAATGACGTGACATGGCCCGTGTCTGATACAGAAAAACCTCAAGAAGGGGGCGATAAAGGTATCTTCAGCTACCTTTACTTTTACCGTAATGAAAAATAATCAAGTCACATGCAAAGTTTAATTCTCCAATAAACAGTCTATTCGCACTAAAAATCCAACGCTAGTAGACTTAGCACTAAAACACACGATCACACCCCGCGTATTTAGAATATCACTAAGCACAACACTGATTGAAGTCCATGGTAATAGCCAGTAATCGCAGTTGTTCACTTTTATCACTTCCAAGTTATCGCAACGATTGTAGCTTTCAAACTGACTACCTGGCAGCGGCACTACATGTGGCTCTGATTGTTTAGAGAACATTCGCTGCCAGAATGTCCGCTTCCAGACTTTTATGTAGTGTGAACGGAAATACCTACTGTGAAACCGACAAGCCAATATGTACATTACGACGCTTTATATAAGGGCGAGTTTCCAATGATGACATCATCCGGCAATTTACGTGTGTGGAACTCTTATTGTCGATTCCGTTCCTTTCTAGTGCATTCGATGTTTTTAATGCATTCCTATGTAACAATTCGTTTTTAGGAATCTTCTCGAAAGTCACTATTACCGGGGATAGACACATCAATAGTTACTCGTATTACGAGTTAGGTATGGGAAACTATTGTTACATTATTAGTAAAAATATTGTTAACGAGTCTCTATGAATTACTATTATTAATACTTCGAAATCAACTGGTAACTCTCACTCTTGAGAAATCTTCACACTTGCACTTGCTACAACTATTCTTGTCTTAATCGGCGAATAGTCCGTATTTACAACGCTACGTATCGAAAAGTTCTCTGTAGCAGAAAACAGTAGCATTTTCGCGTCGTATCTCTAACAACGTATGGAGGTCACTTTAATGGCCGCGACTTTTCTCGCAGGTATGTGTTAGCTCTTTATGTGCCGGACAGAAATGTATAAAATACGTTGTCGCGAAAGCGCGTACTACGTAGGAAAGTACAGCTACTCGCTTCAGTCGAGTCGACTGGCGAAAGAAACGAACTAGTAGCGTGCTTGTGAGTGGCGGGGGCGGCGCGGGTGGCAATGTGTGCGACCCTGCAAGGGTGCATGGGCGGCAGGGGGGGGGGGGGGCGCGGAACAATCATATTTTACTCTTTGATGTGTTATATGTATGGTAGTTTATGTTTTCTCTTTGATCTTTGCTATGTAACATTCAGGCCCCCACAACCGCACGAGTGGTCGACTGTGAAGAGCAGACAAATTGAATAGCTGGGCCGCGGCCATTAGAGTGGTAAACTGATGCGCGGAGTTCGAATGTTTATACATCGCTTTTGGTTATAAAATGCCTTCCCTTGAGTTAGGTCGCAAACATAATGCCTCATTTAAATGCTTTACTACAATATACTTTTTAATTTATGAACAAACAGCAACTAGTCACTGTTAATGAATTTATCTTACGTACTACATGGAATCAGCCGTAGCTAAAACTTATGTACTGGACCCCTAGCATTTTTCGTAGTTCATTTACGATAGATGTACGCAAAATGCATCAAAATACTCAAAGATTTGCCCAATATATTAATAGATATTTTCTGATGCTACCTTGCTTTAGATTTTATGACGAGAACTGCGCTACATATGGCATAGTGCTTTGGCAACACACGACCAGATTATCAAATTTCAACCTAACCTAGACCATGAAAACACTACCGATCAGCCAACTTTCTTCAAAATGATCAGAACATATAAAATGGTATTCTGTCAGTCGGAAATCTTGCCTCCTGACAGCGTGTAACCATTTTTGTAACAGCTGTGGTTTTGAGAAAGGAAACCTGCAAATAGATGCACAGACATTATGCTAATACCGTGTTACAAAAGCATTTATTAAGCAAGTGCACTGACGTATGAAACAACTTAAAATATTCACATACCTGTGAAATGTATTATTCGTTCCTTTCTCGAATTTATTTGTACTATTAATCGCTGCGTAACTCTTCACCATTGTACTTCTTTTGATTGGAATGTACAGACAGTAGAATTACGAGTAACAAATACTGTATGTATGCCCCAACAAATATACAACGTTGAATCAGGATCTTCATAAACAACAATACTACACAACACATCAGACTACAACCACTATAATGGCGTCCAGCCGAAGGTTCAAATTGTCCCGCGACTGCAGCGCCATCAGTGAGTCTAGTTATTTTTTACTAGGTCTTTGGTAACATTGCTGAATAAATAGTCTCTAAAAATGTGTGTTCCTGGCAATAAGGTGTATTGTGTATTCGATTAAAAGGTCAACTTTATAATCTCACAGAGGACTAATTAGAGTCAGTATCTAATAGGTTATGGGCCCAGGAGGGATTAGTGAACTTTTGCATACCAAAGAAATAAACTGATAAATCAATATTACATAATTTTCGCGTGTGTTCAATGTGTTGCTGTCGTATTTTCTTTTTGCAGAGAAACTTTCAAGATTTATTTATTTAATTATCTGAACGTATTGAAGATGGCTTTGGGTGGACAATCACTGTTTAATTTTGAAAAGTTGACCGGTATGACAAACGACAACGACTGGAAATTCACGATGGAAATGTGCCTGAAACATGAGGGACTAAGGGACACAATTGCTGGCACTGACGAAGATGAGAAGAATGTAAAGAAAGAATTATCAAAATTATGTTTTCTGTAAATTCAACTGTGTATCCAAATCTTCGTGGAGCAACGACTGCTAAAGAAGCGTGGCAAAATTTACAATCTGCATTTGAAGATAACAGTTTATCTAGTTATATAGGGCTGTTAAATGCTTGATGAATGTACGATTGGCGTCTGAGAAAAATATGGAGGCGTATTTGTCGAAAATTATGTCACTTGCTCAACAAATTCGAAGCATTAGTAAGAAAATGGGCGATGATTTCGTAGTTGCAATTATGCTTAGTAGACTTCCAGCAGATTTCCAACCCTTGATTATGGCAATTGAGAATTCGGGTGTCAAGATAACTAGTGATTTAGTAAGTTAACGATTAATTCAATAATCGACGAAACGTCAGTTTGCATCCACAAATGACACCACGGATTCGGCGCTGGTAGCTAGTAAGCAGGACAGTAAACACCAGAAGAGATGTGCGAAATATCAAGCCTGTTAAGTGTTATAAATGCCAGAAACCTGGTCATAAGGGGAATGAGTGTAGAGCAAAGAAGAAACCAAATAAATTTTCAAATTCTGCAAATGCAGTGAGTACTGAAAACGAAACTGTGTGGATGGCTTTAACTGCATATTCGCGTCATAGTGACGGCTGGTTTGTGGATTCCGGGTGTTCACGACACATGACGGATCAGAGAGCCTCGTTCAACACTTTCCAATCGCCCACAGCCACAGCTGCTAAAGTGACAGTAGCAGGTAACAGCAATCTTCAGGCTATTGGAGAAGGCGATGTTCATCTTCGAGTTACTTATGACGACAAGAATAAACAGATAACTGCTACTGATGTTGCGTGTGTTCCAAGCCTTGCTTACAACCTACTGCCGGTTAGTCAGATGACAAGACGTGGATTGTGTGTATTGTTTGACAATGTGCAGTGCGGTGTATACAATAAAAGTGATGTAATTGTTTCTGGAACACCAGTAGCAGCTGCAACTCAAATGAATGGTATGTATCGATTAGGTGAAGTGCATCATTACGAAAATGTTGTAGAAATTGACAGTTATGAATTGCGGCATCGAAGATTGGGACATTTGAATCGTGTAAGCATGCATCTATTAAAAGAAAAAATGGCTGATGGACTGAACTGGTCGAACGTCAATTTAGATCCGTGTATTCCCTGCATAAAAGGAAAACAGTTTCGACAACCTTTTCCTAAAACTTCAGGTAGAAGAGCAAAAGATCTACTTGACATTGTGCATTCTGCTGTTTGTGGACCAAAGAGCATGGCTTCGTGGGGAGGATCACGATATCTTCTCACTTTACGGATGATCTGTCAAGAAAATCTTTTGGTTATATGATAAAATCAACAACAGAAGTCTGTGGCACATTCATCGAATTCAAAGCACGAGTAGAAACTGGTCGAAAAATCAAAATACTTCGAACAGACAACGGAAAACAGTTCGTCAATCTGCACATGAAGTTATTTTTACAGACGAATGGAATTAAACATGAAACAACAACTCCTTACACGCCAGAACAGAATGGTGTTGCAGAGTGATGGAATTGAACTGCACACACACACACACACACACACACACACACACACACACACACACGCAGGCATTCAATCAATCATTCTTCCCGCGCTCCATAAGTGAATGGAACGGGAAGAAACCCTAAAAACTCGTACAATGGGATGTACCGTCTGCCATGCACCTTGCGGTAGTTTGTAGAGTACAGATGTAGATGTACAATAAACCGAGCGTAAATTAAATTATTAATCTTCGTTGTCACAAATGTTTGACTGCTTTTTCTCTCCTCTCGCAGCAATTTCAGCTGTGCTTTGAAGCATACTGCAAAGTTGCGTATTTCGTTGTGGTACAAGAAACCAGTAAGACACCATAAAAGCGGCTCCCAGTTCTCGTTAGTATGCAAGTGCCCAGCTACGAGTTAACAGGTGTAGAACCGCATTTTGCCTGCTGACGTGTGCGTCGCAGCCGGTCGTAGGTTTCGGCAGAGGACTGCAGGTCGGTTGGGTGACATGGCGGTGTTTTCAAATCCTAATGTCGAAGTTTCGCTAAGTCCCAACCAACCACAAACTTTGTCGCATGTCCTGTGTTGACGACATCACGTGCCCTGATAACAGGTTCTGTAGCAGGAAGTGTCGCCCGGGCATTCGTGCGCGCGTTGTTACGAACTGTAAACTTGCTCCAACCCATATTTAGCAAGTCGGTTTTGAAAGTGCTGTGTGGTTGATATGTGAGAATGGTTTTAGAAAACATCGTAGCAGATCTTTTGAATCGTTTTCTCGGAGACTATGTGGAAAATTTGGACCAATGTAAGTTGCAAATTGGAATATTTGGAGGTGAGTATAGTGATATTGGGTGCGTCGTAGTTCTGTTGCGTACCGCTATACAATTCCCATAAGGTACGGTATGTAATGTGTTGTAATCCCCTACATGTTATTCAATACTTTGTTAGGTGATGTCGTCTTGCAAGATTTAATTTTAAAACCAAGTGCACTCAGTGAGTTAAATTTGCCGGTGAAAACTGTGTATGGGCATTTAGGTAAGTTACCTCTTTCAAGTTTTTAAGTGATATCGGTTCTGGCTGTGATTCATATTTTATAGAAGCAGCCTTCATTGGTTCGTACTACCAGCTTTTGTAAAGTTAACTTAAGTCTTTCCACATTCCTTCAGGTGGAATTTGTGGAAACAAGATATTCGTGAATGCTTAACTGAATGAATGACCAGTAAAGTTAGTAGTTCTGGAGGACTCCCCTCCCCCATCAACTCTACTATATATTGCATGCCGCCAAGTCCAGTAACAGAACTCAAGAAATCCAATATTTGAGAAAGTCGTCTTACACATTATAAAACTTATATTGAAATTATATAAGTTTTCTTTAAGTTTAAAGTAAACTTTGTTGGCAGTAAATTCCATTATTTTTCGTGTATGTTGGGCACTCCACATGTATTTTTCGGTGACAAACTAAAAAATGGCGTTTTTCGACCTGTGTCACTTTCTTGTGGGTGTGCTATATATACGGTACAGAGGCGAAAGTGCCGAAAACCAGACCCGCAATTTCGTTTTTATTTAAAAAATAAAGTTGTAAAAATCAACTTTTAAAGGCACAAGATACTTACTTTATATCACCATTTATATTTTACGCTTAAAAAAAATAATTAAAATTAATTTAAAAAACATGAGAGTTCTGAAAATAACTGCTAAAATTGGAGCCTTCAAAAAATAATCATAGTAGTACCAAATAAAATTTGAAATTGCTATCAAATAAGAGAACACACTCTAGTTTCAGATTAAGTGTAGTATAGCACCAATCAGAAGATTGTAGAATTTCTCTCCCCTTTGCTGAAAACAAGAGCCCTGTAGTAGACATTCTACAGGCTTTCTTTCTGAATGTGGGTCGGCTTTGACCCGGGACATAAGGGTGTTGTGGTGTGTGACGTCATGACGGCGCGGAGTTTGGTTTGTGCGTGTAGCATGTTTCTAGATGTCGTCGAGTCGTGTTGTGGTTTGTTGTGCCCTCTCGTGGTATGTTCAGTTTAACGATTTTGCGGTTTTCTGTGAAGGTTAATTTAGTGTTGTTCGCTGTACGTTGTGTGGTAATTTTAGTAAAATTGATCGGTTATTGTTCTTGTTCAGGAATGGATATGACGGATAAAATTAACAGTGCGCGTCTGAGGGAAATGATGGGGAACACTCCTTTGCAACTGATCAAGTTTTTCAAGCCTTTCGGTTTAATCGCCGAGGTTGTGAAATGCTCTGTTTGTGGCGAAGAAATGAATTAGGCTAAAGTTCCGGCGTCTCGGACCAGGGACGGTTATATGTGGCGCTGTCGAAAGGACGACGTTTGGCGCCCCACACGGCGCGGTTCCTGGTTCGAGAAGTCTAGGTTGGACATGCGCGAGATTGTAGTGGTGACTTATTATTTCTGTTATAGATCCCCACAAAGTTTTTGCGCGCATGAGACTGGTGTGAGTGAGAGGAGTGTGCTTCATTGGTTTTCTTTTTGCCGTGAAGTGTTTTCAGAGTTCATTAAGTACAGGGGTAAGTACAGGTGTGTGTGAGTGCTTCTGTGTTATTGTCGAGGCCAACCTAGTTTGTAGCGCCGGAACTTTTTTGAGGTAAGTTTTTATTTTTTTTGTTTTGGGTGTGTTGGGGTCGAGGGAAGTGTTTTATTGCAATGTGTGGATGTGAATGTTGGTATTGGTATCGGGAGATTTTCTTGAGCTACATAGGTCAAGGGAAGTGTTTGATCCTAATTTATGGGATCGGGACCTGCTGTTAAGCTATATAGGTTAAGGGAAGTGTCCGATTCCAGATGATATTGTGTTTAGTGGTATTTGGGGGTTTTGTGATGTCGGTTATTTTCGTCGTTTCGCGTTTTTTATGGGGGCGGGTGTCTAAATTTGTTTATATTTAGTTCGTCCCCACCCTAAAACCCCCATTTGTGTGTGTGTGTGTGTGTGTGTGTGTGGGTGTGTGTGTGTGTGTGTGTGTTTCGATGTATTTGCGTCTTCATAATGTGTACCTAACGACTTTATATGCGCCATTTTGGAATCGTGGTTTATGGTAGTTTCCGCCATATTTGTGACGTCATGGGTCAAAGTAGACGGCCGGGATCGGACGCTTCCGTATTTCCGAAACTTCCATAGCAAGGCAATACTAAATCAGCTCATCAAATTTTTACCCAAAATTGTAAGTCTACATGTTTTTGCTGCTTCCTCGGTTGTACTGTTTTTCATATTGGACAACTGTGTACCGAACATTTTCCAACCCATCTTTTTGTGTACTATAGCTTATCATTTTAGAAGGACCACTTTCTTTGATCTTCCTTCCCCACTATTATCTTAGAATAACCGTGTGTACTAATATAGGGAGACTTTAAACGGAAAAAGTAACAGATCTGCTTCAGGCAACAGAAAGGAGTCCAGTTTACACAACTACAACATATGTTTTGTTAACCAAATAAATTAACCAAACATCTAAAGGGATTGATCATAAACATTAACTTGAATCTTACTATGTAAGAACACAGAAATAAGTTGAAGGGTATATCTGCCAATATCTTCTCAAAATAATGAAACATGTAATGCAGTGCAAAATCTTTTCACATAGTAATTACATACATTAATTGCCAGCAGGAATTAATTTATATAAATGAGGCAAGAAGTACATTTGAGCTGGACCAGCATTCAAAGTCCCCTGCATTCGAACTCGTGGTCTCCAGCATACTAGGCAGATGCGCTGACCACTACGTCGGCCTCGACAACTAATGTGCCGGGACCCTGCATCAGTGTGTGGTATAAGTTGAGAATTTGTGCCTAACAATAAGTGATCCAGGTTAGTCCATGTGCGTGTGATGGCCACTGTGTCCAGGTGGCATAGTGGTCAGCACATCTGCCTAGTAAGCTGGAGGCCTGGGTTCGCATCTGTCTGGCACAAGTTTTCAACTTGCTCCATTGATATAAATCAATGTCCATTCAAAACTAACGTCTTTAATTCCTTTGTGTCTTGATTCATAGTGGCTGCAGGATCAAAATGTCTTTTGGACATCTGCAAAATCTTTGTTAACAAAACATTTAATGGTGAAAGTGGGCAACGTGTGCACTCTTTTAAATGGTGGTAAAAGCAGAAGTTACTATCAACATTGATTCCTCCAGAGTGCAGGAGAATACATATCTAGGATACCAAGGGTTCCACTTAAGCAGATGGGTGGGGGAGAGGAGGCATTTTTGATGACTTTATGCTCTTTAGAATCAGAGAGCATTAACATACGGTGTAAACAAAAACATTAGCCTACACGACAGGTTGGCCTTTACCAGAGTCTTAGAAATTCATGTTCATTGACCTCATCAACTAGCAACAAAATTATCACCATTGAACCTAACCTAGACCTCTAATTACATTGCATATTGGTCTGTCATCAGAAGCAAGATTTCAAGGGCAGTCCATTATCACACTCTGACCAAATATCTTTGTCAAAATGTTAAATCAGTTGTCTGCGTCTTCCTAAATTCCTCTATATGATAGTAGTGTTCCTAATATGTCACTTTTTCATGCATCTACATTTATTTATTAATTTATTTGAATAGCCATCCATTCCAGTCATGTAACGGCATAAAACAGACTATAGGATGTTGTTTGTTTGTGGTGGTTGTTGTCCAGACTGGCACTATTCAGCTCTATCCTTTGCAAGTCGTCTTCTCTGCATTACTACTGCTGGTGTATCCATTTGAGTCTGCTTAGTGCTGCTAAGAACTGGTCTCCTTGTACAACTGTTTAACCTCTACCCTTCCTTGACACCTCAGGGCATGTCCTTGACAATCTGACATCTCTTCTAGTCAAGTTGTGCCACAAAGCTTTTGTCTCCAGTTCAACACAATACTTCTTCATTAGTTACTGAGCCTACTTATCAAGCCTTCATAATTCTTTTCTAAACCATATTGAAAAAGCCTATTCTCCTATTGTCTTCCCTGCCAGTCATTTGTGTTTCAATTCCGTATGAGGCTATACTCCAGAAAAATATTGAATGTTGACAATGAGTGTATATCTCTTAATGTCATTGTTGTATATCTGGATTCAGAAATAATGTGGAACAGTCATACAGAACACACATATGACAAGTTATCATGTATTAATTATTGCCGAGTTCTTGTTATGCTTTTTTCCCCCACTGTCATCAGAGTGGGATATGTCTGGAATATCCACAACTAAAATGTCTTGCATCTCTTACTTTAAATAATTATGTACACTGATAGCCCCACCTCTCTTAATATACATACATACATACATATCCAGCAGTCACAGACTCTGCAGACCATGTGTTGCTCCCACACACTGCATCCATTCCTTTGTTCTGTGCTCAGTTCCTCCAGGTGTCTTCAGTCCCTAGGACTACTGGGTTATTCACCAGGCTGTCCATCCAGCACAGCCTTGGTTGTCTCACAGTGTGTCTGGTGTTTGTTTCCCTTCAACTACCCTACATTGCCTGCCCACTGGATTCTTCTGCTCTTAACCTTTTGTAGGATTGTTGGTTGTTGCTTGAAGATTTGTCATTCATCATTATTCTCCAATCTCCTTTATCTAACATCCATGTCTTCCTCATTACTCTTATTTCAAATATTAGTAGTTTTTCCTTTGCCCATTTAGTCATGCTACAGGTTTCTGAACCGTACACAACTGCTGGGCATATCACTTTTACATATTCTCATCTTAGCATATGTTTATACTGATTTTGAGCTGAATGCCTCTCTGAGGGAATACATGCATTACATTCTGGCAAACAGAGATCCCAAATCAGGACTCATCTGACCATGCAACAGTTCTCCTGTTGCCTGGGTTTTAACTGATAGGCTCGCAAGCCCAGCAGAGACTTTGCAGGCACTGTGTTGCTGTTAACAGAGGTACTCACATCAGTTGTCTGCTACCATAGCTAATAAATACCAGATTCTGCTGCAATATTGTAATGGATATATTCATCATACATCCAAGATTGATTTCTGGGGTTATTTCATCCAGTTTGCTTGTCTGTTTGCACTGAGAACTCTATACAAATACTGCTGGTCTGTCATTAAGTGAAGGGCATCAGCCACTGCATTTTCTTTAGTGAGATGTAATGCCTGAAATTTGATATTCTCTGAGAACTCTTGACACTGTGTGTCTCAGAATGTTCAATTCCCATACTATTTCCTAAATGGAGTGTCCATGCATCAAGCTCCAACTACTATTCCACATTCAAACTCTGTTAATTCCCATTGTATAAACCTTTTCACATGAGTACAAATGATGGCTCTGCTAATGTACTACCTTGTGTACATGATACTACCACCATCTGTATATTTGTGTATAGCTACCCCATGACTTTATCACCTCAGCATATACAGTTGCATTTTTTATGTAAAAAATTTTAAGTTACAGCCTTAAGGAATCCATTTATAACCATAATACTCACTGAACATTAAAGATTCACATGCCTGCTACTTTACTTACAAAAACACAAGTCCTTTTTAGTCGACACCACTTCGTCAAATTGTAAGTCAATGATGATGAAAATGTTGATGGACACACAATACCAAGTTCCCTGCCGGGAATCGAATCTGGGCCCCCTGTGTGGTAGGCGGTGATGCTACCGCTACAATACATAGGTGGACAGGTCCAGTAGTACCAGGATTGGATGTGATGGTCCAGAAAAACTGTTTTTGAACCAGGCTGTTGGGATAATTAAGTCCAGTTAAGGCTGAGATGAGAATGTTGTATTGCCATAAAGAGTCTGCATCCACACAAATACAATTGTCTCAAATTCCAAGCCTGTATGGGAGCAAACATTTGACACTGAAAGGATACCAACCGTCAAAATGTAAGTAATGTAGTTTGTTACTAGGTTTAATGTGGACAGAAGTGTGTAAATTGTCTTAAGTGAGGATTAGATCAACATCAAGAAAATAGAAATAGGACTCAGGGTAGGACTATGTGAAATTTAATTGGGAGAAGGTATTTAGAGAGTCCAAAAATTTTAACAGGTCAGCTTCACTCTGAGTCCATATGCCAATGACATCATCAATGTATCAAAAGCAAACCAGGGGCTGAAGGCTTATGGATTCCAGGAAAGCCACGCCCCCCCACCCCCCCAGAACCCATGATTTCCCATAATCAGACCCTGAAATGAGATCCATTCTCTCTGGGAATTTGCCCACCACACATAGAGATCCAGGCAATGCTGGCATAACAGAGGATAGGACGGATGAGGGATTTGTAGGTGTGGAGGATGGCAGAAGGATGCAATCCCCATGTCCGGCCGGACAGGAGTTTCAGCAGGCGGAGGCGGGAATGGGCTTTCTGCTGGATAGTCAGGAGATGAGGGGTCCAGGTGAGGTGTCGGTCAAGGGTGAGGCCAAGGTATTTCAGGGTGGGGGTGAGTTGGATAGGACGACCATAAAGGGTGAGGTAGAAATCATGGAGGCGAAAGGAGCGAGTGGTGCGGCCTATGATGATTGCCTGGGTTTTGGAGGGGTTGAGACGGAGGAGCCACTGGTTACACCAAGTGGTGAACTGTTAGGGTGGGTTTGGAGGGTATGTTGAGACCGTTGAAGGGTAGGATAGAGAGCCAGGAAGGCGGTGCCATCAGCATACTGGAGAAGGTGGACTGGTGGGGGTGGCTTGGGCATATCAGCTGTATACAAGAGATAAAGGAGAGGGCAGAGGACAGAACCCTGGGGGACGCCAGCTGTGGGATAAAAGATCATACCCACTGATTGTCCTTGTCTGCTTTATTTAATAAGCTTGTTCATACAATATGTGAGCGCAGTCTTACTAGCTAGTACGTTTATCAGATTCTAGCTCACTACACTTGATGTCATACGATAGACAGGTTTGTCTCTTTTTCTATTCCAACTACTAGTACTTTCACAAAGGTAGTTATTTTTTTTATCTAAAAGCTTTTCTCAGGTCCCTGAATGACATTAGTGCACTCCACGCCCATAGTCGCAATGTAATACGCCTTGGCACGCACAGATGGCTCTGCTGCTTTCGCATATCTGCAGTGGCGTAGCTCGCTCCGTGCTTTCTGCGTTGCTAGCCAACGCCCACCCCGTCTCGAGGTGTGTTTACATGGACGAAATTTTACAGCAACATGTGGCCGCAATGATGTTTCGTAAGTGTTGCTGCAATAAACGGCAATATTTCGGAGTGACTGGCAATATTGCTAATTGAACAAGTTGTTGCAAGTAGTCCGGCGTATTTTATCATGATTGTCCCCATAAAAATATATTTTGTCAATTTGCTTTACTTTTTTAACTCACTGTCATTAGCAGTAACAATTTTCATTTGCCTTTCCTTTAAAAGTAAGTCAACAATGGTAATGAGGCAGTAAACACGGACCGTTGTACTAAAGTGGTCTGAATATCAATAATCTGGAATTCCTGCAACACAGTGATTCTTATAGGCATTTCCATCATGCGAAACATCTTTAACAAAACTTTCTACGTCACTACTACTACTGAGACTGTGGATTGTATAAACACTTCGTCCAATTTTCGAAACATATCAAACACGTCAAAAAATACGTGATATTCTGTAGATCTTACTCTAATAATAGACTTATTAAGCGAAGTAACACATCATAGTACCTGCCACCTGTTTCTGATTATCCATTCCAGTCCAGAACATTAGTAAATATCCCCCTCCTCCGGAAATGTGAAATATAATTACAATATTGGTAAATTCAGTCTGCTGAAAAGAATGGATATAAAAATATATAGCTGTTTGTAAACTGCTGCAGTTGGATATGAACTTCTCAAGAGAAGTATATAAAGCTCCGCTACTTAAAAATAAAATTCAGCTCCACATTAATGAAGGAAAACCAGCGTCCTCGATCGTGCGAACATCGGTGATAAACACGAGATTTACACCAATTTATCTGCATAGCCCTCTACATGCAGAAGCTAATAGAATTAGTCAGTGAAGGTAATAAGAACTAGAACATTCTCGTCATAAAAAAATTAGTTGTAATTCGGTAAGAATATAAACTTAACTACCTTTACAGTTATAGGGTATATTTTCGAGGACTTTATTGTAAAGTGAACTGCAGGTCCAAAAAACTGCATAAGCAGCTTCAGTACTTGGGCACATTCTGAACATTGTGTTTACTTTCACAAGATTAAAAACTGAATTAAATAACAATTTTAAATTAAGTGTGGAATGAATGAAACAGTTTTTTGCCCTACAAGACGAATGTAAGCTTTCGCTGTATGCCTCCAGGAAGCGCTATATCGGCACCAAGATACGCTGCCCACATACACAACTCACGATGTGCCAAGAGAGCATAATTTCGTTCACTAAATGTTGACCTGGTCAATTTCAGGACTTCTAGAGAGTCATGCCAGGCAACAGTCATTGCAACTTTACAGAATACTCAATGGTGCCAACCCACTGTAATTTCATTCACAAAATTGCGCTCTGGTCAGTGTAATCGCTCCTAGGGCTGAGGCTACGCTTGTTGCAATATCTCAATACACTGAGCGAGTTGACGCAATTTCTATTCTTCGAAATTATTTATAGTGTGGGAAGAGGAGTGTGAAGGAACAGAGGTATTCATGAATCCCTGTTAAGTTGTAAGCAGGAATAATACAGGAAAAATTTACACGTTTGCATGAATATACATAAGCGATCTTGTTCACATAGTACGTGTGAACGCATTATTACTAACTGATATCTTTTTTCAGAATCTAGCTCGCTACACGCTCTGCAATACAGTAGACATTTTGTTTATGTCCCTGTTCCAGCTACTGCTACTTCCTACTTTCAGGAACGCATCTTTTTTTTAACACAAAATATATATATATATATATATATATATAATCTTTTGTTTATGGAGTATACGTCCTGGGACATCCGGCAAAATCCCGGGAATTTTTTCATCCGGGAGAAAACCGGGAAAACAATGGAATTTTTATAACTTTGACTTGTAACAACTGATACTCTTTAAAAAAATATTGCTGTTTTCAGCTATTGGAGAATAATACTGCAGAAATGAAACAGAAACAAGAGGTAAAACGTAAATAAATAAAACTTGCGTTGCGAAGGAAATGCGCCATTTACAATAACAAAATACACTGCACATACAAGCGCCAGCCAGTAGCAAAATGTGTCAAAGGCTTTATGACGAAGACCATGTAATACTTCATAACAACAAACTACATCCGACGTGCGTGATGTTACAACTGTATTGTAAACAAGTGCATTTAGGAGCACAAAAGTGAATAATTTCAGTATAACTGAGAAATCAAAATCCTTTGGATACATAACATACATGCATGTAATCATTTTATCACCGCCCCATACCCTCCTCTTACATTTTTTCTTCAGCATTTACCCAAACATAGTGCAAAGACATGTCAGTATATTGTTAAACATATGACAAAAATCAGTTTCATTTAATGCAAATATGAAGATGCATTTTTTAAGAAAAATGTTGCTTAAATTGATCCAACTTAATGGCCTTTCTCAAATTTGGGTACTTAATCAATCTGAACTTCTTTATTACCATGTGTTCTTTCATCCCCTATTTCTGTGGCTCCACTACCATATCCTTTATATATGTATTTATAAATATATTTAACACTTTAAATTGTCATGCAAACTTCAACATTCAAATGGCAATCAAATTTAGGAAGTATGGATTGTACGGTACAAAATAACGATTGTCAAAGTGATTGTCCTCAAACATTAATGCTAATATCACTAAGACACCCTCTGTACAATGGATATTGGATATATTTTGTCACCAATGGCTCAATTAATTCAATTATTTTAGCCTTGAATACTTGCACAATAATTTTTCATGTGATTTGATAAAAATATTTAGGAAATTTTTTGTGCATTTGCCATCTCTCATACACACAGGATTTTGATTAAGTGCACCATATGGTTGAAGCAGCAAATCTTTTGTAACATACACACATTGTTTACATTGAGTTTGAATATCAGGAATTTCTGCACATAGGACGTCATCAATATTACAAATGTTTACTGTATTATAGATTTCACTTAAAATGATTAAAATATGGGCAAGAAGCAACACTCTTTTAAATTAAGTAGTGTAAATGATTGCCTAAGCTTTACCAAAAACGTGATTTGTCGCCAATGTCTCAGTTAATACCTTTATTGTAGCCTTGAATACTTACACAATAATTTCTGAATGGAAATTAGCAGGTTTATGCTGATAAATTTCCAGTCAACTAGGATTGCAAGTCATTGTAAAAAATGATGTTTTCCCAAAATGATGAACAATGGACATGACATCCAAGTAGTTCTGATACAGATTTCTTGGAGAACCATTAAATGAAGGAGGCAAAATATCTCTACTTGCAATATTTGCAGTATCAATCAGGTTTAGTAGTAAACAATAATGTAAGTTGATATAAATTTCTGATCTTAGGACAGACTGATTTTCCTTACAAAATAGCCTACTACCTTAAATATGTACATACATTACAAAAAGGCTCTGCAGAAATAATTTTTGTGAATGATGTAAAAGACTGCAATCATCTTTAATTGAAAGGCAATAGCATGTATATTGCAACACAGTCATTTTATTTCTAGGTAGCGGATGTATTTGATGTGTTATGGAACAAATTAGCATGCCATTCAGTGTCTCCATTAGAAAATAATTGATCTAGTGAGGAATCTAAAACCGAGTGTTTTGGACTGCACTAGTGTTTTTTTAAACACACTGCATTTCCTTCAAATAGTTCCAGCAGTCACATCTGTTTGAATTGTCTCGTTGTAAAGCTAGATGTCTATTTTTTTAGTAAATACAGTAACCATACAGATTTCTCTATTTTCATTCTTCACTCTTTGACAAAAAGTGATTGGTGTGTTATAATTCAGCAGGAATTTTAGTATTACATTGTTATCAGTATAGCATGACTGATGATTCTTCATTCAGTCTATAGCAAAGAGCAGCATCGATGTCATAAAAATATAATTGTGTATAAGATGGTGAATGATCATACATAGAAGTCATTGGAACTTAACTATGATAAAGAATATCATGAGTATTTAAGTGATATAATCCCTATAAAGGTCTTTGTGAAGTTGTGGCTTCAGAAATGATCATAGCAAATCCTGCATCATGCTGCAAATACTGAATTATGGAAATAATTCTTTGATTTCTCTTAAGTTCTTGGATCATTTGACATGCATCCTTGATAAAGTGCATAGAAAAATGCCTTCTAGTCATAGCCTAAAACAAATATAGTTTGTGTGTAGCAGTGAAGTCAGAAGTCATAGTTATTTAATTTTAAATAAATAAAATTTGCCAATTACATTCAGAATATCTGGTAACAGCAGCAAATGACCACAAAATTACTCTTACAGAAAAGTAAGTGAAATGATGATGCCAATGTACAATGTTACATAGTCTTCATTATTGTGATATTTTGATTTCCATCATTAACCTAGCAGTGATTGCATTGTAGCTGCCTGGTATGCCTGTGTTACTATAACTGAACCACACGAACATGAAGGTCCCTAGAACGCAATTTCACAAGACGTTGTTACTTTTGTGTGTCATTTTTACTATAGTACCTGATGGGTACACAGTGGGCAGCACTTCAACTGTCGCTGATCACATATTGGAGATTTTAATGTGTGATAGAATAGGTGTCATCATGATTATGAAACCATCTATTTCACAAAGGCTACTTAGTTGTTGTTTTTTTTTGCACATTTATGGATAAGTACCTTTAGAGTTCTTTAGGATTCTTTGACCACCTTGTATAATTAATATTAAAAATTGATACTTCAGTTCCTGTGTGCACGTATTAACATTATGATACTGTGATACAAACTCGCTCATGAGAACTTACAGGGTACTTTCCCTTGATGGAGAATCAATAAATTTGGCGAGAAGAAAGGTTTCACAATACAAGTAAAGGAAAAAATAAGAAAATTGTTAATTTGTAGTTATATCATACGATAAAAAATTCTTTTGCTTTTGGTTGTTTGATTTCAGACTTGAAATTAAAACATTCATGAAAGTCTTGGAATCCATGGAAGCAATATCTTGCCACTATCAATCTTGAAAACAAGCAAAAATCGTTGAGATCCTCTATTCCGAGAATGGATTGACTGTCTGTATACATAATTTTGTACGGAACCCTCAGCGTGTAGGTCCTAAGCGCACAATTTATTATTCCATAAGCAGACTATACTTAAGACTTACATATCCTCTACCACGATCAGACATAGAAAGGTAAGTAGGAGCATAAATGACAAGTGGAGCTAAAACATAATCTTGACAAACAAAATAATTTAGTGAATCATTATTTCTCACACATTTGGTTATGATTAAAAAATAATGGTACAATGTGTTGCGATGCCTGTTGGTTGAAGCAAGAGCAGGTAAGAGATCATGGCTTGAAGCGAAGGCCTCACCTGAAGTCATTTCTGCAGCTGCAGGAGATGGACGGAAACGTCAAATTAACGTCACTTTCCGAGTTGTATTCAATCCAGAATGACGTGTTATTAAGGTAGTTGAGCGTTCCAGCAATTACACTTTAATAATTTCCATATGAGTATTCCGATAGCCAAAAGAACCCGTTATTGTGACACCATCGGGAACTGCATTAATATCGAACTGCAAGAAGCTGAGACAGTACGTCAACTATTCTCTTCGCTGGGTGACCTATTACTTTTATTTAGGATTCTCTCTGTCCAAGGCGTAATGCAATTGGAACTTCACATTTATGAGGCGCTTGCCGTTATTCTTGACAAACATCAGCAACTTGTAATCACTGTGAGTTACAACTTTGTGTTGGTAATAGTACAGGTCATCAGTAGTTGTGTTGTTGTTGTTGTTGTTGTTGTTGTTGTCAAACTGCTAAAACTGCGCTTGGTGGCGCACATAATTTAGCGCTGACTACCTACTTAAGTGAAGATAGTGTGGTGGCGTCGTCGCTTCTCGTTATTTGGTATCAGCTTGCGTAATCCGATTTAACGAGCATAGTACTCCATCCGCGAGCTTTTATTAATACAGTGTGACTACAGAGATCATCGTGTGGGTATTACATTAATTCTGCAGTGAATTGCTTAACAAATATTACCCTCAGCTATGCAGCTGGAATGACTCATTACACAGGTACTCTACGATGGTTAAGTGATCAGTTCGCTGCAGTCCTGCTTCTACTGTTCGTAAATACTTGTATACTGACCTTTCGTTATTTGACTAAATATGCGCTACAATCTGATTCGCAAGTATATGACATGGGTTAGCGTCGTCACCAAGCAATGTCTAAGGGATGGATGCCGGTGATGTCCCGTTACATTGATGGCAAGACAAATGTTCGCAAATCATCTCTGTTGTCTCAAAACACAATTGCATCTTAAATATCGAAGGACGAATGTCCACACTGTCACAGCGCGTTGAAATACAGCAACGAAGGCAGATGAAAATTTGTGACCGACCGGGCTTCGAACCTGGACCTCCTCCTTATTAGATAGACGCGCTGACCACTGCACTATTTTTTAAAAGAAGTTTGGGAAGACTTTCAGCACCAGGTAGGCGGAGGCAAAGAGGGCAGGGGTCGAAGATCCGAGGCCTGGCCACAATGCCTCCCCAATACCTGTCTACTGAGTAACTGCGTTATTCCCGTACATTCCATGTTTGTTGCCATGTGCGCCTTAAATTGTAGAAAAAAATTGAAGTAGTAATTAAGGTAAAATAAATTACAGATCGCCACCTGCAATGGCGTGCGTTCTTTGTAGAACATAACTTGTAACAGCCAAAAGGGTGACGGATTAATACATAACAAACATTCATTCAGAAACATATTCTCAATTTGTGTTATTATGCACTGGATGCATATGAGGTCTGTAAAGAAGCCATATATTTTTCAACGAATGAAAGAAATTTCGGAGCCGGAGGGGTTTTGCCAAATTAGAACACTTCTGACTTTAGAACCAACGTAAAAGAAGATTCCAGGAATAAAAAAAGTGAAAGAATAGTATTCTGCTTCTAATCAACAAAACTGTCCACATCTTTGTAGCCCACATAAAGCAATAGACAAAAAATTTTGAAACCATTCCATATATTTGTTATTCTTCTTCAGCTTAAAACATTCTTCTGCAATATAAAATATGTACTCTTCTAAGTTCGAAGCTTTTTTTGTTAACACGTAAAATACAAATTGTCCCAGAAGCCACGAAAAACTGTTATTCTTTGCTGACGGGTAACATTTCCAGTCGGGTTGTAAAGCTTCAGTTACCGGTATATGACTTTCTGCGTTTCTGTTGATAGTGCTGATTTCTTCCTATTGCAGTTCCAAATTCTGATTCTATTTTCACAAAAGAACATGTGCGCTTCAGTTTCTACAAGCCGACGTTTGTCGCAGTATGGAGATGGTCTCAATTTGACTTTCCATAATCGCTCCGCTGTGGATGTGGTTTCGTTTACAACGTCGTACCATACTGCACTGACTCTAGTTGGTAGAATTTTATTGTGGATATTTTTCCAGACGTTCATCCAGTTTTTAGTAGGTTAATTTACCAGAATTGGGATGTGAAGACCATGTCTGGTAATATAATCATAGGCGGTTCTAGTGTTGGTTTGTGCTGGTAGAAGTCTTATACAGCTGCAGTCGACATAGTACTTTCGGACGTAATGTAGGCTGGCATCTAAATGAGCTATATTAACAGGAGCGTTCCTATCCCCAGTATCTAACGAAAAGAATAGAAGTTTCGTGATGCCTGTCCTAGTGGCATGTATTACTATGAAAGCACGAGTTAGAAACAGTGTGTCACATCTAGATTTAACGTCTTTAATTCCAAGTCCTCCGTTTTGCCTCTGCAAAGTCGCCGTGTGGAAGGATACTTTGAAGATATTTTGTTTCCACGTATACCAACACGCTGCACCTAGTATTTTATGTGTAGTGAGCTGCAGTATCGGTAAGACTGCTGCGACATCATATATTTTGCTAAATATGTATGTATTTATAAACTAAACTTTCTGCAGTCAGTCTAACGAACGCATGTCATGGTCCTTCAACAAGGCTCCGATGACATTAAGTATCCACTCCCAATTGTTCGTAGCCATGAGCTTGGGATTCGCCCTTAGCTACAATCCGAGTTGGAGTCTCTCTTCAGTTAGATCTAACCAGTGCACAACTGTTGTGCTATTGTAAGAACCGAGATGCAGTATTTTGGATTTAAAATTTTGTAAATTTGTGGTAAGATCTTATGGGACCAAGCTGCTTAGGTCATCGGTCCGTAAGCTTACTCACTGCGTAATCTAATTTAAACTATGGACAACACACACACCCATGCCAGAGGGAGGAGTCGAACCTCCGATGGTGGGCACTATCGGGACACAGCAGCCAACCTCTCTGCAGCACCTATCTACACACGATCCTCGTCAGACGCGAATTCCCATCTGTGCCGCATACCACATGCGTGGTACCTTCCGCCCCCCCCCCCCCCTCCCATACATTATTCGAGTCGCTAGTGGCCACTCTGTATTCCCGCGAGGGTTCGGACGATGTCTAGAACTGAAAACTTTCGATGACCTGTAGGGACCTGAAAAATTATTCAGGATGTTTCAGGAGGAGTAGTAAATATTGTAGGAGGGGGCAGTATAGAAAAATTGCAGAAAAAATGCCATATAACATGTGTCCAATTTTTATTGAGTACATATAGCAGGGGTCGAATGCATTTTCGTTTCGTATGTTGGTCCTTACAGGACCCAGTTGTCTACACTTCCTTGAAAATGAGCTTCCACCGTTAATGGAAGAGGTTCCTTTGGCTACAAGAATGCGTTTGTTCCTCCAGCAAGACGGGGCTCCTGCACATTCTAGTCGTCAGGTGACAAAGTATCCAAGCCTAACATTTCCCGGAAGATGGATGAGTAGATATGGGCATTTTTCTTGGCCACCAAGGTCCCCGGACCTTATCTCTTTGGATTTTTGTCACCAGGGATGGTTAAGGGTGAAGTGTACAAAGAAAAAGTAAACCCAAGAGCCGATTTGATCGTTCGGATTATGAATAGTGCGGCCCTCATAAAAGAACGCAAAGACGTCCTCATAAGAGATACACATGGTGTTATCAAGGAAAGCCAAATGTGCATTGAAGTTTTGAATGTCCTCATTTGCCTTTCCTTTGAGTTTGTTAGGGTTAAGTACTAACAGCTGTATCTCTGTACTCAATAGAAAGTGGACACATTTATTTGGATTTTTTTATGCATTTCGTCTGTACTACCACCTGCTAAAATATCTACTATTCCTCCTGAAACACCCTGAATATGGATATATATGTGGTGTCTGATCTTTCGGACATGTCTGAAAGAAAAGATACTATGACTCAGGGTTTGAACCTGGTCAGGCACAAATTTTCATATGATGCCGTTGTTCTATTTTAACGCCAATGACACACACACACACACACACACACACACACACACACACACACACACACACACACACACACACACACATTTTTATCTTCAGTGCTATTCGGAAAATGTATGGCAACACAGTGATAGTGCCGGACTGGAGCTGCATCAGCCTACTCATTTCATTTCATTAGATACAGTTGTAATTTTCTGAACAATTCCTGTTTAATAAGTGACAGCGACAGTGTCTCTCATCGTTTACTTTGTCAGAAACCTGCTTCTTTCTGCCCTAGCCTAAACTGCAGCAATGAGTGATTGCTCACATTCTTGATACCTCACTGGACGTGCTACTGCAACTGTAGCCGAAGATTCAAATCCCACTGGAAAAGTATGTTTCAAGTCAGATGGTTTTGCTCCTCCCCTACTGTCATTGAAAACGATCACAACGAAATTAAGTATAGGAGTTCTATGAAACCTTCGAGCTCATACTGCAGTGCTGTGCTGATGAAAAAAGTAGTTTATCACAATTATCAGTTGACAGATGGAATTTGTCAGGTTCCACTAATTATCACTGCATTATTAATTGTTGGTTCACAGGCGCTTTTCTGCCGCTTATTGTAACTGTTTTTTGAATGTTAGAGCTGTAAAAATAGAATCATCAAATTTTTGCCATATGGAATGTTCGAGTTCACCTTAAGTCTTCACGTTTCGAGCAAAGGCAGAATATCCGTCAGAAAAGATGACAACAAAAAGCCAGGCCATGCCTGTCTTCTGGCGGATGTGCCAATGACAGTGATCTCAATAACAATATTGTACAGCAAAGATACGTTGCCAACTCAACCACTGGAAAATCTCCCAAAATTGTGATCGCGTCTGGTGAATACGCTTTCAAAGTTTCGGTCCGATTAAGACAGTAAATCAAAAATAATTGTTGCAGTTATTAATTTATGACATTTAGTTTGCACTCATTGCAACGATATGTTACAAGTAAGTACACTCTAGCGCCTAAACCTAGTTACAGAAATGCGAATAAGACTCATTGACATATAATGAGGATATTGCGGCGCTTGCCACCCGCAACTCTGAGACGAAGCTATAGTCACTTCCGAGGTCACTCATAGAACACATCAGCTGGTATCTTTCCTGGCTGTGTAACTGAAACTTGGCAACAGTGCAGAATAAGTTTGGCAACTCTGTGACCGACGAGTTAATTCCTTGTTGGCACAGAACTATCCTGCTAATATCACTTGACATTATCGTGTCATTTCAATTAATAATGTGATCTTCTCTTGAAATGTGACACAAAGATATCAGTTAATGATTTTGAGTCAAGGGAAGTCGTTCCACACTGGAAATACAACTACTCTCGTCTCTTATGTTGCGATTTACCTGCCGTAGCAAACTGGGCTAACACGTAAGTCAGAGATATCTCTTGTGGTCGCTAGCTCCTAGGTAACGTGCTTGCCTGTTAGGTGTACACTGCCTTTGTTCGTCTTTCGAGACTCGCTGAAAGCCAGTTTTTTAATTCTTTTGTAGCCGAGCTACAAGCAAGCAGATACAAATTCAATAACGGAATCGTAAGACAACGCTCGAGCAAAATTATCTGAAGTGTTATGGCAGTTGGCAGTCGCTGCTGAACACAGACATGTGCAAATATCCTCACTGCTCTAGGGGAACTCTTCTTTGTTGCATTTCTCCCATACTGTAATTGCACAATAACATAAGGCTTATTCTGCTGAAGAACTTGATGCCCACAAATCTTTAAATAAGAATCTCCAAGCGGTAGTAATGCATGAAAGGAAACATACTGTTGGACAAAAGAATGGGCATGTATCGGCTTTTTGCTTCTCCGATAGCGCCTACGATAAGAATCTGGTGTCATATTATGCTTCAGACCCCTAAACTGTTTATTTTTTACTTCATAATAAAACAAAACCTATAATATGAGATGAGGAAATGACTTATATGCTCCTCAGGAACTTCAGTTTTTCGTGTTTATTTTGTCACTTCATACTAAAACAAGGGCGTTGATATGAGAAGAGGAAATGAAATATACGCTTGCAAGACATAATATTTCCTTATGTGCTACTACTGCGTCCATGGAAGCTCCGCAGTTGATTTTTGCGTCTTAGATAAAATTTGGTATCATCTCACATTACTTTGTGAAAATGTTCCCATATTTTTGGGATTCAAATCGCTGATAAACATTCTGATAATACCCGTTGCAATTCCTCCATGGCACTTGTGAGTAGAGTCCCACGTGTGTTACTATAAGAACATGGAGGTTGTGATGTCTGCTCATTGCAGTCAGAGCCAAGGTGATTTCTTTCTGTTTATGGCGAAGCGTCTGCTGCAGTGTCCACGCTCAGCCAACGGAAACAAATCGCGGCGGCATTGGGCACTGCTAGTCGCTGCACTTACGAGCCGCGACAACAAGAGCGCACTGTCTCTCCTAACGATATTATGGAGTTAATACATCTTACTTACTTAACGTAATATGCAGGACGTGAGTTGGGTAAAAATTCAATTTTTAACGTACCATCGCATTAAAATACTTTAGAGTCATATTTGATGCAATATTTATTGTTGGTTGTCTCTCTAATGTTAATAGTATTGATTCAGATGCCAGCCGCGGTGTCCGAGCGGTTCTAGGCGCTTCAGTCCGGAACCGCGCGGCTGCTATGGTCGTAGGTTCGAATCCTGCCTCCGGCATGGATGTTTGTGCTGTCCGTAGGTTTAAGTAGTTCTAAGTTCTAGGGGACTGATGACCTCAGATGCTATGTCCCATAGTGCTCAGAGCCATTTGAACCAATTTTTTGATTCAGATTGGGCGTGAACACGCGCACTCGAGTCAGTTCCTCAGTTGGCGTTGAGTGGATGAGATTTTTCAATTACCTTGCATTGCAAGAATTGTAAGGAGGAGATTGAAAGGAAGTGGACTTGTATTCTAAAGAGCTGCGACAAAGCAAAGCTTGACCGATTATCTGATAATTGCCCACATGGATTTTGTAGATGAGTACACTTTTAGTAACCAAGCCACTCACCATCATTACATAAGATTTCTCGAAGGCGTAGGGGCATTGACTTCATTGAGTCATCTATAGTGTAGCGTCATGGTTTACTTCCAACCATACGTTTTCTATGTTAGTCCAAAGGTCGCTTGCATTTCTAGGTCCACATGGCAATGACCTTGTTACCTCTGCCCACATATTTTCTACCTGGTCGATGTTCGGTGATCGTGTAACAAACGGCAACACATTTATCCTCTCTTGGCCCTGAAACCAATCTTGCACAACTCTGTTATGATCTATGTGGCTCTGCTCCTGTAAGTAAATAGTCATCTCGTTACTTCATACATTTATATTCAAATAACGTATGTGTAATTAGCACATTGTATTAGTATTTTCCATAGCGTTTAAGAATTCAGGCCCTGTCATAGATAAGTGATGCAGATTCATCAGTCCGATTAAGAATGTGGTTTACCCAGTTTATCGTGTGATGAGAGTCGTAGTTGGATATCCACATTAAGACTGACTGGCTGAATCCGATTAGAACGATCTTGTACCGAAATGAAATTACAGAAATCGGATAATTTGAACGTCTGTATTGCAACAATACTGGGCACGTAATTCCTTTGATGGAGTAACATTTAGCAACTGTCTAAGAAAAAGTGAGAAATATGCCTACTAGCAGCAATGTAACGTATTTATAATCCACATTTATGTGACGGAAATACTGAATCGAACAATACACATCTACTTCAGTAGTGGGAAGACATACCATATCGGACTTGTTGTTGTTGATGATGATGATGATGATGATGATGATGATGATGATAATAATAGTAATAATAACAGTAGTAATAATAATCCAGTGTGGCGAATAGGGGAAAGCGTCCTACATATCGGTGGTAGCGAGGGTATCAAATACTTGGGGTGACAAAATAATAACACAATTCTGAACGGCTACTCAATCCGTTGAACACAAAATCCAGACATGTCTCAGTGAAAATCACCAGTACTCTGGTCACCGTCTGTTAGCTCAAAGAGCGCGGCTGAAAATATTGTCTTCCTAAGGCTTCAGCACCCTCTGGTCCTGGTATCACCTAAGCCATACCAATGAAACAGAAACAAACATGAACTGTGCAAGCAACGTCAACTTTACCCCAGGTGGTACGCAACCCGCCGGTCGAAAAGCGGCAGCTGGATTTTCGGATTCTGGGCGTCCAGGCTAGCACTGCAGAGAATCTCTCAGATCTCTGGTAAATTTCCCTACAAGCAGAAAACATGCACTTGCAAACCAAATATCGATACATTGATCCAAACACGAAAACTACATAATCTCACATAAGAAACCGACAGACAAAAAATTCTCAGCTAGCTCTTCCAGAACCACGACTAACTGACAATGAAACCTTGCATTACGGGAACCATCGCATCTTCAAGAGCAAAACACAACAAAAGGTAGCAAAATCCGCACCAATCTTCGGCATGGCGTTTCTCGAACACAGATCGATTATCAACTCTGTCAAAGAAATCACACCCGTCAATAATCGACTTATGACTATGCTCATTCAGAGCCCCAATAAAAAATATACCTTCATCAATGCACATGCCCCGACCAACATCGAAAATAAGAAAAACACCTAAAATGTCGAAAAATTTTGTAACACACTCGAAAAAACTATGAGCAAAATTCACCAAGAGACGTGAAAATACTAATGGGAGACTAACTCTCTACTTGCGACAGAAAAAACCTAAAGAAAAATCATTTGTACAAATTCAACACACCGAAACACTTACACCAACAGCACACGTCTGACTGACATTTGGCAGCAATTCAACCTCAAAATGATGTCACCCACTGTAGGAAAAAACCAGTTCTCAGGTAACATGCTTGGCTACCAGCTGCAAGCTGCTTTCGTTCGCCTTTCGAGACTCGCTGAAAGCCATATTTTTAATTCAATAAGGATCATTTATGCTCATTCTCTTTGCATTTTCACTCAGAATCACTAAAATGTTCACCTCCTGTATAACAGTCCTCTAGAATCAATGCACCTGACCACTTCTTCCACAATATCAATGTGTCAGGCAACCATAAGTTTATACTCAATTCTCAGTGACAAACTTTGGTGTAGCCTATTAAAATTCCCAACACTACTTTATGATCCACTATGAATTTTTCAACGGTTCTGGTAGATGTAAAAAACAAAAATCTACTTCCATACAGACTGCAATTTTAACATTAGGTTTTAACCTAAACACTATCTCTCAAGTTTTCCTTTTGATAGTTCAGCTAAAGTTCTGTTCTGAGAGTGTGCAGCTGCAGAAATGACTTCAGGTGAGGCCTTCCCTTCAAGCCATGATCTCTTACCTGCTCTTGCTTCAACCAACAGGCATCACAACACATCGTACCATTATTTTTTAATCATAACCAAATGTGTGAGAAATAATGATTCACTGAATTATTTTGTTTGTCAAGATTATGTTTTAGCTCCACTTGTCATTTATGCTCTCACTTATCTTTCTAAGTCTGATCGTGGTAGAAGACATGTAAGTCTTAAGTATAGTCTGCTTATGGAATAATAAATTGTGCGCTTAGCACCTACACACTGAGGGTTCCGTACAAACTTAATTATGTATACAGACAGTCAATCCATTCTCGGAATAGAGGATCTCAACGATTTTTGCTTGTTTTCAAGATTGATAGTGGCAAGATATTGCTTCCATGGATTCCAAGACTTTCATGAATGTTTTAATTTCAAGTCTGAAATCAAACAACCAAAAGCAAAAGAATTTTTTATCATATGATATAACTACAAATTAACAATTTTCTTATTTTTTCCTTTACTAGTATTGTGAAACCTTTCTTCTTGCCGAATTTATTGATTGTACGTCAAGGGAAAGTACCATATAAGTTCTAATGAGCGAGATTGTATCACAGTATCATAATGTTATACGTGCACACAGGAACTGAACTATCAATTTTTAATATTAATTATACAAAGTGGTCAATGAATCCTGAATAACTCTAAAGGTACTTTTCCATAAATGTGCAAAAAAAAAAGAACTAAAAGAACCATATGTGAAGTAGTCTTTGTGAAATAGATGGTTTCATAATCATGATGAAACCTTCTCTATCACACATTAAAATCTCCAATATGTGAACAGCGATAGTTGAAGTGCTGCCCACTGTGTACCCATCAAATACTATAGTAAAAATGACACACAAAAGCAACAATATCTTGTGAAATTGCATTCTAGGGACCTTCATGTTCGTGTGGTTCAGTTATAGTAACACAGGTATACCAGGCAGCTACAATGCGATCACTGCTAGGTTAATGATGGAAATCAGAATATCACAGTAATGAAGACTAAATAACGTTGTACATTGGCATCATCATTTCACTTACTTTTCTGTAAGAGTAATTTTGTGGTCATTTGCTGATGTTACCAGATATTCTGAATGTAATTGGCAATTTTTAGTTACTTAAAATTAAATAACTATGACTTCCAACTTCACTGCTACACACAAACTATATTTGTTTTAGGCTATGACTAGAAGGCATTTTTCTATGCACTTTATCAAGGATGCATGTCAAATGATCCAAGAACTTAAGAGAAATCAAAGAATTATTTCCATAATTCAGTATTTGCAGCATGATGCAGGATTTGCTATGATCATTTCTGAAGCCAAAACTTCACACAGAGCTTTATAGGGATTATATCACTTAAATATTCATGATATTTTTTATCATAGGTCAGTTCCAATGACTTCTATGTATGATGATTCACCATCTTATACACAATTATATTTTTATGACATCGATGCTGCTCTTTGCTATAGACTGAATGAAGAATCATCAGTCATGCTATACTGATAACAATGTAATACTAAAATTCCTGTTGAATTATAACACACACCAATCACTTTTTGTCAAAGAGTGGAGAATGAAAATAGAGAAATCTGTATGGTTACTGCATTTACTAAAAAAATAGACATCTAGCTTTACAACGAGACAATTCAAGCAGATGTGACTGCTGGAACTATTTGAAGGAAATGCAGTGTGTTTAAAAAAAACACTGGTGCAGTCCAAAACACTTGGCTTTAGATTCCTCACTAGATCAATTATCTTCTAATGGAGACACTGAATGGCATGCTAATTTGTTCCATAACACATCAAATACATCCGCTACCTGGAAATAAAATGACTGTGTTGCAATATACATGTTATTGCCTTTCAATTAAAGATGATTGCAGCCTTTTACATCATTCACAAAAATTATTTCTGCAGAGCATTTTTGTAATGTATGTACATATTTAAGGTAGGAGGCTATTTTGTAGGAAAAATCAGTCTGTCCTAAGGTCAGAAATTTATATCAACTTACATTATTGTTTACTACTAAACCTGATTGATACTGCAAATATTGCAAGATGAGATATTTTGCCTCCTTCATTTACTGTTTCTCCAAGAAATCTGTATCAGAACTACTTGGATGTCATATCCATTGTTCAACATTTTGGGAAAACATTTTTTACAATGACTTGCAATCCTAGTTGACTGGAAATTTATCAGCATAAACCTGCTAATTTCCATTCAGAAATTATTGTGTAAGTATTCAAGGCTAAAATAATTGAATTAATTTAGACATTGGTGACAAGATATATCCAATATCCATTGTACAGAGGGTGTCTTAGTGGTATTAGCATTAATGTTTGAGGACAATCACTTGACAGGCGTTATTTTGTACTGTACAATCCATACTTCCTAAACTTGATTGCCATTTCAATGTTGAAGTTTGCATGACAGTTTAAAGTGTTAAATACATTTATAAATACATATATAAAGGATATGGTAGTGCAGCTACAGAAGTAGGGGATGAAAGAACACATGGTAATAGAGAAGTTCAGATTGATTAAGTACCCAAATTTGAGAAACGCCATTAAGTTGGATCAATTTAAGCAACATTTTCTTAAAAAATGCATCTTCATATTTGCATTAAATGAAACTGATTTTTGTCACATGTTTAACCATATAATGACATGTCTTTGCACTATGTTTGGGTAAATGCTGAAGAAAAAATGTAAGAGGAGGGTATGGGGTGGTGATAAAATGATTACATGCATGTATGTTATGTATCCAAAGGATTTTGATTTCTCAGTTACACTGAAATTATTCACTTTTGTGCTCCTAAATCATTTGAAGATGTTAGAACTTTTAATGCACTTGTTTACAATACAGTTGTAACATCATGCACGTCGGATGTAGTTTGTTGTTATGAAGTATTACATGGTTCTCGTTATAAAGCCTTTGACACATTTTGTTGTTGGCTGGCGTTTGTATGTGCAGTATATTTTGTTGTTGTAAATGGCGCATTTCCTTTCCAACGTAAGTTTTATTTATTTACGTTTTACCTCTTGTTTCTGTTTCATTGGTGCAGTATTATTCTCCAGTAGGTGAAAACAGTAATATTCTTTTAAAGAGTATCAGTTGTTACCAGTCAAAGTTATATAAATCCCGTTGTTTTCCTAGTTTTCTCCCGGATGAGAAAATTCCCAGGATATTGCCGGGTGTCCCAGGGCATATACACCATAAACGAAAGATTATATATTAAAAAAATGCGTTTCTGAATGTAGGAAGCAGCAGTAGCTGGAACAGAAACATAAACAAAATGTCTGTTGTATGGCAGAGCGTGTAACGAGCTACATTCTGGAAAAAGATATCAGTTAGTAATAATGCGTTCACACGTACTGTGTGAACAAGATCGCCTAATGTATGTTCATGCAAACACGTAAATTTTTCCTGTATTGTTCCTGCTTACAACTTAACAGGGATTCCTGAATACCTCTGTTCCTTCACGCTCCTCTTACCACTCTATAAATAATTTCAAAGAACAGAAATTGCGACAACTCGTTCAGTGTATTGCGATAATGCAACGATCGTAGCCTCAGCCCTAGGGGCGATTACACTGACCAGAGCGCAATTTTGTGAATGAAATTACAGTGGGTTGGCACCATTGAGTATGCTGTAATGTTGCAATGACTGTTGCTTGGCATGACTCTCTAGAAGTCCTGAAATTGACCAGGTCAACATTTAGTGAACGAAATTATGCTCTCTTGGCACATCGTAAGTTGTGTATGTAGGCAGCATATCTTGGTGCCAGTATAGCGCTTCCTGGAGGCATACAGCGAAAGCTCACATTCGTCTTGTAGGGCAAAAAACTGTTTAATTCATTCCACACATAATTGAAAATTGATAATTATTTAAGTTTTTAATCTTGTGTAGGTAAACACAATCTTCATAATGTGCCCAAGTACCGAGGCTGCTTATGCAGTTTTTTGGACCTACAGTTCACTTTACAATAAAGTCCTCGAAAATATACCCTTTAACTGTAAAGGTAGTTAAGTTTATATTCTTACCGAATTACAACTAATTTTTTTATGACGAGAATGTTCTAGTTCTTATTACCTTCACTGACTAATTCTGTTAGTTTATGGATGTAGAGAGCTGCGCAGATAAATTGGTGTAAATCTCGTGTTTATCACCGATGTTCGCAGCATCAAGGACACTGGTTTTCCTTCATTAATGTGGAGCTGAATTTTATCTTTAAGTAGCGGAGCTTTATATACTTCTCTCGAGAAGTTCATATCCAACTGCAACAGTTTACAAACAGCTATATATTTTTATATCCATTCTTTTCAGCAGACTGAATTTACCAATAGTACAAAGACTATTGACATTATATTTCACATTTCCGGAGGAGGGGGATATTTACTAATGTTCTGGACTGGAATGGATTATCGGAAACACCTGGCAGGTATTATGATATAAGTTACTTCGCTTAATAAGTCTATTATTAGAGAAAGATCACGTATTTTTTGACGTGATTGGTATGTTTCGAAAATTGGACGAGGTGTTAACACAATCCACAGTCTCAGTAGTAGTAGTAGTAGTGACGTAGAAAGTTTTGTTAAAGATGTTTCGCATGACGGAAATGCTTCTAAAAATCACTGTGTTGCAGTAATTCCAGATTATTGATATTCAGACCACTTTAGTATAATGGTCCGTGTTTGGAATAAAAACTGCTGATTACCATTAGTGATTTGCTTTTAAAGGAAAGGCAAATGAAAATTGTCACTGCTAATTACAGTGAGGTAAAAAAGTAGAGCAAACTGTCAAAACATACTTTTATGGGGACAATCATGATAACATACGTCGCACTACTTGCAACAACTTGTTCAATTAGCGATTTTGCCAATCATCCCGAAATATTGCCGTTTATTGCAGCAACTCTTGCGGCCATACGTTGCTGAAAAATTTCGCCCGTTTAAAAACACCTCAGGACGGGGTGGGCGTTGGCTAGCAACGCAGAAAGCACGGAGCGAGCTACGCCACTGCAGATATGCGAAAGCAGCAGAGCCATCTATGTGTGCCAAGACGTATTACATTGCGACTATGGGCGTGGAGTGCACTAATGTCATTCAGGGACCTGAGAAAAGCTTTTAGATAAAAAAAATAACTGCCTTTGTGAAAGTACTAGTAGTTGGAACAGAAATAGAGAAAAACCTGTCTATCGTATGGCATCAAGCGTAGTGAGCTAGAGTCTGATGAACGTACTAGCTAGTAAGACTGCACTCACATATTGTATGAACAAGCTTGTTAGATAAACAAGACAAGAACAGTAAGTGGGTATGCGAACATTCGAGGGTTGGATTCCCTCTCTTCTTCATCGAAGAGTTTCACTGCCTGGGCTACTCTCAGGGTGCGCCTTCGACGTGGAAGATCCTTGCCGTGTCGTCTGTTTGCCGCCGCCGCCGCCGCCGCCGCCGCCGCTTGGTCGCCGCCTTCCGGTCCTTGCTGCCGCCGCCGCCGCCGCCTGCCGGGGCTCGTCGCCCGTCGCCCCCGCCTGGTCGCCGCCTGCCGGGGCTCGCCGCCCCCGCCTGGTCGCCGCCTGCCGGTGCCCGCCGCCGCCGCCTGCCGGTGCTCGCCGCCGCCGCCGGTGCCCGCCGCCTGCCGGTGCTCGCCGCCGCCGCCGCCGCCGCCGCCGCCGGTGCCCGCCGCCGCCGCCGCCGCCGCCATCCGGTGCCGCCTGGTCGCCACCATCGCCGCCGTCGTGACCCTGGTCTACGGCCGTCTTCGTCTTCATCCGTCTTCGTCTTTGTCTGTCCCCAGTTTCTGTCCTCTCCTCTTCGTTCTGTTCGTTCTTGTTTCTCTCTCCCGTCATATCCGCCCCCACCACCACTGTCACTACCACCACCACCGCCATTGTCTATACCTCCCCTTCCGCCGCCTCCACCACTATAACTTGGTGTGCCCAGTCCCACCTCCCTCCTTCCATTCCACCTCTCCTCACTGTCCCTTCACCCTCTATCTTTGTCGCCCCCTCTCCCGCTTCTTCCTCCCGCTCCTCTCGTTCTGATCCCTTCCCCCCACTCCCCCAGCCTGTCACTGCAGCTCCAGCTCGGGTGGTGGCCCGTCGGGCCACTGCCCACGCCCAGCTCTCCCCGTCACCTTCGCCATCACCGCCGCCTCTGCCGCCGTCATCGTCATCGTCGCCTTCACCGTCACCGTCACCATCTCCGGCGCCGACTCCGGCCCCGGGACCTGCCCCTCCCCGCCACATTCCCGTTGTTCCCATCCCCCACACCTCCTCCACCGCCGTCAAGCGCCCCGGTGGCACCCCTGCTTCCTCTGCTTCCAAAAAGGCTGCACCTCGTCCTCCTTCCCCCACCCTTGATGCCATGGAAGTCTCCCCGCCTGTCCCTGCCCCCTCATCCTCCTCCTCTCTCCCTTCCTCCTACCGCTACCTCCTCTCCCGTCCTGATCCCTCTCTCCTTGAAGCCCGGAACCTCACCCTCTTCCTTCGCCAGCATTGTCCTGGTGCCCCCATCTCCCTCCTCACTCCTCGCCGAGATTCTGTTCTCATCTCCTCCCCCAGCCCAACCCTCCATACTGACATCCTCTCCCGTCTCCCCATCACCCGTTTTGGTCCCAACGCCTCCCTTACCCCTGCTCCTTCTCCATCTCCTACCCGCCAACCCCAACCACCGCGTCGCCCGCCGACCCTCACCGCCGTGATCACGCGGCTCAGTCCGTCGATCACGGAGGAGGAGGTGTTGGCGGAGCTCCAGGCCCATCCCACGCTGGAGGTGCGGGCGGTCCGCCGCATTTTCAACTCGGCCGGCCCCACCCGCCTTATGCGGGTGTTCTCTGAGGACGCCCCCTCCATTGACCGTCTCCTGAAGGAGGGTGCCCTCCTCTTCCACCAGCGGTACAAGGTCGACCCTTCCCGTTCCCCTCCTCAATCCCTGCGCTGCCAGAGGTGTCTGCGCTATAATGCGCACCCCACAGCTGAGTGCCGCGAGGCCCCCACCTGCCCGCATTGTCGGCAGGCGCACTTCCTCCGGCAGTGCCCTAACCTCCAATCCCCTCCCTCCTGTAATACCTGCAATCTCCCTCATCCCACCTACTCCCAAAAGTGTAAAGCCCAACCCCCTCCAACCACTCCTGAACTCACCGTACCTGTCTGTCCTCTGGACGCCCCCACCCCCCCTGGCAATTCCCTTCGTCCCCCACCCACCGCTGAGGACATCATCAGGTTCCTCACCATCGTCCTCCAGAATGTTCATCCCTTTCAGCGCCCTCACACCCTCCAGCAGATCTCCCTTGCTGCCCGTTCCATCTTCCAACTCAAGATGTACGCCACCTACTCCAACAACCAGGCCCATTTCACCTTCTCCCGTCTTGACACCCTCGTTTAAATCCCAGTCATGGCGCGACAGCAACGTATCCTTTTCAACAACATACGCTCCCTTCCTGCCAACAAAAACCTGTTCCTGCACACCCTTGACACCCACCGCGTGGATGCCTTCCTCCTCAATGAAACCTTCCTGCAACCCCAACACACAGTCCACACTTCGCCCTACCTCCTCCACCGCTCCGATAATCCCCTCCCGATTGCGCGTGGCGGAGTTGCCATTGGTCACCACCGCCGGATACCCGTTCGGCTCCAACCTCTCCTTCCCGACCCCACCGAACACCTGATCCTTAGTCTCTTCTTCCCCGGCCTTACCGTTACCTGCGCCACCATCTATGTCCGCCCCAACGCTCCTATTCCCTTCGACTTCCTCTCCCACGTCGATCGTACCTTTTCCTCCTACGTGATCGCCGCCGACCTCAACATCCATAGTCGTTCCGCTGCCCAGTTACGGCGATGGCATCGGTTCCTCTCCACCCTTCAAGGTGACCTCGTCCCCATCCCCCGGCATACCCGTCCTGAATCCAACTCCACTCCTGATGTTATCCTCTCCTCCCCCAACCTCCTTGGCCGCATCACGGTGGATGTCCTGGAGCCTATTGGTAGCGACCATCTCCCTGTCCTCCTCACCGTTTCAGACGGTCGTCGCCCTCGCCCCGACCCTCGTACTGACCCTCCCCCTAAGTGTGTCCACGACTATTCCTGAGCCGACTGGAATGCCTACCGGGATACCCTTTCCACCCAGGTCGATAGCCACCCTCTCACCTACCACCACCCTGACGATGTCACCCATGCCGCCTCCTTTCTCCAGCGGACCTTGTCTGAGGCCGTGGAGGCCCGTGTTCCTACTGTCGCCATCCAACCCCACCGTCCTCCCTTACCCCCACAGGCCGTTCTCCTCCTCCGTGAATCCCGTCGTCTCTACCGTGCCTTCCTCCGCACGCGTGACCCGGACACACTACGACGCCACCGGCAACTCCAGCGACACGTTCGTAATTTGCTCGCGGCTAAGAAACGCCGGGACTGGCGACAGACATGCACCCGTTTAAATGCAACCCTCCCAATCAACTCGTCCAAGTTCTGGTCGGCCTTCCGTCGCCTTACCGGAACTAAACCCTCCCCCTATTATCCTCTTCTCCATGATGATCACCCTTTCCCTGACTCCCTTAGTAAGACCAATCACTTTGCCTCCTACCTCTCCGATGTATTTTCCGTCCCCGATGATCCCCAGTTCGATTACTCCCTCTTCCCAGATGTCCGCGATCGAACTGACACCTCTTCCCCTCCCCTCGCTCCTGGCTTCCAGTACTTGGACAACATTACACACACGGAACTCAATGCCCCTATCACTACACAGGATCTCATTGATACACTCCGCACAAAACGCAACACCGCTCCTGGTCACGATCGTGCCACCTACCGTCACCTTTGTGAAGCTCCTGTCTCTTTCCTCTCCACCCTGGCCAGGCTCTACAATGTAGTCCTGTCCACCGGTTACTACCCCGACCTGTGGAAAACCTCCCGTATCCTCATGTTCCTAAAACCTGGCAAACCGCCGTCCGCAGTCTCCTCCTACCGTCCCATCAGCCTTACCTCGGTCTTCAGCAAGGTCCTAGAATCTATTCTCACCCACCGCATCCACCAGCATCTCCGCCAGCACCGCCTCCTTCCCGTCACCCAGTGTGGCTTTCGGCCATCCTTCTCTTCCGACGATCTTCTCCTTCACCTCACTCATCTCCTTTCCGAACAGCTTAATTCCCGTCGCTCCGCCATCTTCCTCTCACTTGACCTCAAACGCGCTTATGACCGCGTCTGGCATTCCGGTCTCCTCTTCAAGCTCCAAACCTTTGCCCTTCCCATTAACTACGTCCGTCTGATCGGTTCCTTTCTCTCCCGCCGTCCTTCCTATGTCACCATCCATAACACCAATTCCTACACCTTTTTCCCCTCCGCCGGTGTGCCCCAAGGCTCCGTCCTCTCCCCCCTTCTGTACCTTTTGTACACGGCGGACATGCCGCCGCCGTCGCCCCCCGTCCACCTCCTCCAGTTTGCCGATGACACCGCCTTCCTCGCCCTTGCCCCCACCCTGCAACGCTCCCAACGCCTTCTCCAATCCCATCTTGACCGGTTCACCGCTTGGTGCAACCAGTGGTTGCCCAAGGTCAATCCCTCCAAAACCCAGGCGATCATTGTAGGCAAAACCACCCCTTCCTTCCACTTCCTTGATTTCTATCTCACCGTCTATGGCCGTCCTATCGCCCTCACTCCCACCCTTAAGTACCTTGGCGTCACCCTCGACCGTCGCCTCTCCTGGACTCCCCATCTCCAGACAATCCAAGCCAAGGCACGTTCCCGACTCCGTCTCCTCAAGCTCCTTTCCGGGCGCACGTGGGGTCTGGACCCCTCCACAATCCTCCACACCTATAAATCCCTCATCCGCCCTATCCTTTGTTACGCCCATCCAGCCTGGATCTCCGCCCCCCCTACCTTCTATAAATCCCTCCAAATCCTTGAACGCCATGCTCTCCGCCTTGCCTATCGCATCCGTCTCCCCTCCCCCACGCGGATCCTGTATGATCTCATCCCCTTCCCCCACCTCCTCCTTTTCCTTGAAAGGATTCGTATCCTGTACACCTCACGTAAACTTGATCCTCCCCACCCGCTCGTTTCCCCACTCCTCTCCCACCCCCGCCCGCTGCCGCGCCTGTATTCGCACGTCCCACCCGGTCTCCATCTCTCCACCCTCCATGCCCTCTCCCAAGGTGGCTTCCGCCGGCTCCCTCTCCCTGATGATGTCCTCGTCCCCTCCATCTACCCCTCCTATCAACTTTGACCCTGCCCCACCCCCCACTTCCCGTGTCCTTTCCTTTCAGCACCCTCCCTCCCTTCTCTTCCCTTCTTTTCCCATCTCCCTGTCCCCTCCCTTCCCCCTCTTCCCCCGGGCTTCCTCTCCCCCCTTCCTCCCTCCCCCTATCTCCCCTGCCCGTGGCATCTCTGCTCTCCCCTCTCGCTCTCCCACTCCCCTCCCTCCTCCTCCTCTCTTGGCAGGTCCCCGGACTCGCACACGTATAGTGAACATTCGCGCGCCGGAGATCGTCGCCTTTTGTGCTTCGTGTGTGTGACGTCATATAGTGTTTTTGGTGTCCGCCGTCCCACTCCTACGTTCACTTGTGCCGTCGGACTCACCAGTCTTTTGTGCGCCGTGCCAACGTGTTTTCAGTGTTGTTATCGTCACCTGTGAACGACTCCGTGTTTTTTATGTCTCTGTGACCTCTCTCTTTTGCCCGTCACTTTGTTCATTGTCATTCACCATGTTTCATACTCTTGTAAAACGCTATGGCTGAAGAGCGGCGTAGTGTGCCGCTGCCAGCCTACCTGAATTGTACAGGTTTTAAAATAACAATAAAGTAAAAAAAAAATAAGTGGGTATGCAAAATGTACGTAATTTTCCTCCTCCCTGCCTGCAGTTAACTGCGGGTAATCCATTATAACCTTGCTCCTTCCCCCTCCCATTCCCACCCCTCATAATAAACAAGTAAAGCAAAATGAATGAAAGGGCCATGTAGTGGTATTTAATCTTAATGATATGGATGCTGAGGGTTTAGAGCTTTTACCGGCGTGCTGATTGTTCCATAAATATACTGGAGAACTGCTCAATATTTCGGCGCATTAGTGGGGCAGAATATCATAGTATCAAGTTCGTCAGTGAGATCGCTTTCTGCATAAAGATATCGCACTAATAGATGAAGAACGTATAAAATTGTACTTAACCAATTTAGTTAATCAAAGAGCGTATTTTGTTCATTCTTTGGGTACGACCACATTTCTTCTACATTTGCTTATGTTACACGCTACTTACAAGGGAACCTCCCCACCTCACCCCCTCAGATTTAGTTATAAGTTGGCGCAGTAGATAGGCCTTGAAAAATTGAACACAGATCAATCGAGAAAACAGGAAGAAGCTATCTGGAACTATGAAAAAAATAAGCAAAGTATACAAACTGAGTAGTGTATGCACAAGATAGGCAACATCAAGGACAATATATCCTCAGGAGCGCCGTGGTCCCGTCGTTAGTGTGGACAGCTGCGGAACGAGAGGTCCTTGGTTCTAGTCTTCCCTTGAGTGGAAGGTTTAATTTCTTTATTTTTGCAAAGTCATGATCTGTCCGTTCGTTCATTGACGTCTCTGTTCACTGTAGTAAGTTTAGTGTGTGTTTTGCGGCCGCACCGCAAAACCGTGCCATTAGTAAACGAAAAGGACGTGCCTCTCCAATGTGAACCGAAAACATTTGATAGCAAGGTCATAGGTCAACCGATTCCTCCACAGGGAAACACGTCTGATATATTCTATACGACACTGGTGACGGCATGTGCGTCACATGACGAATATGTTGTCGACACACCTATCTTGTACACTTGGCGAATGGGTAAGAAGATTCTTCTACCTTGCCCAATTTAGGTTTTCTTGTGGATGTGATAATCACTCCCAAAAAGCTGATAACATTGGAAAAACGGACGGACAGATAATAATCGTCAGCTGCTCACACCAACCACGGGACCACGGCGCTCCTAAGCTCAAAATCTCTTTCATGTTGCCTATCTTGCACATGGACTACTCAGTTTGTATATTTTGCTTATTTTTTTCATAGTTCTGCACTACTTCTTCCTGTTTTCTCGATTGATCGGTGTTCAGTTTTTCAAGGCCCATCCACTGTGCCAACTTATAACTAAATCTGAGGGGGGTGCGATGGGAAGGTTCCCTTGTTAGAAACAAACCAGTTCAAAATAAACGGGTGGTTATTGAAAGACGGGACGTGACATATGTACCGCATGCGCCGGGATTTCCACTAAGACCACTCTGATTTCAAAGACCCAGGAAGAAAAAGCCACAGTAGATATGACAATAAAAAGTGACCTACATTGTAGAGCATCTCAAAGAATTTAACGTCAATACACCTCTACATGTTAACCATTTGCAGCACGAAGAATATCGAGTCTACATTCAATTTCTCGCCAAGTTCTTTGTAAAAATTGCTCTGTTAATTTTGCAATTGCATTAGTGAATGTCGCAACGTAGGAATATCGTCCACTTTCGTCGCATGCACGCAGTCCTTCACAAATCACCACACGAAGAAGTCAAGCGGCGTGACGTTGGCTAGGCAATAGATCTGATCCAACGACTGGGAAATTTCCTATCCAGAAACTTGGGAACAGCCGTTGGCCAATGTGGCGGAGCTCCATCTTGAAATACGATGTTGGGTTGCAAGTCTTGTACCTGAGGGTACACAAACTGCTCCAACATGTCCAGATACACTGACCCATTCACTGTTTGTTCTGCAAAGAAGAACGGTCCAACAATCCTGCCATGCACTAGCCAGCACCAGACGTTTAGTTTAGGGCTATCACGAACATGTTCAATGACAACATGAGGATATGGCGAACCCCAAATCTGAACATTATGCCTATTAACCCTTTCCGATAAATGTAAGGTTGTCTCACCTGAGAATAAAAATCTTTCCAGGAAGCTGACATCCATACCAATACGCAGCAGCAATTTGTTGTCGGCGTGGTTTGTCGTTCGTCGTCAGATGTTGCAGAATTTGCACTCTGTAAGCACACAGACGAAGACGCTGGTGAACTACACGATGCAACGTTGATCGAGGTACATCAAGTTGCCTACATGCTTGACGAATTGACTTACGTGGGCTTCTGAGAAACGTTCGTCTGATGTACACCACTGTCTCTTCTGAAACTCCATAACGTGCACCGCCAGAATGTTTCAGAACACTTCCTGTTAGAAATTTCCTATACTATTCCTTGTTTTCAAATCAGGTGTATCACGTTCATACACTAAACGATAATCTAATAATCGGCGATTTTGTTTCTGCAATCCACGCTACTGCTTGCACGTGCTGCTGCGGAGTCGCCATTTTTACTTCATACGACCATGCTGCACTTGGCACTTGTGACGTGCGAATATAAATTCTTTGAGATGCTCTACAATGTGGTGCATTTTTCATTGTATCTACTGTGCTTTTGTCTCCTGGGTCCTTGGAATCAGGGAGGTTTGAGTGGGACACCCTGTATTTTGACTGGACAACGTCTGGTCAACCTACACTATGTCTTTCTCCTTACTGCCCAGATTTAGCTTCCTCGGATTTTCATTTACTTGGTCCCCTCAAGGAGGCATTACGGGGATAAAAATTCAGCAACAACAAGATGGTCAAAGTATCTGTGGGGAAAATGGCTCAGCAGTAAGACAAATAGTGCCTTGAATCAAGCGTCAATATTTTTAACGCTCTGCAGTCTCCAATATCCTGCTCACAAACCATCAGAACCATTCTCAGACGGTCTGTATTATTCCGCAGTACTCAAAATTGGGAACCATTTGAAGACAAGGACTGAGGAAGACATGGCACAAACAAGTTAAGGGGACCACACAGTGGTTCATTTCGAAAAAAAAAATCGATTTTCGATTTTCATCTTATTTCGATAGATTAAGATTTTATTTGAGTACTCTGAAAAGAATTTTGCTGAAAAAAAGTTTTGGAGCATTTAAAGGGCATTTTCCTACCAACTGCGTTTATGTGCCACGTACAATCTATTGGCAAGAGCATGGCTGCAGGGAGAACATTTTGTACAGTGATGAACTTACATCAACCACCAAATAAATTTGAAAAACTGACTGCACCACCATTCTCTTCCTGCTGCTGTTATTACAGCAATTAAACCTATTTTCAGAGACTTGGCTCATCCTGACGTAATGAAATGTCTGCATGGGCAGACACACAACCCAAATGAATGTTTCAACAGCATAATTTGGAACAGCCTTCCTAAAACTGTATTTGTAGGCATGCATAGAGTGAAACTAGGAGTTCATGATGCTGTTATTACATTCAACTATGGTGATATTGGAAAGTGTTGGGTACTGAAAAAGCTGGGAATTAATGCTGGTGAAAATATGATCACTGGGCTGCAACATTGCGATAAAATGAGGATAGCCAATATAGACAGGTCTGCATCTAATACGGCCAAGAAAACAAGACAGACATCCAGGAAGATGAAAAAAAAAAAAAGCTGGAAGACCTGCTAGAGGCCAAAGAAGGGCCATCATATAGTGCAAGACAGTTTTAATTAACCGTAAGTAACAAATTTCAAAAGTTTTTCCTTTAAAGTCAATTTCCCACAAACTAAAATTTTCAGTACATATGGCCCATTATATCAGAAACTATCATAGATAAATGAATGAAATTTTCAGTCCTTGCATAACATAAAAAGCCACCTCTGGTACTACATTCATTAACATGCCCCATTAGGAAGCCACAAACAAGAATATTTTCTGCACAAAAAATTAATATTTTTTGTTAAAAAATTTAAAATAGTATTTCTTAAAAACTATAAAATGGATACAGTAGATTTTTAGTACAGTTGACTATTAGCATCATGTAACATACAGTAAAAATATTAAGGTACTGCATCAAATAATTTTTTTCAGAAATTGGTCACATACTTGCCTAAATTCACATGGGTTAGATAGGCAGGGTGTGGTCCCCTTAAACAGCAACTACTTGCTGTAGCCTGTTCGATGTGAAATATTGCCCAGTCATCCCGCAGTAATAGCGTTTATTGCAGCAACATTGATGACAGTGCTATTGCGGCTGCACATTTCCGTAAAATATAGCCCTTGTAAACGCACCTCGAGGCCTGTTGTGCGATGAAAAGCAACGCCAAATGCTTAGAGCGAGCTACGCCACTGCAGATATGCGAAGCAGCAGAGCCATCTATGCGCGCAAAGACGTATTACGTTGCGATTGTAAGCGAGTGCAACGAAAACTTATAGATTTCAAAAGAAAAGATGGCTTCCTGAAAGCAGCACTAGCTGGAACGGAGAGAAACAGAATGTCTATCGTATGGAAAAACGTGTAGTGAGGTCAAGCCAGCTAAAAGTATCAATTGGTAAGAATGCGCTCACATGTACTGTGTGAACAAGATAGCGATGTACAAGGGGGCAACCTAAATTCTGCCCCTACTAGTACTGTATAGGACTATTATATGTGTGGCTACTATGATTGTGTAGAGATTATGCAATACGCGCAGCGTGGCGTGCTGCATCAGGAGTGATTAAGGTAATCAGAGCGCAGTTCCGTGGACAAAATTAAGGTGTGTTGGCACCATGAAATATGAAAATAAAAAGCCCTTGAAAATATACCCCACATTTAAAAATGTAGTTAAGCTTATATTCTTCCCCAACGACAAGCAATTTATCATGAAGAAAGCGTTGCAGCTCTTTATTATGTTCACTGACTAGTCCTATTCGTTTCTGGGTGTAGAGGGATATGCAGATTTGTGTAAATCTCATGTTTATCGCTAATGTTCGCACCAACATCATGGACACTGTTTTTTTCTTCTTTTTCATTAACCTGGAACTGAATTTTGTCTTCGATGAGCGGAGCTTTATATACTTCTCCCGAGAAGTTCATATCCAACTGCAGCAGCTTACGATAGCTGTGTGTTTCTACATACATTCATTTGAACAGACTGGATTTACCAATAGCATAAACACTGTTGCAATTATATTTCACAGCCCTGGAGGTGGAGCAATATTTGCTAATGCTCTGGACTGGAATAGAGAACCAGAAACAGCAGACAGATTTTGTGATGTAAGCTAGTTAGCTTAAGGAGTCTTATTGAAGCAAGATCTACAAAATACCAGTGTTTACGTACTTTTTACAAGTGTTGGAAATGTTTCGTAAATTGGGCGAACTGTATATAATCCACAGTCTCAGTAGTAGTGACGTAAACAGTTTCCTTCTCGAAGCATATTTTTTATGGGGACAACTATGATAACACAGATGTTAGTACGTTTCTCTGGTACGATCTGTAAACTTAGAAAGGTTGTAAAAATGATATATTTAAACATATGGAAAATAAGGCATTCCATATCAGATTCTTCGAATAATTTTTTTTTATTTCATCAATTTCGATTTTGATGAATTTTGAATAAATCACACACATTAGAAGCCTAATACACTCCTGGAAATTGAAATAAGAACACCGTGAATTCATTGTCCCAGGAAGGGGAAACTTTATTGACACATTCCTGGGGTCAGATACATCACATGATCACACTGACAGAACCACAGGCACATAGACACAGGCAACAGAGCATGCACAATGTCGGCACTAGTACAGTGTATATCCACCTTTCGCAGCAATGCGGGCTGCTATTCTCCCATGGAGACGATCGTAGAGATGCTGGATGTAGTCCTGTGGAACGGCTTGCCATGCCATTTCCACCTGGCGCCTCAGTTGGACCAGCGTTCGTGCTGGACGTGCAGACCGCGTGAGACGACGCTTCATCCAGTCCCAAACATGCTCAATGGGGGACAGATCCGGAGATCTTGCTGGCCAGGGTAGTTGACTTACACCTTCTAGAGCACGTTGGGTGGCACGGGATACATGCGGACGTGCATTGTCCTGTTGGAACAGCAAGTTCCCTTGCCAGTCTAGGAATGGTAGAACGATGGGTTCGATGACGGTTTGGATGTACCGTGCACTATTCAGTGTCCCCTCGACGATCACCAGTGGTGTACGGCCAGTGTAGGAGATCGCTCCCCACACCATGATGCCGGGTGTTGGCCCTGTGTGCCTCGGTCGTATGCACTCCTGATTGTGGCGCTCACCTGCACGGCGCCAAACACGCATACGACCATCATTGGCACCAAGGCAGAAGCGACTCTCATCGCTGAAGACGACACGTCTCCATTCGTCCCTCCATTGACGCCTGTCGCGACACCACTGGAGGCGGGCTGCACGATGTTGGGGCGTGAGCAGAAGACGGCCTAACGGTGTGCGGGACCGTAGCCCAGCTTCATGGAGACGGTTGCGAATGGTCCTCGCCGATACCCCAGGAGCAACAGTGTCCCTAATTTGCTGGGAAGTGGTGGTGCGGTCCCCTACGGCACTGCGTACGATCCTACGGTCTTGGCGTGCATCCGTGCGTCGCTGCGGTCCGGTCCCAGGTCGACGGGCACGTGCACCTTCCGCCGACCACTGGCGACAACATCGATGTACTGTGGAGACCTCACGCCCCACGTGTTGAGCAATTCGGCGGTACGTCCACCCGGCCTCCCGCATGCCCACTATACGCCCTCGCTCAAAGTCCATCAACTGCACATACGGTTCACGTCCACGCTGCCGCGGCATGCTACCAGTGTTAAAGACTGCGATGGAGCTCCGAATGCCACGGCAAACTGGCTGACACTGACGGCGGCGGTGGACAAATGCTGCGCAGCTAGCGCCATTCGACGGCCAACACCGCGGTTCCTGGTGTGCCCGCTGTGCCGTGCGTGTGATCATTGCTTGTACAGCCCTCTCGCAGTGTCCGGAGCAAGTATGGTGGGTCTGACACACCGGTGTCAATGTGTTCTTTTTTCCATTTCCAGGAGTGTATTTGGTATGTGGGGAGAAGCACGTTATGGCATCGTTATGTCTCTAATTTTCAGGGCTAGCGAGATTTGAGACATTCAAAATTACAAGTGAGGGAGAATGACCCCGAAATGCAATCTTGGAGCAAGGCCCCCTACAGCACTGTGGTTTCGCACCGTTAGATTCACTATGACGTATGCAAACTTATTACTAAAATGCCACAAACGATGTTTGTATTTACCGAATGAACTGGAGCTGAGTTTCCATTTCTGAAATCAGACAGGCAATGCGGGAAGTTACTTTACACGTGTGTTTGCGTGCGACAACAGTACCAAAATATTTACTCGATTAGTACTACAAGGTAGTTTGACGTTTAATTAGCGCTAGTTAAAAAATGTATGATCTGTGTAGTTATAGCTTAAAGCATGTATAACACATACATATATGGATATATTATTAACGTAAGTTTCTAAAAATGTTTCCTCTACTATTGTGGACAACGAGATATGCAGCGTTTCCTAAAGAGTAAGGAATTTGATTTCTCAAAGTACCGCTTTGTGCTTTAATGCATATCCTCTAGAACACTCCTTTTTCTTTCGTCATTTTACTATTTTTCAGTTCTTTGTGGAAAGTTGTTCGGAGAGAATGAACTCTTGGTCTTGGCAGGAACTGCTTTTTATTGTGGAATACACGGTGCATTGTGCAATACAGGGAGTGACAAGTGTCTCCATCAATATACTGCGCCCAAACAGTCAACATCAGTCTCAGATGGTCTGTATTATTGCACGGTACTCAATATTGGTAAGCAATTACAGACAAGGACAGCAGAAGATATGACCCGACCATGCACAATGTGGACAAAACCGGCAGCACCCCTGCAATACGTAGCATTATTTGCAACAAGTCATTCAATACTGTCCAGTCATCCTGCAATACTGCCATTGACTGCAACAACACTGATGGGAACATTACTGCGAACACAAGTTGCCATACAATACGGCACGAGTAAACACACCTATGGGTGTGTTGGGCGTTGGCTAGCAATGCATAGAGCGAACTCTGCCACTGCAGATATGCGAAGCAGCAGAGCCATCTGTGCGCGTGTACACTTATTACGTTGCGATTGTGAGCGTGGGCAACAAAAGCTGAAAGATTTTTAAAAAAAGATGGCTTCCTGAAAGTAGTAGTAGCTGGAACAGAGAGAGAAACAAAATGTTTATCGTATGACAAAACATATAGTGAGCTGAAGTCTGACAAAGGCATCAGTTGGGAAGAATGAGTTCACACATACTCTGTGAACAAGATTGGCATATAGAAAGGGATGACAAAACGAATCTTCCATCAACACTTTGATTATTCTCTTTTCCCCACTGTCATGGAACATGCCGATACCTTGGTCGCTCCACTTGCTCGTATTCTCCAGTACTTGGGGCAGTTGCCCTCCTCCGACATAAACACTCCCATCACAGAGCAAGACATTAAACTTATCCTCCGGTCCAAACGCAACACGGCCCCTGGTCACGACTGCGTCACCTTTGAGAAAGCCCTTATACCTTCCTGCCTGTCCTCGCCCATCTCTATAACGTCATCCTCTCTACTGGCTTCTACCACGACCTGTGGAAGACCTCCCGCATCCTCTTATTCCTCAAACGCAACAAACCGCCTTCTGCCGCCTCTTCCTATCGTCCCATCTGCCTCACCTCCGTCTTCAGTAAGGTCTTAGAATCCATCCTCTCCCACCGTATCCATCAGTGCCTTACTCAGCACCACCTATTCCCTGTTACCCATTGTGGCTTCCGACCCCCCTCCTCTGCTGAAGACCAACTCCTTAACCTCGTTCACCTTCTGTCCCTCCAGCTAAACTCCCGTCGCTCTGCCATTTTTGTTTCCCTTGACCTCCAAAATGCCTATGACCGTGTATGGCTTTCCGGTCTCCTCTTTAGACTCCAAACCTATGCCCTGCCTATCAATTTTGTCCGTCTGGTCGCTTCCTTCCTCTGGCACCGTCCTTCCTGTGTCACCCTCCACAACACCAAATACTTTATCTTTTATCCCACTGCTAGCGTCCCCCAGGGCTCTGTCCTCTCCCCCGTCCTTTATCTCTTGTATACGGCTGATATGCCCAAGCCTCCCCCACCAGTTCACCATCTCCAGTATGCTGATGACACCGCCTTCCTGGATCTCTATCCTACCCTTCAACAGTCCCAACGTACCCTCCAAACCCACCTTAACCAGTTCACCACTTGGTGTAACCAGTGGTTCCTCCATCTCAATAGCTCCAAAGCCCAGGCAATCATCACAGGGCGCACCACTCGCTCCTTCCGTCTCCATGATTTCTACCTCATCCATTGTGGTCGCCCCATCCAGCTCACCCCCCACCCTGAGATACCTTGGCCTCACCCTCGACCGTCACCTCACCTAGACCCCTCATCTCCAGACCATCCAGCAGAAAGAACATTCCCGCCTCCACCTTCTGAAACTCCTGTCTGGCCGGACATGGGGATTGCATTCTTCTACCATCATCCACACTTACAAATCTCTCATCCGTCCTATCCTCTGTTATGCCAGCATTGCCTGGATCTCCGCCCCCACCCGCTTTTACAAGGCCCTCCAAATCCTTGAACGCCATGCGCTCTGCCTTGCCTTCCATATCCGCCTTCCTTCCCCTACACGGCTCTTGTAGGAACCGATCCCCTTCCCCCTCCTCCTCCTTTTCCTCCAACATCTCCGCATCCTTTACATAGTCCCCACAGGCTTGATCCACCCCACCCTCTGGTTTCCTCCTTACTCTCCACCCCCCGCCCGTTGCCGCGCCTCTATTGCTGTATCCCTCCCTCTCTACACCTCCACACCCTCCATCTCCTTCATCAGGGCAATTTACAGTGCCTCCCCATCCCAGATGATGGACATTGCCATGACATCTACCCTTCCTTCCAACTATAACCTGGCCTTGTTCCCCCCGCCTTTTTTCCTCTTCCCTCCTCCTCTCAGAGCCGATTTTCCTCCTTCCCCCCCTCCCCTGAGACCCTGCACCCCATACTTGCCTCTTTCCTTCCCACGTCCCTCCCTACCTGGCCCTCTTCAGCGAACCCCCCCCCCCCCCCCGACTCATCTCCCCCATCTCTTCCCCTCCCTCCCTTCTTCCAGTCTCCCTCATCATCAGTGTGCCACGTCAGTGTTGTGTTTAGTGCTGTTTCTCCTATGCTTCAAGAGGTGTGATTTTAATTGTGTATTGCATTGAGGTTCGCTGTCAGTGTTTATTTGCTACGCCATCCGTCAATAATTTTTATGCTCCAGTCACACTGTGCCTTGTGTTCTTTTAATTGTTGCAGTGTGTGGCTTTCCCTGTGCGCTACTTTTTTACAGTTTTTTATCTCCATTTTACAGTGGCCCCTTTTTTTGTCTATTGCCTCCCATGATATTCGCCCTTTTCTATATCTATGTTCACCGTATTCTCTCCTTTGTATATCTTTCACTGTCTTCTATTGTTTGTTTTATGTCTTTCGGCTTAAGATCAGTGCATATGCTGCTGCCAGCCCACCCTGATGGGGAATTGAAAACAATAAAGGAAAAAAAACTGAATCTTCATGCAACCGTGTACACTATTCCCCTTTCATCCCTGCCTGCCACTGGCTGCAGGTAATCCTCTAAACCCCTTTTCCTTCCCTCACCCCTTCTGCACCCCTCTTTAAAATGCAAAACATGGATACAGATCAAATCGATGAGACTTCATGTATTGTATGTGGGGAGAAGAACGTTGTGTGGCATCACTATGTCCAATGGTCCATAATTTCTGGGCGTGCGAGGTTTAAGACATTCAACATTCCAAGTCAGGGAAAATGACGTTTGAAATGTAATCTTCGGTAAGGCCTTGATGGTTGAAGAGAAACCTGTATTTACAAGCTTCTTTAATTATGTTCTCTCCTCTGAAACACACAAATAAGTTTGGAAGAACTGTTAATTTTTACGAAAACTTTGATTATCGTGCCTGTATCTTTGACAGTTTGGCGACATATACTTTCATTAATGTGCTGTGTTCCAGTGCTCAAACTGCAACTATATTTTTCCGTTTTCCAAATGAGGGCTGTATTAACACACACACAACAACCAAAACACGTTATCTCTAGACTGGAACACTATCGCAAGCTCCCACCAGAATGCGCTTCAACTTCACAACTTATAATTACGAGCATTATGTAATGTGCATTTTAAAAATGCAGAAGGAATCGAGTTAACAAAACCTATCCTTTCATGTTTCTTAATTTGTCTGAATTTACGGTAAAAATTCTATATTGTTAATTTCTATGTATGACGGTAAAAATTCTATATTGTTAATTTCTATGTATGACAAGTCCAATATCGTTTGTATGATGACACGGATACTAAATAAATAAATATTCCTGGCCCATTGTGGTCATGTACAATTCCAACTGTCCAACGGGTTAGGAGAAACAAAAGATAATGTGACATTGACACACACAACGAGACATCGTCATGCTACTAGATTGCCATAGCTGCTGGCTGGCATAAACAGAACAATAGATACACTCATCACAACTTTGAAATTTCAGTTTATTATACTGTAGGTCTCTGGTGATGCTGGAAGTTATACTACAGGAAATAATTCTACCTGAATTTTGATTACAATGAAATTTCTTAATAACTTAGAGGGTCAAAACCCTTAAAACCTCTTATTGTTCACTTTGCTGAAAAAGTGTACCAGGAATGCAGCATAATTAAAAAAAACACAAACACATGCACCCGCAGACACCTGAAAATTATAAAAACTTTTGCATCCTTGTCACAAAATTTAGACCTAACATGGCTCATTGTGACCATGTGGAAAAAGTATATTGCCTATCAGTAGCTAAGAAATTGTGGGATTACTTATAACAGGTGTGGGCATCTCAAAACCAAATATGAATAGAATATGAGGAGGCAAGGCAGGGACAATATCTAAAATTACACCCAAAATGACCCATGCATGTTTTCAGTTTCTCCTCAACTACACAGCTTTTACTATTGTGGTGAATATTGTTTTTTACTTTGGGTGTCTATTTTCTGTTGTGACGATAAAGTTCCCCTCACTCACACAACTTTAAAGTTTTCTAGAGTGAATTCTCGTTTTGAGATACTGAAATTAAAATACAAAGAACAAAATACATAAACTCAGGAACTCAAGAAGGCAAAAGGGAATACAGATATCTGAAAAATGAGACTCAACAACTGCAGTATGATGATCAGGAATGACCAGAGAGCAGAAGAAGACCATGTGGCTAAGGGAAATATAAATGCTGTTATTAAGAAAAGTAAACAGACCTTTGCAGAAAACAGAAGCACCTGTATGAATATTAAGAGAACTATCAGAGGCAAGCAAACAGGGCAAGAGTGATAGGTGTTAGGAACATACAAAAAGGTTGTACAAAGGAAAGAAACAACAAAACAATGTCAAGGACAGGGAAGATGAGGGGACAAGATCTGGTATACCGTAGGAATAATTTGAAATAGGACTGAAAATCCTAAGTTGAAACAAGGTACATAGAGTAGGTGGTGTCCTGAAGAAATTGAGATGCCTGGGGAACAGGCCATAACAAAATGAGTACATGAGACATGCAAAGTATTGGGTTTAAAAACATAACAAAACCATTCACCTAATATACAATACATGAGATACCCAGAATAGCCTTCGACTTCAAGAAGAAAGTAATAAGTTGTTCAAATAATTTATGGGACTACAGAAGGGTGATCTCAATAGCCATCAATATTTCCACATGAGTGCACACTATCATTCACCAGGCTCAACTGCAGCAAGTAAACACTGTGTTAGGGAATTTAAAACCTCTATTTGTGGGCAAATTCTGGAAAGATAACAAAAGCAACACATTATACACACTAGTGCAACACACAATCAAATATAACGACCAAACAATCAATTATTGACAATGTAATGTAAATGGATAGGCAAAAAAAATTCACATGCACTTGCAGAGGCTTAACTTTCGGAGCCAGTGGCTCCTCCTCCTGGCAGAAGAGTTGAAGGGGAAGGAAGAGTGGTGAAGGAAAAAAGACTTGAGAGGTTTAGGAAAAGGGGTACTTGTTCAGAAAAGTCTCCCAGAACCCCTGGTCAGGGGAGACTTAAGGGGATGGCATGGGAAGGGAAGATTGACTGTTGGGGACTGCAGTGGATGAGATTTGAAAGCCTGAGAGCTTAAAGGTGGAAGACAGGGTAATATGCAAGACAGAGATTACTACTGGAACACTGTGTATGAGTTAATAAGAGTAAAAACTGTAATTGTATGTAACAGGGGTAGGATGGGGATGGGAAAAATAGACATGGCAGAAAATGAGAGTTGTACAAAACTAAAATGGAGTGAAAGGAGGAGTAGGTACTGTGAAGAAATGCTGAGATGGAAGCAGTTAACATAAATTAAGACCAGGTAGTTGGCGAGAACAAGGGACATGTTGTTGCACCATTTCTCACCTGTGGAGTTCTGAGAAACTGGAGTCTGGGATAAAAATCAGATGACACCTGTGGTGAAACAGTCACCGAGGTAATGACTGTCTCGTAGAGCATTCTCTGCTACAGGACATTGCATGTTGCTGGTATACTCTGTCTGCTTATGTCCTTTCACACTGATTAACGGTTGGGTGGTATTTATGCTGACATAAAAGGCCAAACAGTGTTTACATAACAGATGGTATATGACATGTGTCATTTCATAGGTGGCTCTCCCTTTGATGGTACATGTTTTGACAGATACAGGGCTGGAATAGCTGGTTGTAGGAGGGCGTATAGGGTAAGTCTTGCAGTGGTGACAGCCACATGGATAGGAGCCGTAGGGTAGGGAGAAGAGTGCGGAAGGAGCATAGCGTCTGACGGGAATGTTGCGGAGATAGGGAGGGCAACAAAAAGCTATTCTATGTGTGGTGGGCAAATTCCCAGAGAGAATGGATCTCATTTCAGGGTCTGATTATGGGAAATCATGGGTTCTGGGGGGGTGGGGGGGCGTGGCTTTCCTGGAATCCATAAGCCTTCAGCCCCTGGTTTGCTTTTGATACATTGATGATGTCATTGGCATATGGACTCAGAGTGAAGCTGACCTGTTAAAATTTTTGGACTCTCTAAATACCTTCTCCCAATTAAATTTCACATAGTCCTACCCTGAGTCCTATTTCTATTTTCTTGATGTTGATCTAATCCTCACTTAAGACAATTTACACACTTCTGTCCACATTAAACCTAGTAACAAACTACATTACTTACATTTTGACGGTTGGCATCCTTTCACTGTCTAATGTTTGCTCCCATACAGGCTTGGAATTTGAGACAATTGTATTTGTGTGGATGCAGACTCTTTATGGCAATACAACATTCTCATGTCAGCCTTAACTGGACTTAATTATCCCAACAGCCTGGTTCAAAAACAGTTTTTCTGGACCATCACATCCAATCCTGGTACTACTGGACCTGTCCACCTATGTATTGTAGCGGTAGCATCACCGCCTACCACACAGGGGGCCCAGATTCGATTCCCGGCAGGGAACTTGGTATTGTGTGTCCATCAACATTTTCATCATCATCGACTTACAATTTGACGAAGTGGTGTCGACTAAAAAGGACTTGCAATATGGCAGCAGAACTCACCGAATGGGGCCTCCCGGCCAACAATGCCATATGATCATTTCCATTTTCCACTACTGGTCCCTCCAAAACTCAACTTTAGAGCACACCACTTGTCACCCAGTATTATCCTGCTCTTGAATGTATTATTTTAAGCTACTTCAAAATTTTTAAGAGGGTAAAAACCTTTTCTTCTGACTATTTTTGGATATCATTTTAAAAGGAGATGCAGCATGTGCTTGCACAGGTAACATGTTAAAAAGCTTTATTCCCCATGTGTTTGTGCCTGCCACTTGTGTTTTTGTAAGTAAAGTAGCAGGCATGTCAATCTTTAATGTTCAGTGAGTATTATGGTTATAAATGGATTCCTTAAGGCTGTAACTTAAAATTTTTTACATAAAAAATGCAACTGTATATGCTGAGGTGATAAAGTCATGGGGTAGCTATACACAAATATACAGATGGTGGTAGTATCATGTACACAAGGTAGTACATTAGCAGAGCCATCATTTGTACTCATGTGAAAAGGTTTATACAATGGGAATTAACAGATTTGAATGTGGAATAGTAGTTGGAGCTTGATGCATGGACACTCCATTTAGGAAATAGTATGGGAATTGAACATTCTGAGACACACAGTGTCAAGAGTTTTCAGAGAATATCAAATTTCAGGCATTACATCTCACTAAAGAAAATGCAGTGGCTGATGCCCTTCACTTAATGACAGACCAGCAGTATTTGTATAGTGTTCTCAGTGCAAACAGACAAGCAAACTGGATGAAATAACCCCAGAAATCAATCTTGGATGTATGATGAATATATCCATTACAATATTGCAGCAGAATCTGGTATTTATTAGCTATGGTAGCAGACAACTGATGTGAGTGCCTCTGTTAACAGCAACACAGTGCCTGCAAAGTCTCTGCTGGGCTTGCGAGCCTATCAGTCAAAACCCAGGCAACAGGAGAACTGTTGCATGGTCAGATGAGTCCTGATTTGGGATCTCTGTTTGCCAGAATGTAATGCATGTATTCCCTCAGAGAGGCATTCAGCTCAAAATCAGTATAAACATATGCTAAGATGAGAATATGTAAAAGTGATATGCCCAGCAGTTGTGTACGGTTCAGAAACCTGTAGCATGACTAAATGGGCAAAGGAAAAACTACTAATATTTGAAATAAGAGTAATGAGGAAGACATGGATGTTAGATAAAGGAGATTGGAGAATAATGATGAATGACAAATCTTCAAGCAACAACCAACAATCCTACAAAAGGTTAAGAGCAGAAGAATCCAGTGGGCAGGCAATGTAGGGTAGTTGAAGGGAAACAAACACCAGACACACTGTGAGACAACCAAGGCTGTGCTGGATGGACAGCCTGGTGAATAACCCAGTAGTCCTAGGGACTGAAGACACCTGGAGGAACTGAGCACAGAACAAAGGAATGGATGCAGTGTGTGGGAGCAACACATGGTCTGCAGAGTCTGTGACTGCTGGATATGTATGTATGTATGTATGTATGTATATTAAGAGAGGTGGGGCTATCAGTGTACATAATTATTTAAAGTAAGAGATGCAAGACATTTTAGTTGTGGATATTCCAGACATATCCCACTCTGATGACAGTGGGGGAAAAAAGCGTAACAAGAACTCGGCAATAATTAATACATGACAACTTGTCATGTGTGTGTTCTGTATAACTGTTCCACATTATTTCTGAATCCAGATATACAACAATGACATTAAGAGATATACACTCATTGTCAACATTCAATATTTTTCTGGAGTATAGCCTCATATGGAATTGAAACACAAATGACTGGCAGGGAAGACAATAGGAGAATAGGCTTTTTCAATGTGGTTTAGAAAAGAATTATGAAGGCTTGATAAGTAGGCTCAGTAACTAATGAAGTATTGTGTTGAACTGGAGACAAAAGCTTTGTGGCACAACTTAACTAGAAGACATGTCAGATCGTCAAGGACATGCCCTGAGGTGTCAAGGAATATTAAGTTTGGTACTGAAAGGAAGGGTAGAGGTTAAACAGTTGTACAAGGAGACCATTTCTTAGCAACACTAAGCAGACTCAAATGGATACGGAAGCAGTAGTAATCCAGAGAAGACGACTTGCAAAGGATAGAGCTGAATAGTGCCAGTCTGAACAACCACCACAAACAAACAACATCCTACAGTCTGTTTTATGCTGTTACATGACTGGAATGGATGGCTATTCAAATAAATTAGTAAATAAATGTAGATGCATGAAAAAGTGACATATTAGGAACACTACTATCATATAGAGGAATTTAGGAAGACGCAGACAAATGATTTAACATTTTGACAAAGATATTTGCTCAGAGCGTGATACTGGACTGCCCCTGAAATCTTGCTTCTGATGACATACATTTCTAAGATTCTGGTAAAAGCCAACCTGTCGTGTAGGCTAATGTTTATGTTCACACCGTATGTTAATGCTCTCTGATTCTAAAGAGCATAAAGTCATCAAAAATGCCTCCTCTCCCCCACCCATCTGCTTAAGTGGAACCCTTGGTATCCTAGATATGTATTCTCCTGCACTCTGGAGGAATCAATGTTGATAGTAACTTGTGCTTCTACCACCGTTTAAAGGAGTGCACACGTTGCCCACTTTCACCATTAAATGTTTTGTCAACAAAGATTTTGCAGATGTCCAAAAGACATTTTGATCCTGCAGCCACTATGAATCAAGACACAAAGGAATTAAAGACGTTAGTTGTCAATGGACATTGATTTGTATCAGTGGAGCAAGTTGAAAACTTGTGCCAGACAGATGCGAACCCAGGCCTCCAGCTTACTAGGCAGATATGCTGACCACTATGCCACCTGGACACAGTGGCCATCACACCCACATGGACTAACCTGGATCACTTACTGTTAGGCACAAATTCTCAACTTCTACCACACACTGATGCAGGGTCCTAGCTCATTAGTTGTCGAGGCCGACGTAGTGGTCAGCGCATCTGCCTAGTATGCTGGAGACCACGAGTTCGAATGTGGGGGACTTTGAATGCTGGTCCAGCTCAAATGTTGCTCTTGCCTCATTTATACAAATTAATTCCTGCTGCAATTAATGTATGTAATTACTATGTGAAAAGATTTTCCATTGCATTACATTTTTCATTATTTTGCAAAGATATTGGCAGATAAACCCTTCAACTTATTTTTGTGTTCTTACATAGTAAGATTCAAGTTAATGTTTATGATCAATCCCTTTAGATGTTTGGTTAATTTATTTGGTTAACAAAACATAGGTTGTAGTAGTGTAAACTAGACTCCTTTCTGTTGCCTGAAGCAGATCTGTTACTTTTTCCGTTTAAAGTCTCCCTATATTAGTACACACGGTTATTCTAGGATAATAGTGGGGAAGGAAGATCAAAGAAAGTGGTCCTTCTAAAATGATAAGCTATAGTACACAAAAAGATGGGTTGGAAAATGTTCGGTACACAGTTGTCTAATATGAAAAACAGCACAGCCGAGGAAGCAGCAAAAACATGTAGACTTACAATTTTGGGTAAAAATTTGATGAGCTGATTTAGTATTGCAAGTTTCGAAAATACGGAAGCGTCCGATCCCGGCCGTCTACTTTGACCCATGACGTCACAAATATGGCGGAAACTACCATAAACCACGATTCCAAAATGGCGCATATAAAGTCGTTAGGTACACATTATGAAGACGCAAATACATCGAAACACACACACACACACACACACACACACACACACACACACACACACACACACACACACACAAATGGGGGTTTTAGGGTGGGGACGAACTAAATATAAACAAATTTAGACACCCGCCCCCATAAAAAACGCGAAACGACGAAAAAAACCGACATCACAAAACCCCCAAATACCACTAAACACAATATCATCTGGAATCGGACACTTCCCTTAACCTATATAGCTTAACAGCAGCTCCCGATCCCATAAATTAGGATCAAACACTTCCCTTGACCTATGTAGCTCAAGAAAATCTCCCGATACCAATACCAACATTCACATCCACACATTGCAATAAAACACTTCCCTCGACCCCAACACACCCAAAACAAAAAAAATAAAAACTTACCTCAAAAAAGTTCCGGCGCTACAAACTAGGTTGGCCTCGACAATAACACAGAAGCACTCACACACACCTGTACTTACCCCTGTACTTAATGAACTCTGAAAACACTTCACGGCAAAAAGAAAACCAATGAAGCACACTCCTCTCACTCACACCAGTCTCATGCGCGCAAAAACTTTGTGGGGATCTATAACAGAAATAATAAGTCACCACTACAATCTCGCGCATGTCCAACCTAGACTTCTCGAACCAGGAACCGCGCCGTGTGGGGCGCCAAACGTCGTCCTTTCGACAGCGCCACATATAACCGTCCCTGGTCCGAGACGCCGGAACTTTAGCCTAATTCATTTCTTCGCCACAAACAGAGCATTTCACAACCTCGGCGATTAAACCGAAAGGCTTGAAAAACTTGATCAGTTGCAAAGGAGTGTTCCCCATCATTTCCCTCAGACGCGCACTGTTAATTTTATCCGTCATATGCATTCCTGAACAAGAACAACAACCGATCAATTTTACTAAAATTACCACACAACGTACAGCGAACAACACTAAATTAACCTTCACAGAAAACCGCAAAATCGTTAAACTGAACATACCACGAGAGGGCACAACAAACCACAACACGACTCGACGACATCTAGAAACATGCTACACGCACAAACCAAACTCCACGCCGTCATGACGTCACACACCACAACACCCTTATGTCCCGGGTCAAAGCCGACCCACATTCAGAAAGAAAGCCTGTAGAATGTCTACTACAGGGCTCTTGTTTTCAGCAAAGGGGAGAGAAATTCTACAATCTTCTGATTGGTGCTATACTACACTTAATCTGAAACTAGATTGTGTTCTCTTATTTGATAGCAATTTCAAATTTTATTTGGTACTACTATGATTATTTTTTGAAGGCTCCAATTTTAGCAGTTATTTTCAGAACTCTCATGTTTTTTAAATTAATTTTAATTATTTTTTTTAAGCGTAAAATATAAATGGTGATATAAAGTAAGTATCTTGTGCCTTTAAAAGTTGATTTTTACTACTTTATTTTTTAAATAAAAACGAAATTGCGGGTCTGGTTTTCGGCACTTTCGCCTCTGTACCGTATATATAGCACACCCACAAGAAAGTGACACAGGTCGAAAAACGCCATTTTTTAGTTTGTCACCGAAAAATACATGTGGAGTGCCCAACATACACGAAAAATAATGGAATTTACTGCCAACAAAGTTTACTTTAAACTTAAAGAAAACTTATGTAATTTCAATATAAGTTTTATAATGTGTAAGACGACTTTCTCAAATATTGGATTTCTTGAGTTCTGTTACTGCACTTGGCGGCATGCAATATATAGTAGAGTTGATGGGGGAGGGGAGTCCTCCAGAACTACTAACTTTACTGGTCATTCATTCAGTTAAGCATTCACGAATATCTTGTTTCCACAAATTCCACCTGAAGGAATGTGGAAAGACTTAAGTTAACTTTACAAAAGCTGGTAGTAGGAACGAATGAAGGCTGCTTCTATAAAATATGAACCACAGCCAGAACTAATATTGCTTAAAAACTTGAAAGAGGTAACTTACCTAAATGCCCATACACAGTTTTCATTGGCATATTTAACTCATTGACTGCACTTTGTTTTAAAATTAAATCTTGCATGACGATGTCACCTGATAAAATATTGAATAACATGTAGGGGATTACAACACATAAAAAGAAAATACATACCGTACCTTATGGAAATTGTATAGCGGTACGCAACAGAACTACGATTCACCCGATATTGCTATGGTCACCTCCAAATATTCCAATTTGCAACTGAGATTGGTCTAAATTTTCCACATAGTCTCCGAGAAAACGATTCAAAAGATCTGCTACGATGTTTTCTAAAACCATTCTCACATATCAACCACACAGCACTTTCAAAACTGACTTGCTAAATATGGGTTGGAGCAAGTTTACAGTTCGTAACAACGCGCGCACGAATGCCCGGGCGACACTTCCTGCTACAGAACCTGTTATCAGGGCACGTGATGTCGTCAACACAGGACATGCGACAAAGTTTGTGGTTGGTTGGGACTTAGCGAAACTTCGACATTAGGATTTGTAAACACCGCCATGTCACCCAACCGACCTGCAGTCCTCTGCCGAAACCTACGACCGGCTGCGACGCACACGTCAGCAGGCAAAATGCGGTTCTACACCTGTTAACTCGTAGCTGGGCACTTGCATACTAACGAGAACTGGGAGCCGCTTTTATGGTGTCTTACTGGTTTCTTGTACCACAACGAAATACGCAACTTTGCAGTATGCTTCAAAGCACAGCTGAAATTGCTGCGAGAGGAGAGAAAAAGCAGTCAAACATTTGTGACAACGAAGATTAATAATTTAATTTACGCTCGGTTTATTGTACATCTACATCTGTACTCTACAAACTACCGCAAGGTGCATGGCAGACGGTACATCCCATTGTACGAGTTTTTAGGGTTTCTTCCCGTTCCATTCACTTATGGAGCGCGGGAAGAATGATTGATTGAATGCCTGCGTGTGTGTGTGTGTGTGTGTGTGTGTGTGTGTGTGTGTGTGTGTGTGTGTGCGTGTGCAGTTCAATTCCATCACTCTGCAACACCATTCTGTTCTGGCGTGTAAGGAGTTGTTGTTTCATGTTTAATTCCATTCGTCTGTAAAAATAACTTCATGCGCTGATTGACGAACTGTTTTCCGTTGTCTGTTCGAAGTATTTTGATTTTTCGACCAGTTTCTACTCGTGCTTTGAATTCGATGAATGTGCCACAGACTTCTGTTGTTGATTTTATCATATAACCAAAAGATTTTCTTGACAGATCATCCGTAAAAGTGAGAAGATATCGTGATCCTCCCCACGAAGCCATGCTCTTTGGTCCACAAACAGCAGAATGCACAATGTTAAGTAGATCTTTTGCTCTTCTACCTGAAGTTTTAGGAAAAGGTTGTCGAAACTGTTTACCTTTTATGCAGGGAATACACGGATCTAAATTGACGTTCGACCAGTTCAGTCCATCAGCCATTTTTTCTTTTAATAAATGCATGCTTACACGATTCAAATGTCCCAATCTTCGATGCCGCAATTCATAACTGTCAATTTCTACAACATTTTCGTAATGATGCACTTCACCTAATAGATACATACCACTCATTTGAGTTGCAGCTGCTACTGGTGTTCCATAAACAATTACATCACATTTCTTGTATACACCGCACTGCACATTGTCAAACAATACACACAATCCACGTCTTGTCGTCTGACTAACCGACAGTAGGTTGTAAGCAAAGCTTGGAACATACGCAACATCAGTAGCAGTTATCTGTTTATTCTTGTCGTCATAAGTAACTCGAAGATGAACATCGCCTTCTCCAATAGCCTGAAGATTGCTGTTACCTGCTACTGTCACTTTAGCAGCTGTGGGCGATTGGAAAGTGTTGAACGAGGCTCTCTGATCCGTCATGTGTCGTGAACACCCGGAATCCACAAACCAGCCGTCACTATGACGCGAATATGCAGTTAAAGCCATCCACACAGTTTCGTTTTCAGTACTCACTGCATTCGCAGAATTTGAAAATTTATTTGGTTTCTTCTTTGCTCTACACTCATTCCCCTTATGACCAGGTTTCTGGCATTTATAACACTTAACAGGCTTGATATTTCGCACATCTCTTCTGGTGTTTACTGTCCTGCTTACTAGCTACCAGCGCCGAATCCGTGGTGTCATTTGTGGATGCAAACTGACGTTTCGTCGATTCTTGAATTAATCGCTGACTTACTAAATCACTAGTAATCTTGACACCCGAATTCTCAATTGCCATAATCAAGGGTTGGAAATCTGCTGGAAGTCTACTAAGCATAATTGCAACTACGAAATCATCGCCCATTTTCTTACTAATGCTTCGAATTTGTTGAGCAAGTGACATAATTTTCGACAAATACGCCTCCATATTTTTCTCAGGAGCCAATCGTACATTCATCAAGCATTATAACAGCCCAATATAACTAGATAAACTGTTATCTTCAAATGCAGATTGTAAATTTTGCCACTCTTCTTTAGCAGTCGTTGCTCCACGAACATTTGGATACACAGTTGAATTTACAGAAAACATAATTTTGATAATGCTTTCTGTACATTCTTCTCATCTTCGTCAGTGCCAGCAATTGTGTCCCTTAGTCCCTCATGTTTCAGGCACATTTCCATCGCGAATTTCCAGTCGTTGTAGTTTGTCATACCGGTCAACTTTTCAAAATTAAACAGTGATTGTCCACCCAAAGCCATCTTCAATACGTTCAGATAATTAAATAAATAAATCTTGAAAGTTTCTCTGCAAAAAGAAAATACGACAGCAACACGTTGAACACACGCGAAAATTATGTAATATTGATTTATCAGTTTATTTCTTTGGTATGCAAAGTTCACTAATCCCTCCTGGGCCCATAACCTATTAGTTACTGACTCTAATTAGTCCTCTGTGAGATTATAAAGTTGACCTTTTAATCAAATACACAATACATCATATTGCCAGGAACACACATTTTTAGAGACTATTTATTCAGCAACGTTACATAGCAAAGATCGTCCGCAGCTCGTGGTCGTGCGGTAGCGTTCTCGCTTCTCGCGCCCGGGTTCCCGGGTTCGATTCCCGGCGGGGTCAGAGATTTTCTCTGCCTCGTGATGACTGGGTGTTGTGTGATGTCCTTAGGTTAGTTAGGTTTAAGTAGTTCTAAGTTCTAGGGGACTGATGACCAAAGCTGTTACGTCCCATAGTGCTCAGAGCCATTTGAACCATAGCAAAGATCAAAGAGAAAACATAAACTACCATACATATAACACATCAAAGAGTAAAATATGATTGTTCCGCTCCCCCCCCCCCCCCCCCCACCCCTACCACCCATGCACCCTTGCAGGGTCGCACACATTGCCACCCGCACCGCCCCCGCCACTCACAAGCACGCTACTAGTTCGTTTCTTTCGCTAGTCGACTCGACTGAAGCGAGTAGCTGTACTTTCCTACGTAGTACGCGCTTTCGCGACAACGTATTTTATACATTTCTGTCTGGCACATAAAGAGCTAACACATACCTACGAGAAAAGTCGCGGCCATTAAAGTGACCTCCATACGTTGTTCGAGATATGTCGCGAAAATGCTACTGTTTTCTGCTACAGAGAACTTTTCGATACGTAGCGTTGTAAATACGGACTATTCGCCGAATAGGAAGGTACTTTACATTCAGCAGGAGAAATATTAAGACAAGAATGAATAAGTAAAAAGTCCTAGTTGTAGCAAGTGCAAGTGTGAAGATTTCTCAAGAGTGAGAGTTACCAGTTGGTTTCGAAGTATTAATAATAGTAATTCATAGAGACTCGTTAGCAATATTTTTACTAATAATGTAACAATAGTTTCCCATACCTAACTCGTAATACGAGTAACTATTGATGTGTCTATCCCCGGTAATAGTGACTTTCGAGAAGATTCCTAAAAACGAATTGTTACATAGGAATGCATTAAAAACATCGAATGCACTAGAAAGGAACGGAATCGACAATAAGAGTTCCACACACGTAAATTGCAGGATGACGTCATCATTGGAAACTCGCCCTTATATAAAGCGTCGTAATGTACATATTGGCTTGTCAGTTTCACAGTAGGTATCTCTGTTCACACTACATAAAAGTCTGGAAGCAGACATTCTGGCAGCGAATGTTCTCTAAACAATCAGAGCCACATATAGTGTCGCTGCCAGGTAGTCAGTTTGAAAGCTACAATCGTTGCGATAACTTGGAAGTGATAAAAGTGAACAACTGCGATTACTGGCTATTACCATGGACTTCAATCAGTGTTGTGCTTAGTGATATTCTAAATGCGCGGGGTGTGATCGTGTGTTTTAGTGCTACGTCTACTAGCGTTGGATTTTTAGTGCGAATAGACTGTTTATTCGAGAATTAAACTTTGCATGTGACTTGATTATTTTTCATTACGGTAAAAGTAAAGGTAGCTTAAGATACCTTTAGCGCCCCCTTCTTGAGGTTTTTCTGTATCAGACACGGGCCATGTCACGTCATTCAGATGCCGTAATAGGCAAACGAGAGGGGTTAGTTGCCACCTCCCCCCCCCCCCCCCCCGGATGTGGTATGGAGGAAAATGGGGTCATTACACGGCTCTCATGGCTCTTGTAGACTACTTTTTTTAGACATGGGAGCCGCTACTACTCACTCAAGTAGTTCCTCAGTTGGTATCAAGGGGTGGGTGCAACTCGTTCCAGGCCTCTCACCGAGTAAAAATTTCGTGGAAGCAGAGTACTGAGAATTGAACACAGATCCTCCGCAAGAGAGTCCGATGCAATGACCCGTTTTTCTTTCTTTTTTTCATGTTTTTCATATTCTTACTTTCGATCCGTCTCTTTTTCGTTATGTCTTCAGTGGTCCTTTGAGATTGTCGAATGACACATTTCCAATTTCTCTCTATGAGAACCTCACTCAATGAATACCATAGCAGAATACTGAAATGACATTTCACAAAATCCAAAGTAGTTCTGGTCATATCTAAAGGCTGTTAGTGGCACCAAAGTTAGTGTCCAGTCCCTAGCCAATGACACAGGAATTGATATTGAGGGTAACAAAGCAAAAGCTGAAATGCTTAACTCCGATTTCAAATGTTCCTTTACAGAGGAAAACCCAGAATAATTCCTCCAATTTAATCCTCATACCACTGAAACGATGAATAAAATAAGCATTAGTCTCAGTGATGTTGAGAAACAGTTGAAATCGTTGAAATTGAACAAATCTCCGAGCACCAATGAAAACCCTGTCAGACTCCACGCTAACTATAATATGTTATAGATGACCTGAACAAAAAACCGTGCCCAGTTCTTGGAAAAAGGCACGGGTCACACCCATCTACAAGAAGGGTAGTTGAAGCGATCCACAAAACTACCGTATATCCTTGACATCGATTTGTTGTAGAATCTTAAAACATATTCTGAGCTCAAACATAATGAGATATCTCCAACAGAATGATGTCCTCAATGCCAACCAGCATGGGTTTCGAAAACATCGATCATGTGAAACAACTCGCACTTTTCTCACATGACATACTGAAATCTTTGGATCAAGGCGACCGGGTAGATGCAGTATTTCTTAGTTTCCGAAAAGCATTTGGCTCAGTACCGCACAGGGGTGGTGGCAGCGGGGGAGGGGGGGAGGCGGTGGAGGCTATAGTCCCCCTTCCCATGGTGTATGATATCAGGCTGGATAAAATGACTTCAGAAGTCAGCGAATATATTACTCCAACAGATTCAATCATTTTCTTTTATAGTTATGTAGCTATATAGGTTGCAATGTATTTCAAACACATTTTAACAAAAGAAAAAGTGTGAAAAATAGCTTACTATCGAAACCAATAAATATCATTTAACTTAAAATAGGCGTCTTATTATTTATTAAAACACATTTTTTTACCCTGAACTCTAAAACAGGTACCAAAAACTACTATAAGCAACACTAAATTTTACCAGTTTGTCAGTAGAGAACCCAAACTCTCCTTTTGTGAAGTGATATTCCAGTCCCCATCACCACCATCACCACCATTAGCCCCTCCCTTGACCGACTTCTAGAATCGCTCCTGGTACCGCATCTATGCTTCTTGTCAAAAGTACGATCATATGGGGTATCAAGGGACGCAGCATGCTATCTTGGATGGAGAGTCAAATGTCAAGTTCTCTTAAGATGTTTTTCTGTTGTACTGTGTAAAAGCTTGTCCTTAAAGTCTCTCTTTTATTATGTATAGAAAATTTTTTTTATTGGGCCTTCCAAAGAATTAACTTGAATTTTCCTTAATATGGCATTTAGCAGGGATTTGTTAATGCTTAGCCTTTAAAGAATTTCCTTAGCTGATCTGAAATATTATCTTAGCCTTTAGCCGAGAAGATATTGTAATTTTGCTTAAGTAAGGCCTTCAACCATTACTTTAAATCCTGGTGTTTTAAAAGCAATCATTTAAACTTATTCTGGAGAAGTTACTTGGGCCCTCAGCCGTGAATTAATCTTTGTTGTTTTAAAGAGAAAACTGTGCATTGGTTTGAGGAATAAAGTTGTGTGTGTTCTTGTATAACTAACAGTAATGGACCTTAGCCCCTTTCCACAACCTGATCCAGTCTTTCCTGTGAAACCAGCTTTCAGCTGTTACAATAAATGCTATTCCATGCTTCGAAAACTAAAATTTTCCATTTTGACAAATGAAAGTACCAATATCGCTTCAGTCAGTCCTGCTTATACTGTTGTGTGCAGTTATGGTGGAATGGAAAGCCAGATATTGAGTAAACTTTTCAATTTGACTGAAATTATAAGTGTCGGCAACTGGGGTAACCAGTATGGGAAACTCTACATGTACATCTACAGCTACATGTGTACTCTGCAAACCACCGTGACCAAACTCTTAAATACTTCAATAAGTGTCGGCAACTGGGGATAACCTGTATGGGAAACTCAATCTACATCTACAGCTACATCTGTACTCTGCAAACCACCGTGAGGTGCATGGCAGAGGGAACATGTCATTGTATCAGTTATTAGGGATTCTTCCCATTCCATTCACATATGGAGCACAGGAAAAATGATTGTTTTAATGCATCTGTGCCTGCATTAATTACTCTAATCTTGTCCTCATGATCTCAATGTGAGCGATATGTACGGGGTTGTAATATAGCCATGGTCATCATTTAAAGCCTGTCTTGAAACTTTGTTAATAGACTTTCTCGGAATAGTTCACACCTGTCTACAGAAGTCTATCAGTTCAGTTCCTTCAGTATCTCTGTAACATTCTCCCACAGATTGAACAAACCTGTGACCATTCGTGCTGCCCTTCTCTGTATACATTCAATATCCTCTGTTAGTCTTACCTTGTGCGAGTCCTAAACATTTGAGCAATATTCCAGAACCGGTCACATAAGTGAGTTGTAAGCAATCTCCTGTGTAGAGTGATTGCACTTCCCCAGTATTCTACCAGTAAACCCTGCCTCTGTAGCAGTGCAATAGCATTACCACATACCTCGCAAGACGGCCCAGATTAGATTCCCAGCAGGGGAATGGGTGTTGTATGTCCTTCATCATTCTTTTCATTATCATTGACATGCAAGTCGACGAAGTGACGTCAACTAAAAAGACTTGCAATACTGCCGCCGAACCCTGAAGGGAATATCTTGGCCAATAAATGCCATACAATCACTTCATTTCTTTACCAATAAATCGAAGTCTTCTACCTGCTTTACCCATGACTGAGACTATGCGATCATTCCATTTCATATCCTTACAAGGTGTTAAGCTCAGGTATTTGTATAAGCTGGCTAATTCCAGCAGTGAGCCATTGATATTATAGTCATAGGATGTGTTTTTTTCATTTCATAAAGTGCACAATTTCACATTTCTGAACATTTAAAGCAAGTCTAAAATCTTTGCACCATCCCAAAATCTGATCAAGATCTGACGGAATATTGATGCAGCTTCTTTCAGCTAGAATTTTATTACAGATAACTGCATCATCTGCAAAAAGTCTGAGGTTACTCTTAATATTGGGGAACTATTAATATTTTCTGCGAGATCATTAATATACAACATGAACAGCAACAGTCTCAGCACACTTCCCTGGAGGACACCAGATGTTACTTCTACATCTGACAACTACTATCCATCCAAGATAAAATGATGCATCCTCCTTACCAAAAAGTTGCTTTATTTATTTATATAGTCCTTCAAATCCTATATGTATAGAATATATACAAGGATATTGGACATGGTTAGGTATTTACAAGATAGAATACAGTTTGTATTGCAATCCTAAGGACTAGATATTGAAGTAATTTAGCTTCATACATACAACAAACATTACAGGCAACATACAAAGTAGAATATTAATAGTGCATCTTTATTTTTGTTGTTTGGCTTTTATATATTCTGTCAGACTGTAAAAGCAATGATCAATTAAATACGCCTTTACTTCAGCCTTAAAACTACAGAGATTACTTATTAATTTAATATGGTTAGGTAAATTATTGAAAATCTTTATCCCAGTATGTAGAGTGCCTTTTTGGCACAATGATGTTCTCACCTGTTTCATATGAAGCTCAGATTTTTGCCTTGTATTGTGTGCATGTAAATCTTCATTTTTTAATAAGATATCTGGGTGTCTATCAATATATTGTTTGATGAAAACTGATGTTTCGTAGATAAAAATGCAAGGAAGAGGAAGAACTGACAATTTTTTGAATATGGGTCTGCATGATTTCGTATTGTTTACCCCTTCAATAATTCTTAGTATTCTCTTTTGCATCCTGAAAAGTTTAATATTTGTTGTTATATTGCCCCAGAAGATCATGCCATGTTTAATTACAGAATGCACGTAAGAGTAGTATACATTTAACAGGCTGGCTTTGCTGCAACAAGTTTAAAAAAAATGGAGCAAATAGTTCTGAGCACTATGGGACTTAACATCTGAGGTCATCAGTCCCCTAGAACTTAGAACTACTTAAACCTAACTAACCTAAGGACATCACACACATCCATGCCCGAGACAGGATTCGAACCTGTGACCGTAGGAGTTGCGCGGTTCCGGACTGAGCGCCTAGAACCGCTTGACCACCGCGGCCGGCAACAAGTTTTTAAGATCCGTATCTTGTAGCAGGTTTTGCTTAGTTTTCGTTGCAAATATTCAATGTGTACCTGCCATTTTGTGTTGTTCTGGAGCCAGAGTCCCAGAAATTTAGTGCTGTCAACAATTTCAAGAACTCTGTCCCTTAGTTCTATTTCTATGTTTGGGTGGTGTCTTTCTTTTACATGATAGAAGTTCAGTGCTACTGTCTTTTCTTTGTTTATAATTAGCTTGTTATAACTGAACCACTGTTCTACACTGTTTGTTGTTTGGATGGCGGAGTCTTTTAGTTTTTCTTCTGTTTTACCACTAATAAAGAAACTTGTATCGTCTGGAAACTGGAGGGTAGTTTGGCAATACTTGTTGTACATAAGATCATTGACATAGAGGAGAAACAGAATGGGTCCTAGTACTGATCCTTGAGGGACGCCATATTTCACATTTTTGATATCCTGAATAGGATAAGAAGTGGCACTAGTAGTACACCAACTAAAAAATAAAACTTCAGAAGGACTTGATGAAATCCCAGTCTGCGTAATTAAAGATTGTATAGACTCCATGAAGGGCCCATTAACAGACATAATTAATGAATCTTTCGAATCTGGATACTTTCCGGAGTACCTAAAACAAGCAAAAGTTATACCTATCCTTAAAAACGGAGATGTGGAAAATGTAGAGAACTACAGGCCGATCTCTATACTGTCTATCATTTCTAAAATAATAGAAATACTAGTCAAAAAGAGACTGCTAAATTACCTGAATAAATATAATCTCCTTTCCAATGACCAATTTGGTTTTAGGGCCGGAAAAGGCACACAATATGTTATAGCACAGTTCACTAAAGTAATTTTAGAAGCACTGGACAAAGGTGAAAATGTAAGTGGTATCTTTTTAGACTTGTCCAAGGCCTTTAATACAGTTGACCACAAAATCTTACTTCATAAATTAGGGCAAATAGGAATAAGAGGTGTGACAAAGAAGTGGTTCAAATCATACTTGGAAAACAGAGTTCAACGAGTTCAGATATCACAAGTTTCAAACAATTCCCTTATAAAACACCTGTCTGACCCAGAAAATGTGAATATAGGTGTCCCACAGGGAAGTGTAATAGGCCCAATATTGTTCCTTATATACATTAACGACTTCCCACAAAGTATCAGACATGGCGAAATAATACTTTTTGCTGATGACAGCAACATAGTAATAACAGGTGAAAATCCAACACAACTGTCAGAAAGAGCAAACGAGGCTCTCAATGATGTCCACAACTGGTCATTAAAAAATAAAGTAACCCTAAATGTAAAGAAAACTAACTATATTAACTTCCAATTGAACAAAAAACACAATGCCACTAGAATAAAAGTTAATAATAATGAATTAGAATGCGTAACAAGTACCAAATTCTTAGGGATGCATGTAGACAGCCAACTGAAATGGACAAACGATGTCAACATTTTGGCAAAGAAATTATCCACAGCATGCTATGCTCTTAGAATCCTTGCACCGATATGCAGTAATACCTGTCTTAAAATAACATATTACGGATATCTACACTCAGTCCTCAGCTATGGGATCATGTTTTGGGGAACAAGTGCCAGTAACATACAAACTGTGTTCAAAGTACAAAAAAGAGCCATAAGGATAATAACAAATAGCAACAACAAGGCCCACTGTCTAGAATTATTTAGAAAGCTAGGAATTCTAACTGTTTCTTGTGAGTATATCTTTCAGAACATAATGTTCATTAAGAAAAATTTCAACATGTACAACACAAACAGCCTAATACATGACCATGAAACAAGAGCTTGTCACTACCTCCATCTAGATAGAAAGAACAAGGCAAAGACGCAAAAAAGTATATTTTATAATGGGATAAAACTGTATAACAAATTACCACAAAAAATTAAAGAAATAAATGAGCCCCTCACTTTCAGACAAAAGCTTAAAACCTTTTTAGTAAGTAAAAGTTGTTATACTGTAAAAGAATATTTAACATAGATGTAGATTGTTAACAACATATGATATTATCACCAAAATATTATGTAATTATAAATATGTGTATGACTAGTTATAAAAACTACACAAAATATGAGAAACCTGTTTAATTGTAAATGTATGTGTGCTCGTGTTGTAATCTGACAACATCCATACAATATTTATTGTTCCACGGATGAATAAATAAATAAATAAATAAAAGTAGTAGCTGATTTTGTTAGGGTCAGTATATTGCACTTCAATCACCAGTTTGTGACCACATAGGTATGTCTTGAGCCACTCATTGGATATACCTCTAATTCCTAATTGATCAAGCTTCTGCAGTAGGGCATTATGATCAATGACGTCAAAAGCTTTAGATTAATCAAGACGTATGCCTGTCACAAACTCACTTGCATCCAGTTTCGTACAGATTTCATTAAGAAATTCAAATATTGCACTTTCAGTTGAATAGCCTTACCTGAAGCCATGCTGTGAAGGAGAGAGAATTTTATTTTTATTTAGGAAATCAGACAATATCTTATAAAAAAAAATTTCTAAAATTTTTGAAAATACAGGCAGTAGGGCTATTGGTCTATAATTTGAAACACATTCTGGATATCCGTTTTTGAACAGTGGTTTCAATTTTGCTGTTTTTTAAGCATGAAGGGAATGTTCCTGATGCCAGTGAGCTGTTGCACAAGTTTGTCAAGGGTTCAGCTAAGGCAAGACAGCATTTTTTAATAATTGCATCTGGTTGGTTGGTTTGGGGAAGGAGACCAGACAGCGTGGTCATCGGTCTCATCGGATTAGGGAAGGATGGGGAAGGAAGTCGGCCGTGCCCTTTCAGAGGAACCATCCCGGCATGTGCCTGGAGTGATTTAGGGAAATCACTTGCATCTGGTATTCCATCAATTCCACATGAGTACCCTGTTTTCAAGCTTTTATAACTGATAAAATTTCTTCAGTATTTGTGGGTGAAAGGAACAAAGATGTAGACACATTTCTCACACTATTGCATGATGGAGGTGATATTTTGTTGTATTCTTCCAGTCCACTCACCAACTGTTCACTTAAGTTTGCAAAATATTTGTTGAAGGTCCCTGCAATTTCTGTTGGGCAAGAAATCATTTGACCTTCATAACATAAGTTCATATTTTTATATTGTTTAGTTTCACTTGTTGTTTTAATTTTTATAACTTCCCATATAGCTTTAGATTTGTTTTTTGAATTTTCAATGTATTTGTCATTTGCCATTGTTTTAGCTTTCCTTACAAAATTTTTGAAGATCCTCTTGTAATTCTTCAGGTACAAATGAAATTCATGAGGCATGTTCTGTGTCTTTGCTATATTGTGTAATCTTCTTTTCTCTGCACAAGAGATTCTAATACCTGTTGTAATCCATTTGTTCTTTTTGAAGTTAGGTTGACATTTTTGTTTTTTTAAGGGAAATGCAGCTTCAAAGTATGACATGAAGATTTCCATGAATTTTTCAAACTTTTTGTTAGTATTTTCACACGTATACACTTCATACCAGGTTTCTTCACTTAGTCTCTGTACAAAAAGATTTATTTGTTAGTGAATTTCCTTGCTTCTTTTACAAGTTCCTCTTTCTCAGTTGTTTCACTTGGGGTGTGCAAAGCAATAAACTGTGCATAGTGATCACTGAAGCCAGTATTAAGATTTCCGGCACAGAAATTGTGATTTACATTTTTGTTTATTAATATCTGATCAATTGTTGATCTAGTTGTTGGTGTAACTCTTGTAGGAGAGTCTATGGTGACTTTTATGTTATATGTTTCCAATAGGGTCATCAAGCTTTGCTGGTCTTTTGATATTTCTTGAAAATCAGTATTAAAATCTCCACATATGATCACTGTTTTGTTGATGTTTTTAACAGTATTTAAAGCTGCTTGTAGTTGATGACAGAAATCATTTAAGTACCCATCAGGGTTCCTATTTAAACAGATGATTATTAATTTTAATGCAGAGTGTTCAACTGCGGATACTTCAAAAACTTTCTCTTCAGCTAACAGTTCAATGGGTTTTATGTTACAATAATCAGTGCCACTTTTAACAAATATACATGACTGGATGTAATTCTAGAGAATGATGATGAAAGATTGAAGTGTGTAAGTTTTGTGACTGACATTGCATCTTTAGGCAGCCAGTGTTCAGTTATACACATTACAGAAGCGTTTTTTAGCTCATCAGTACATAAAATTTCAACTTCACTTAATTTGTCTAGCAATGATTGGACATTTTGATGAATCAGCATGAAATTAAAGGATTTGTTAGACTTTGGCATATTTAATTGATCACTTACCTTTACCTTGTCAATAAAAAATCATTCAGGTGTGCTGGAAGTACTGCTTTTCTTTTCCCAACTGCACCTATTCTTCTATTATCATCTGCAGCAGAATTTTCTTCTGTGTCTGGCTCCCCTGGTGGTTGTTCAGCTGCTGATCCTACTGTTGATAATATTGCTGCTGAGAGCTTGGTCTGCAATTTGTAGAGCTGTTACTGCATTCATTGTTGTTGCTGTGCCTTAATATTGGAGGCACCTTGTTCCTTCTTTTGTTGTTGATGTTGGTGAGTGAGGTCTTGCTGACGTTGTTTCCTTCCAATATTTGGGGGGCCAATCCAGGATGATTTTGCTTTTGAGTGTTTGATGCCTCTTGATGATAATTTCTTCAATTTTTCCGACGAGCAGTTTTTTCCCCGTGTTCTTAACGTGCAATCCATGTAATGTGTGGAGTCTGCACCCAATATTGTTAACATTTACGAGTTCTACATTTCTGAAGTGTTTGCAAAGTAATGAAATTTGTTTGTTGGCATTGATTATTTCTTTATTTACACATGACCAAGATGGTAAGTCATGCCGATGTGGGATGTTCAGCACTAAAACATTTGTGTGTGTCAACTGTCCTAAGCACCTTTTTAGTTCTTGTTTTGCTTTGTGTGTTTCGTTTCTATATACGTCATTTGACCCACCAATTAGCACAACAAAGTCTTCAGAGGATAAGTCATCAATGTCTGTAGATCCTACATGTTTGCAAACTTCTGACATAGAAGCACCAGGCTTTATGTAAGCGATTGTTTGTACACTGGACTGACCGTTCAGAAGGCGAGCAAATCCACAACCATGGCTGTCTGCCATCACAACTACTTTTATTCATTTAGGTTTCTCTGCATGTTTAGAAGGCCCACTGGCGTTATGGCCAAACAATTTAGTATCAGCGCTGGACAAACACTTGATATTTAGGTCACGCAAGTGTTCAGGTCTTTCAGTTTCATATCCTTTCATAACAGTAGTTGGGTTGTTAGGCATTCTTTTGGATGTATCACTCAGCGAATTTGTAGTTTCATATTCAGCTCGGAAGTTAGTTTTATCACATGCACAATGTGATTATCTTGCACAGTTGATTGCACACTGAACCTGCTTGTAAACGCGATATTAGGCTCATACAATAAGCTTCGTTGCGAATGAGGCACTTTGTTTTTCACGTTGCCCGGAATTTCGTGGTTACTGTGAGGCGCGTTTGATGTAGGTTCACACTTTCCGGACGTAAGTTTTTTTAGTTCGCTAATCAGAGTATTAATGGTTAGTTGCAGACTACTTACACGATCATTTAACTTTCTGATTGCATCACTACAATTCGTGCACCCGCTGTTTTTATCGGTGCAATTTTCACTTTTTTTCGCATGAACACTATGTATATCAACACTAGCCGCCATCTTGCTCTAACTCCTCAGTCCAGTCACAAATCTCTGCATAAGATCATACTTTTGACAATAAGCATAGGTATGGTAAAGATTGAGTCAAATGCTTTTTGAAAAACAAGAAATATTGCATCTATCTGATTGCCTTGAGCCAAAGATTTCAGTACCGTATGTCACATGAGAAAAGTGTAAGCTGGGTTTTACATGCTGGGTGTTTCCAGAATCTATGCTCATTGGCATTGAGAACATCATTCTGTTCAGGATACCTCATTATGTTTCAGCTCAAAATATGTTATGCGATTCTACAAGAAACTGATCTCAGGGGTATTGGACAATTTTGTCGATCACTTCCACTACCCTTCTTGTAGCCAGTTGTGACCTGTGCTGTTTTCCAAGAATTGGGCACAGTATTTTGTTCAAGGGATCTATGATAGACTATAGTTAGTAGAAGGGCTCACTTAGGTGCAAATTCAGTATAGAATCTGACAGGGATTCCACCAGGCTGTGGAGCTTTGTTCAATTTTAACGATTTCAGGTGTTTGTCAACACCACCGGCACTAATACTTACTTCATTCATCTTTTCAGTGGTACAAACATTAAATTGGGGCAATTGGGTTTGCATTGTTTTCTTTACAGCCAAACACATTTCATTAAATGTCTCTCTGTCTATAGACATGCACGTTGTTTTATACCTATTATGCGATCTCTTTGTTTCTTTAGAAGTTTCTTTACAGTGATGGTATACTGTGGAGGTTCCTCCAATTATGAGCTGTTCTGCTGGGTACATATCTATCCAGTGTATCATCAACAGCTCTTTTATATTTGAGCCGTATTTCCTCCACTCTGTCCTGAAAGTTTGAAGTTCCTTGGTGAGATATGACACTGTTGATTTGTTATCTAGTTTACTGAACATGTATATCTTTCAGCTTGGTTTAGTTGTCCTTTGTATTTTGTTAATCATTGTTGCCACAACTGTAGTGTCATGTTTCCACTGATACCAGTTTCGATGTGGACATCCTCAATTACATCAGGTCTATTTGTTGCCGTAAGATCCAATATATTTCCGTCATGAATGGGGTTCCTATCTATCTGTTGTAGGTAGTTTTCAGAGACAGTATTTAGTAAAATTTCATAGAATGTTTTATCACGCCCACCACTAAAAAAACTAATTTTTTTGTTGGATGATTAAAGTGTATAACAATGATGACTTTATGACTGGGGAACTTATGTACAAGTGTACTGCGGCTGATTCTTAAGTTTTTGGTTACATCAGCAGATGAGTCTGGTGGGCAATAGCAGGATCTAATTATCATTTTATTTCACACTTCTGATACTGAATCTTGCCAAAAAATCTCACATGCAGCTTCAGTTTCTATCTCGGTGGATTTGAGTTCCTTGTCTACTGTGACAAATACACCACCTCCATTTCCCATTTGACTATCATTTTGATATACACTTAAGTTTTCCCCAAAAATCTCACTAACATCAATTTCTAATTTCAATGAGTTTTCTGTTACTGAGTATTAGCTGAGCTTCACTGCTTTTCATGAGCGCTTCAAATGCTGGCACTTTGCTGCAAATGCTTGGGGAGTTTACCTGTAGGATTTTAATAGTCTCACCTGTGGGAGGCATGTTTTTCAATCTTACACTGATACTTCTAGGTTTCGTACAGCTATTGTCATCTGAATTGGATGGAGAGTTGTGTAATCTAAAACAACCCTTGTGGGCACCTCACATACAGTCAGCTACCTGAGTAGGAGCCTTTGATGTGTAGTGCACATCTGGTCTATTTATGGCCCAGGTCCAGGTAGTTGCAACCTAGCTTATCACAGAACCTTCGATGTCTCTGGTTCAGTCCTTCCGCTTGATTCAGATCCATTCTGTGGACAATGTTGCAAATTGTGAGCTTCATTGAAGGCTGGTCTTTTACACCTCCTCTGCCAGTCGTGGGAATGACGCAAGAATGACCCCAGAACCCAAACTACAGGCATCATTTGTGCCACAGTCTGCAGTTGGTTGCATCCTGTTCCCTCAACGGCTGATGGAAGAGCCTCTTCAACATGTTGACTGAGGCCCTCAGGCATACACACTGACTGCACCTACTGTTCTTTCCTATCCCTTGCTGCAATTTCCCTCCGAGGTACCACCATTCGCAATATGTTGGACTCCTGGCACTTTATAGACCCCTACCAATTTACATTGCCTCCTCTTGACACCAGACAAAACAGGTATCCCCAAAACAGGTGACGTGAGTCCCACTGCCCCAGTTTCAGTTTCAGTGACAGGCAGTACCTCATTGTTTGTTAGAAGGATCAGTACAGCACCCTGAGTCCTCCCTGGTCCCTGTCCACCCTGTACAGGATGCCCAGACCTACCACTGAAACGCCACTCTCAGTCAAGTGGATGAGTAACAACAGACCCTGTACTTTCAGCAGAGAAGACAGGACCCACAGCAGAGGACAAAACTTGGTGCCGAAATCACAAGTACACGATTCTCTTGCTACATACCAGTTTTTAATACCTGTCAATGGCTTGACAGTAAATAGGGCAATTTCCAGCTACCACACTTTGGAAATAAAATGCTACTTTCTTATATGAACTTGAAGGAACGATCTATAAAACACTATAAAGCCTGAGTACATACCGATAGAAGAACAACTCGTCCTCCTCCCCCCCCTCCCCCCCAAACACCCACTCCAGTGGACATCATGCTGCTGGTGGTGTGTCATTTCAATCAGAAGCCCAGTTGATGGGAAAAAAAACTGCAGCCTAGTGATGCGAACATCCTGCTGTGAGAAAACAAAGATTTACTACACTTGGAAATAAAATGCTACAATCTTATATGAACTTGAACGAACAATCTTTAAAACAGTATAAAGCCTGACTAAATACCAATAGCAGAAATACTAGTCCTCTTCCCCCCCCCCCCCCCCCTCTTGTGGACAATATGCTGCTGGTTGTGTGTCATTTCCCCCAAAAGCTCACTTGATGGGCAAATAAAAATTGCAGCCTTGTAATGCGATCACCCTGCTGTGACAAAGATTTAACACACTTTGGAAATAAAATGCTACGTTCTTATATGCACTTGAACGAACAATCTTTAAAACACTATAAAGCCTGAGTACATACCAATAGAAGAACAACTTGTCCTCTTCCGCTCCCCCCCTCCCCATCCCTCTCGTTGACAACATGCTGCTGGTGGTGTGTGGTATTTCCACCAAAAGCCCACCTCATGGGCAAATAAAAATTGCAAACTTGTAATGCGATCACCCTGCTGTGAGAAAACAAAGATTTAACACACTTCGGAAATTAAATGCTAAGTTCTTATATGAACTGGAACGAACAATCTTTAAAACACTATAAAGCCTGAGTACATTCCAATAGAAGAACAAATGCTAAGTTCTTATATGAACTTGTACGAACAATCTTTAAAACACTATAAAGCCTGTGTACGTACCAATAGAAGAACAACTTGTCCTCTTCCGCTCCCCCCCCCCCCCCTCTCGTGGACAAGATACGGCTGGTGGTGTGTCGTTTCCACCAAAAGCCCACATGATGGCCAACTAAAAATTGCAGCCTTGTAATGTGATCACCCTGCTGTGAGAAAACAAAGATTTACTACACTTTGGAAGTAAAATGCTACAATCTTATATTAACTTGAACGAACACTCTTTAAAACACTATCAAGCCTGAGTACATACCAATAGAAGCACAACTTGTCCTCTTCCGCTCCCCCCCGCCCACCCCCCCCCCCCCCCTCTCGTGGACAACATGCTGCTGGTGGTGAGTCATATCCACCAAAATCCCACTTGATGTGCAAATAAAAATTCCAGTCTTTTAATGCGATCACACTGCTGTTGGAAAACAAAGAATTACTACACTTTGGAAATAAAATGCTACGTTCTTATATGAACTTGTACGAACACACTTTAAAACACTATCAAGCCTGAGTACATACCAATAGAAGCACAACATGCCCTCTTCCGCTCCCACCCGCCCCCCCCTCTCGTGGACAACATGCTGCTGGTGGTGTGTCATATCCACCAAAATCCCACTTGATGTGCAAATAAACATTGCAGTCTTTTAATGCGATCACCCTGCTGTTTGAAAACAAAGAATTACTACACTTTGGAAATTAAATGCTACGTTCTTATATGAATGTGAACGAACAATCTTTAAAACACTGTAAAGCCTGAGCACATACCAATACAAGAACAACGTACCAACTTGCCCTCATCCACTCCCCCCCCCCCCTCTCTCTCTCGTGGACATCATGCTGCTGGTGGTGTGTCATTTCCAAAAAAAGCCACATGATGGGCAATTAAAAATTGCAGCCTTGTAGTGCGATCATCCTGCCGTGAGAAAACAAAGATTTAACACACTTTGGAAATAAAATGCTACGTTCGTATATGAACTTGTACGAACAATCTTTAAAACACTATAAAGCCTGAGTACATACCAATAGAAGAAAAACTTGTCCTCTTCCACTCATCCTCCGCCCTCATACGTGGACAACATGCTGCTGGTGGTGTGTCATTTCCACCAAAAGCCCACATGATGGGCAATTGCAGCCTCGTAGTGCGATCATCCTGCTGTGAAAAAACAAAGACTTAACACACTTTGGAAATAAAATGCTACGTTCGTATATGAACTTGTACGAACAATCTTTAAAACACTATAAAGCCTGAGTACATACCAATAGAAGAACAACTTGTCCCCTTCCGCTCCCCCCCCCCCCCCTCGTGGCCAACATGCTGCTGGTGGTGTGTGGTATTTCCACCAAAAGCCCACATGATGGCCAACTAAAAATTGCAGCCTTGTAATGCGATCACCCTGCTGTGAGAAAAAAAAGATTTACTACACTTTGGAAGTAAAATGCTACAATCTTATATGAACTTGTATGAACAATCTTTAAAACACTATAAAGCCTGAGTACATACCAATAGAAGAACAACTTGTCCTCTTCCGCTCACCCTCCGCCTCTCACGTGGACAAGATGCTGCTGGTGGTGTGTCAATTCCACCAAAAGCCTACTTGATGGGCAAATAAAAATTCCACCCTTGTAGTGCGATCATCCTGCTGGGAGAAAACAAAGATTTAACACACTTTGGAAATCAAATGCTACGTTCTTATATGAACTTGTACGAACATTCTTTAAAACACTATAATGCCTGAGTACATACCAATAGAAGAACAACTTGTCCTCTTCCACTCCCCGCCCCCCCCCCCCCCCCTCGTTGGACAACTTGCTGCTGGTGGTGTGTCATTTCCACCAAAAGCCCACTTGATGGGCAAATAAAAATTGCAGCCTTGTAGTGCGATCATCCTGCGGTGAGAAAACGAAGATTTACTACACTTTGTAAATAAAATGCTAAGTTCTTATATGAACTTGTACAAACAATCTTTAAAACAGTATAGAGCCTGAGTACATGCCAATAGAAGCACAACTTGTCCTCTTCCGCACCCCCCCCCCCCTCCCTCTCTCGAGGACAACATGCTGCTGGTGGTGTGTCATTTCCACCAAAAGCCCACTTGATGGGCAATTAAAAATTGCAGCCTTGTAATGCGATCACCCTGCTGTGAGAGAACTAAGATATACTACACTTTGGAAATAAAATGCTACGTTCTTATGTGAACTTGTACGAACAATCTTTAATACACCTTAAAGCCTGAGAACATACCTATAGAAGAACAACTTGCCCTCTTCCGCTTCCCCCCCCCCCCCCTCTCTCGTGGACAACATGCTGCTGGTGGTGTGTCATTTCCACCAAAAGCCCACATGATGGGCAATTAATGATTGCAGCCCTGTAGTGTGATCATCCTGCTGTGAGAAATCAAAGATTTAACACACTTTGGAAATAAAATGCTACGTTCTTAAATGCACTTGTACGAACAATCTTTAAAACACTATAAAGCTGGAGTACTTATCAATGGAGGAAAAACTTGTCCTCTTCCGCTCCCCCCCCCCCCCCCCCCCCCCCCGCCATCTCCCTGGTGAACATCATGCTGCTGGTGGTGTGTCATTTCCACCAAAAGCCCAGTTGGTGGGCAAATGAAAATTGCAGCCATACAACGTGAACACCCCGCTGTGACGAAACAATAATTTAGTATATTTTGGAAATAAAATACTACATTCTTATATAAACTTGAAAAACAATCTTTAAAACACTATAACGCCTGAGTCCATACCAATAGATCAACTACTTGTTCTCTTCGAAATGTGGTGCTACAGAAGAATGCTGAAGATTAAATGGATAGATCACATAACTAATGAGGAGGTATTGAATAGAATTGGGGAGAGGAGGAGTTTGTGGCACAAGTTGACAAGAAGAAGGGACCGGTTGGTAGGACACGTTCTGAGGCATCAATGGATTACAAATTTAGCATTGGAGGGCAGTGTGGAGGATAAAAATTGTAGAAGGAGACCAAGAGATGAATACATTAAGCACATTTAGAAGGATGTAGGCTGCAGTAAGTACTGGGAGATGAAGAAGCTTGCACAGGATAGAGTAGCATGGAGAGCTGCATCAAACCAGTCTCAGGACTGAAGACCACAACAACAACATCAACAACAACAACGGGAAACGTAAAAATGACGATCACAAATAATTTGATCACAACGCGCGCCTCAGGTATCGCATGATCGATTTACAATCGCACGTTCGATATGTATCGTTTCGACCCAGTGACTTCGATAGGCAATCATTCTTGGAAATTACCCTATTGGTAGATAATGCCGTTGTCTATACCAAAGTAGCAACGCCAGATAGTAATTAGAATTTGTAGGACGACCTGCAGAGAATTGATGAATGATGCAGGTCCTGGCAGTTGACCCTGAACGTAAATAAATGTCACATATTGCGCATCCATAGGAAAAGAAATCCACTACAGTACAGTTGCACTATTGAGACAAACAGCTGGAGACCGCGTCTGCCATGAAATACCTAGGCGTAACTATCCAGAGCGACCTTAAGTGGAATGATCATATAAAACAGATAGTGGGGAAAGTAGACAACAGACTCAGATTCATCGGAAGAATCTTAAGGAAATGTAACTCATCTGCGAAGGAAGTGGTTTATAAGGCGTTTGTTCACCCGATTCTTGAGTATTGTTCATCAATCTACCCATCTGGGCTCCCTGTCAGGTAGGACCGACAGAGGAGATGGAGAAGATCCAACGAAGAGCGGCGCGTTTCGTCACGGCATCGCCTAGCTGGGGAGAGAGCGTTACGGAGATAATAAACAAACTCATATTGAAATTTAGGGACAGCACTATTCAGGAGGAGTCTGACAACTTATTACTTCCTCCCACATAAGACCACGAGGGAATTCGCAAAATTAGAGTCAATACAGAGGCTTACCGACAATCATTCTTCCCACGCACTATCCGCGATTGGATCGGGATTGGAGGGACCAGATAGTGGTGCCGAAAGTAGCCTCCGCCACACACCATTAGGTGGGTTGCGGAGTATGATGTAGATGTTGATGTAGATGAACTGTTAGAAACCTGCGTCATATTTGTGAATTGAAAGTTGTAACACAGGAATCCGATTTTTTTATTTAAACACCGTTGGATTCGAAGCTAATCTTAGACCGTGAAGAGAGGGCGATGGGGGATTTCGATCCCGAGAAAAACACACACACACACGCAGTATACACTGTCAAAAATGAACACATGAAACTTTTACGCAACTTGCTAACAAATAGTTTACATTTATTGCACATAGTGACAGGATTGACTAAACTCATTCCAGAAAACTATTGCACCAGTTGTGTGGTACTAAACGTAGAAGGTAGTCAGTGCCATCAATCGAATGTTTTCAAGTTACGATCATTATCTTGTGAGACAATAGATTATGAACGTAAAATCAACCAGAAACATACTGTGGCGCGGCGACATTAAAGACGCACTCTGCTAGTTTGTTGTCTGTTCCAAGCCACTGACAACCAAAAGAAAAACCATTTCGTTTACCGTAGGTATTTTGACTACGGGTGGTTGTGAAGGAAATGACTGACGCAGAAACTGCAAAACACGAGAAACTGCGAGCAGTTCATATATGCTGACTTGTCTAATAAAAACGGAAGAACCTTAACATCTTCGAAGAACGCAAACGTCACTACCTATGAGCACAATCGCTACTGATCACGAATCAGTCCCATTCTGCGTTACAGAAGTTGAGTATCTCTTACCTTTTAGCAGAGAAAATTTTTCGCTGGACGCTCGAAATCCAAAATAAAAGCTTCTCTTGTAGAACTCTTGTATAGAATACTAGAAGCTTCAAATTCGCCTCGCATGTAACTGTCGAAGACAGAGCAAACAACACAAGTGTCGCGAAAGCACAGCTGCTCGTATACATACGCCGTTCAAAGAACAATTATTCGTCGCGGGAAAACGCTCCGAGAGTAAATAATACGTGGCGGGAAAAACAATCTCGTAGCGAACGCGACTGAAAGTTGCGCATCAGGCGTACAGAATTTTGGCATAAACTAAAAATAAAATTTATTAACTGGAGTAATGTATTGTTTTGTAAATCGCAACGTCGAGTGCCCTAGCCCTCTGTCAACCTGTATCTTTACAGAAATAATCTCCCCCAATTTTTCCAGCCAATGATATGACACTATTTATAAAGGTCAAAGGTTCGACATTCGAACTTGCGGGACTCAGCGCTGCAGCCTGAAGTTTTTCGCAGACAGTTTGTCATACAGATAGCCAAACATGCTGGCAAAAGAGTCGTGAATATTACTTTCTCTTTCTTCGTTACAGATCTGCGTATTAAAGAAATAAACTGTTTGTTTATTCGCATAAAAAACAATATTTACACGTGTGGATCTGGAATATTCATTATTTATTCCTATTGGGTTGTTGTTGTGGTCTTCATCCTGAGACTGGTTTGATGCAGCTCTCCATGCTACTCTAACCTGTGCAAGCTTCTTCACCTCCCAGTACTTACTGCAACCTACATAATTCAGAACCTGCTCAGTGTAATTATCTCCCTCTACGAATTTTACCCTCCACGCTGCCCTCCATTACTAAATTGGTGATCCCTTGATGCCTCAGAACATGTCTTACCAACCGGTCCCTTCTTCTTGTCAAGTTGTGCCACAAACTCCTCTTCTCCCCAATTCTATTCAATACCTCCTCATTAGTTACGTGATCTATCCATCTAATCTTCAGCATTCTTCTGTAGCACCACATTTCGAAAGCTCCTATTCTCTTCTTGTCCATGTTTCACTTCCATACATGGCTACACTCCATACAAATACTTTCAGAAATGACTTCCTGACATTTAAATCTATACTCGATGTTAACAAATTCCTCTTCTTCAGAAACGCTTCCTTGCCATTGCCAATCTACATTTTATATCCTCTCTACTTCTACCATCATCAGTTATTTTGCTCCTCAAATAGCAAAACTCCTTTACTACTTTAATTGTCTCATTTCCCAATCTAATTCCCTCAGCATCACCTGGCTTAATTCGACTACATTCCAGTATCCTCGTTTTGCTTTTGTTGATGTTGATCTTATATCCTCCTTTCAAGACACTATCCATTCCGTTCAACTGCTCTTCCGAGTCCTTTGCTGTCTGACAGAATTACAATGTCATCCTATTGGGTATGTGGTTCTTAAAAGTAGTCTCACGACTAGAGTTTTTATCAGGAATTAGAAAAATGTGTCAAAGACAAAAGAGAACACTCAGCAGTCCACATCATTCATAATCGACATATGTTTAACCAGTGGAACCTCATTAAGTTTAAATAACGCAGTGAACGTCTTACTAAGGGGGCTCACATTAATTTCTTGGTTCAAATGGTTCAAATGGCTCTGTGCACTATGGGACTTAACTTCAGAGGTCATCAGTCCCCTAGAACTTAGAACTACTTAAACATATCTAACCTAAGGACATCACCCACATCCATGCCCGAGGCAGGATTCGAACTTGCGACCGTAGCGGTCGCGCGGTTCCAGACTGTAGCGCCTAGAACCACTCGGCCACTCTGGCCGCCAAACTTCTTGTCTACAGTGTTCAGAGTATGTGCTGTATTGTAGTTAGCCAACATCAACGAGAACGAGAAATATCCCATCTCTACGGAAAATTGTGTTTATACAAGGTCAGACCAAAAAGTTTACGTTTGAAGGCGTTACTGCAGCGCATATGCAACGTAGCGCACCTCCGATGCGGGTATATAAGCACCGGAATGTAGGCGAGGGACTGCTGTGATATTCGTGTCTTTCCGACGTGCGTGTAGTAAATGCTGAAACGTGAACTATGACGACATTATCACCAAATGCGTCCAAATAGGAACAATGTGCTGTTATTCTTTTCTTCGTTACCGAAGGACAATCAACGGTACACATCTATCGGGGAATGAAAAATATCTATGGGGAAGCATGTCTATCGAAAACTAATGTTGTGGAATGGTACAAGTTCCATGCGGGTCGCGATTCGACAAAAGATACCGGTCGATCTGCGAGGCCGGACTCATTTCATGGAACGGGGCGTCTACTTCATGGGGAACCGGTAACTGCGCATCACATTGTGTAGGATTTGTCTCCGATGGCTGTTCTGCAATGGCAGGCAGAGAGAGAGAGCAGTGTACAGGCCATTTTCAGAAAGAAATATTTTCGATCCTCACAGTTTCTTTGCTCAAGCCACAAACTCAACCTTGTGGGAAAAGATGCAAACGCAGTGCCAGAAATTACGAACACTGTTGTCATTGTAAGCGACGCTACAAACTCTTTTTAGAAAATCGAATACACGCTGAAAATGTGCTTCCAATTTACCACGAATGTGTGAGACGAGCTGCTGCAAGAGCTCTAGAGAAATTGTCTACAGACAGAAATTATGCAACGAGAATATCTACGTATCAGTTGAATTCAGCCGTTACAGTGCTCATCTTACATTTACATACAATAACCAAGTACTCAGCAGTTTTGAAACTACATTACTGGCCATTAAAATTGCTACACCAAGAAGAAATGCAGGTGATAAACGGGTATTCATTGGACACATATATTATACTACAACTGACATGTAATTACATTTTCACGCAATTTGGGTGCATAGATCCTGAGAAATCAGTACCCAGAACAACCACCTCCGGCCGTAATAACGGCCTTGATACGCCAGGCCTTTGAGTTAAACAGAGCTTGGATGGCGTGTACAGGAACAGCAGCCCATGCGACTTCAACACGATACCACAATTCATCAAGAGTAGTGACTGGAGTATTACGAGGAGCCAGTTGCTCGGCCACCATTCACCAGACGTTTTCAATTGGTGAGAGATCTGGAAAATGTGCTGGCCAGGGCAGCAGTCGAACATTTTTTATATCCAGATAGGCCCGTACAGGACCTGCAACATGCGGTCGTGCATTATCTTGCTGAAATGTAGGGTTTCGCAGGGACCGAATGAAGGGTAGAGCAACGGGTCGTAATACATCTGAAATGTATAGGCCACTGTTCAAAGTGCCGTCAATGAGAACAAGAGGTGACCGAGACGTGTAACCAATGGCACCCCATCTCATCACGCCGGGTGATACGCCAGTATGGCGATGACGAATACACGCTTCCAATGTGCGTTCACTGCGATGTCGCCAAACACGGATGCAACCATCATGATGCTGTAAACAGAACCTGGATTCATCAGAAAAAATGACGTTTTGGCATTCGTGCACCCAGGTTCGTCGTTGAGTACAGCATCGCAGGCGCTCCTGTCTGTGATGCAGCGTCAAGGGTAACCGCAGCCACGGTGTCCGAGCTGATAGTCCACGCTGCTGCAAACGTCGTCGAACTGTTCGTGCAGATGGTTGTCTTGCAAACGTTCCCATCTGTTTTTTTTTTTTTTTTTGTTTGTGGTTTTAGGGCGCAAAACTTGTATGGTCATTAGCGCCCAGCCCGTGACGTAGAAAACAGGAAAAAAACGAAATTTAAAATCAGCAGCAATGGGAATAAGGTCATAAAATTTGAGAAACTAAAGGCAGAAGGAATGCTTAAAAATCCACTATAGAAAGGGGTTGGTTGTCCCCCAAAAAAAGCTTCAAATGACTCTGAGCGCGTGTCATCTGCTAAAATCGACGATAGATCAGGCGATAGCTGTAGACGGGAGCGTAACGGATTAAAATAGGGGCATTAAATTAAAAGGTGTCTGACCGTCCACAGCTGAGAGCAGTGGGGACAGAGTGGGGGAGGATCACCGCTTAAAAGATGTCGATGACTAAAAAGACAGTGCCCTATCCGGAGTCTAGCTAAAATTACCTCCTCCCGACGACGCGATCGGGAGGAAGAGGTCCAAGCGCAAGGAAGGGCTTTCACTTCCCGCAATTTATTATGGGGAAGTGTTGACCAATGCACATGCCATAAATGAGCAACTTGGCGACATAAACCGCTCCGTAGATCGGTAAACGGAAGAGACTGAATAGCTGCCCGAGGAAGAGAGACTGCAGCCTTGGCCGCTATATCGGCCGCCTCATTTCCACAGATACCAGCGTGTCCCGGGAGCCAGAGGAACGCCACTGAGACGCCCCCCAGGTGGAGCAAGCGCAGACAGTCCTGAATCCGGTGGACCAGAGGGTGCACAGGGTAAAGAGCTTGGAGACTTAGGAGAGAGCTGAGAGAATCTGAGCAGATTACGTACTGTATCCGCTGATGGCGGCGGATGTAGTGGACAGCCTGGAGAATAGCGTAAAGCTCCGCAGTATAAACCGAACACTGGTCGGGAAGCCGAAAGTGATTTGGGGTGACGCCAACAATATAGGCACTCCCTACACCTAACGATGTTTTCGAGCCATCGGTGTAAATAAATGTGGCTTCCGTCATTTGTGCACATAGAGCAGCAAATGCCCGACGGTAAACAAGTGTAGGGGTACCATCCTTGGGAAATTGACATAGGTCTCTGAGCAAGTCGATCTGGGGACGGAGCCAAGGCGGTGCTGTACCCCAAGTTGTCAAGAAGGTTTTAGGAAAGCGGAAGGAAAGAGAGTGGAGCAGTTGACGGAAGTGGACTCCCGGGGGTAGTAGGGAGGAGGAGCGGCCTGCATACCCGACATCAAAGGAGGCGTCGAAAAAAAGGTCATGGGCTGGATTAGCAGGCATGGAAGACAGATGGCTAGCATAACGACTCAGAAGGACTGCCCGCCGATTGGACAGCGCAGGTTCAGCAGTCTCAGCATAAAGGCTTTCCACAGGGCTGGTGTAAAAAGCTCCAGACACTAAACGTAATCCATGGTGGTGGATAGAGTCGAGACGCCGAAGAATAGACGGCCGAGCAGAGGATTAGACTATGCTTCCATAATCCAATTTCGAGCGCACTAAGGCGCGATAGAGGCGGAGAAGGACCACTCGGTCCGCTCCCCAAGAGGTACCATTCAGGACACGGAGGGTGTTAAGGGAACGCAGACAGCGAGCCGAAAGATAGGAAACGTGGGAGGACCAGCACAGTTTTCTGTCAAACATAAGACCCAAGAATTTAGCGACGTCGGAAAACGGAAGGTTGACAGGACCTAGATGTAAGGTGGGCGGAAGAAACTCCTTACGTCGCCAAAAATTAACACAAACGGTCTTACTGGGTGAGAAACGGAAGCCGGTTTCGATGCTCCACGAGTGGAGGCGATCGAGACATCCTTGAAGACGTCTTTCAAGAAGGCTGGTCCGTTGAGAGCTGTAGTAGATCGCAAAATCATCCACAAAGAGGGAGCCCGAGACATCAGGAAGGAGACAATCCATAATTGGATTAATGGCGATGGCAAACAGTACAACACTCAGCACGGAGCCCTGGGGTACCCCGTTTTCTTGGGAGAAAGTACGGGAGAGAGTAGTGTTCACCCGCACCCTAAATGTGCGCTCTACCATAAATTCGCGAAGAAAAAGGGGCAGCCGGCCTCTAAAGCCCCAAGAGAACAGTGTGCGGAGGATGCCTGTCCTCCAACAGGTATCGTATGCTCTCTCCAGATCAAAAAATATTGCTACCGTTTGGCGTTTCCGGAGAAAATTGTTCATGATATAAGTGGAGAGAGCAACAAGATGGTCAACGGCAGAACGATGCTTTCGGAATCCGCATTGGGCAGGCGTTAAAAGACTGCGGGACTCCAGCCACCAAGCTAAACGGTAATTCACCATATGCTCCAAAACCTTACAGACACTACTCGTGAGAGAAATGGGGCGATAGCTAGAGGGGAGATGTTTGTCCTTTCCAGGTTTCGGAACGGCAACGACAATAGCTTCCCGCCATCGCCTGGGAAAGGTACTGTCGGTCCAAATTCGATTATAAAGGCGAAGGAGGTAACGCAGGCTATGGGTTGATAAATGCAGCAACATTTGGACATGGATACCATCCGGTCCTGGGGCGGAGGAGCGAGAAGAAGAGAGTGCATGTTGGAGTTCGCGCATGGAGAAAACAGTATTGTAGCTTTCGCGATTTTGAGAGGAGAAAGCAAGATGTCGCACTTCCGCTGCACGTTTCTATGGGAGAAACGCTGGCGGGTAATTTGAAGAGCTCGAAATCTCAGCAAAGTGCTGACCCAATGAGTTAGAAATTGCGACGGGGTCCACTAAGTTATCATGTGCGACAGTGAGCCCAGAGACCAGGGAGAAACTAGGCGCGCCTGAGAACCGTCGAAGCCACTCCAAACTTCCGAGGAGGGAGTGAAGGTGTTAAATGAGCTAATAAAGAATTTCCAGCTTGCCTTCTTGCTATCGCGGATGACGCGACGGCATCGCGCACGGAGCTGCTTATATCGGATACAGTTGGCCAAAGTTGGATGGTGACGGAAAATGCGAAGAGCACGTCGCCGCTCACGTATTGCGTCATGGCATGCCTCGTTCCACCAAGGAACTGGAGGGCGCCGGGGCAATTCGGAGGTGCGTGGTATTGAACGTTCCGCAGCTGTGAGAAGAACGTCGGTAAAATGTGTGACCTCATCGTCGACGCTGGGAAAGCGACGGTCATCGAATGTCGCTAGAGACGAAAAAAGTGTCCAATCGGCTTGGGCAAACTTCCAGCGTCGCGAGCGCATATATGGCAGTTGAGGCTGCAGTCGAAGAACACATGGAAAGTGGTCACTCGAGTGTGTATCATCAAGGGCGAACCATTCGAAGCGCCGAGCTAGCGGAACAGTACCGACCGCAAGGTCCAAATGAGATAAATTTGTCGTGGAGGCAGATAAAAATGTAGGGACCCCAGTGTTGAGGCAAACTAGATCCGCTTGGTGGAAGACGTCTAGCAATAGTGAGCCACGTGGACAAGGATGTGGAGATCCCCAAAGCGGGTGGTGGGCATTGAAGTCCCCAACCAGCAAATAGGGGGGTGGAAGCTGATCAAGAAGATGAAGGAGATCAGCTCGTGCCAATGGTGTAGACGACGGAATGTATACCGTACAAAGAGAGAACGTGTATCCAGAAAGGGGAAGACGGACGGCGACAGCTTGGAAGGAAGTGTTTAAGGCGATTGGGTGATAATGGAGAGTATCATGGAGCAGAATCATGAGTCCTCCATGGGCTGGAGTGCCTTCAACAGAGGGGAGGTCATATCGGATGGACTGAAAATGAGGGAGAACAAAGCGGTCATGGGGACGCAGCTTTGTTTCTTGAAGACAGAAGATGACCGGCGAGTAGGATCGTAAGAGGATCGACAATTCCTCCCGATTGGCGCGAATGCCGCGGATATTCCAGTGGATAATGGACATAGGGTGAACAGAAAATGGAGGAACGTGACCAAGGGTGCTGTCAACTCAACGACTGCTCAGAGCTTGCGACCGACAGCATGGAATGGCATTCAGTCGAAGGCAGAAGATCCTGATCCATAGGTTGGTCAGGAGCAGCTCCTGCCACCAACGATCGGCCAGTTGACCGGCCACCAGCAGTGCGCCTCGGCGACACAGAAGATGGCCGAGGGCGATTTCCGCCAGGTGGTGCTGTAGATGGGACACGCCTTGGCGGAGAAGGTGAGGAACTGTGTTTCTTCGTAGCCTTCTTGGAGGTATGATGTTTAGATGACGGAGGAACCGATGGTTGTGAAGTTGCAGTACGTAAAAACTCTTCACGAGAGTGCTGTTTTTTCGAAGACTTGGCGTCTGACTTTTGGGCTCGAGATTTAGCAGAACCCGACGAAGGGTGAGCCATAGAGTGGGCAGGCGAAAGTGGTGAGGTTGAACGGGCGATCTTTGCGCTGGCCGATCTGACGACCGTGGTACTAAATGTGAGGTCGCAAGTCTGCGTGGCCGCCTCCTTTGTTGGCTGAGGAGAAGCAAGGACAGTGCTGTATTTTCCTTTCTGAGGCACGGTGGACTGTCGACTGGCGAGTAATTTTCGAGCAGCAAAGGTCGACACCTTTTCCTTCACTCTTATTTCCTGGATCAGCTTTTCGTCCTTAAAAACGGGGCAATCTCGAGAGGAAGCAGCGTGGTCACCCATACAGTTGATGCAGCGAGGGGATGGAGGTGGACAAGCACCGTCATGGGCATCCTTGCCACATGTAACACATTTGGCCAGATTGGAACAGGACTGGCTGGTGTGATTGAACCGCTGACATCGATAGCAACGCGTAGGGTTTGGGACAGAAGGGCAAACGGAAATTATCTCATAGCCTGCTTTGATTTTTGATGGGAGTTGAACTTTGTCAAATGTCAAGAAGACAGTGCGGGTTGGAATGATGTTCGAGTCAACCCTTTTCATAACCCGATGAACAGCCGTGACGCCCTGGTCAGACAGATAGTGCTGAATTTCTTCGTCAGACAATCCATCGAGGGAGCGTGTATAAACGACTCCATGCGAGGAATTTAAGGTACGGTGCGGTTCCACCCGGACAGGGAAGGTGTGGAGCAGAGAAGTACGCAGCAATTTTTGAGCCTGGAGGGCACTGTGTGTTTCTAACAACAGGGTGCCATTCCGTAATCTGGAACAAGACTTTACAGGACCCGCAATTGCGTCGACACCTTTCTGAATAATGAAAGGGTTGACCGTGGAAAAGTCGTGACCTTCGTCAGACCGAGAAACAACAAGGAACTCTGGCAACGATGGAAGAACCGTCTGTGGCTGAGACTCAGTGAACTTACGTTTGTGAGCAGACATAGTGGAAGGTGAGGAAACCATTGCGGAAGAATCCCCCATGATTACCGGCGTCTCCGATGGCGTGCTCCTCCCTTGTGGGGGCCCTCACCGAGGGCACACCCGCCTTAGGTGATTGTTCACACCTCAGGTCACACCTCCCGACAAACGGACGGAGGGACCAATCGGCACTTTCGGAAGGTATCAGCTCGGGTAATCACCCCTCCCTGGGCCTGGCCGTTACCAGGGGGTACGTACGTGTCCTACGTGTCTAGCCGGGGTGGGGAATTACGCGTTACCCCCGTCACCGGCTACGCATGGAAGTGCGTGGGTCGGCCTTCAGACACGCACAGGGAGGAAAAAAGAGAAAGGGAAAGGAAAGAAAAGGGGGTCTCAAACGCCGCAGCGGAGAAAAGGGCAAGGAGAAGAGGGAAGGAAAAGAGAAGGACAGAGGAAGGACGAGGACTTGCAAGTGTAAAAGCAAGGAATGTGGAACAGTTTCGAGCGTCCGTCTCCGGACGTAGGCACAAACCATACTCCCAGAGGGGGAGAAAGGGAAGGGAAGGAAAGAGCCAGAGGTGAGGGGGGGGGGGCGAATATGGGGGACGGGGAGGGATGCGGAAAGGGAAGGGAAGGGAAGGTATGCAGCCCGGAAAGGAAGGAGGGCCACATTAGCTCGGGGTCCCGTGCTCGCTACGCACGTGTCCACAAAAGAGTTGTGGACCCCCTGGGGGGGTTCCCATCTGTTGACTCAGGGATCGAGACGTGGCTGCACGATCCGTTACAGCCAAGCTGATAAGATGCCTGTCGTCTCGACTGCTAGTGATACGAGGCCGTTGGGATCCAATACGGCATTCCGTATTACCCTCCTGAACCCAACAATTCCATGTTCTGCTAAGAGTCATTGGATCTCGACCAACGCGAGCAGGAATGTCGCGATAAAAATAAACCGCAATCGCGATAGGCTACAATCCGACCTTTATCAAAGTCGGAAACGTGATGGTACGCATTTCTCCTCCACACACGAGACATCACAACAACGTTTGACCAGGCAACGCCCGTCAACCGCTGTTTGCGTATGAGAAATCGGTTGGAAACTTTCCTCGTGTCAGCACGTTGTAGGTGTCGCCACCGACGCCAACCTTGTGTGAATGCTCTGAAAAGCTAATGATTTGCGTATCACAGCATCTTCTTCCTGTCGGTTAAATTTCGCGTCAGTAGTACGTCATCTTCGTGGTGTAGCAATTTTAATGGGCAGCAGCGTAATAGTTCATTCGAGATTGCAGTTCCTGTATTATTCTGAATTACGACTCAGTGTTGCTTCGGACATGCACTGCAGCGACTACAGAAGTTATGAAATACATAAAATGCATTCGCATTTGTGAATGTGGGTAACCATCAGCTGTATAATGGAATGGTGACCATGAAAACTTGTGTCGGACCGAGACTCGAACCCGGAACCCGGATTTCCCGCCTACCGCGAGCGGTCGCCTTTTTTTTTTATCGTTGTGTTTGGTCGTTGCGGACGTGACATGACATCCGGTCAACTTCGTTTGGTGATCCTTCCACTCTTTTATTACAGAGGCCAACCAGCTCTCTGACCGAACACGATCAGCTACCGTGCCGGCCGTACCATTTGGCTATCTGCGCACGACTCACAGCCACACCCAAACTTCCATATGTCACCAACCATGTGCCTACAACTTGTACTCGTACATCCACTATGTATAGTTCCGTACAGGGAAGACATTTTACTTGAAAGGTGCTTGCCCAGAATCAGCGGTCAACGGCAGTGCAGCGCCTGTGTTATTCAATATAGGTGGAGAGCCATCGTGAGATGTAGACGTATTTTCGGGTGTGCCCTAGGAAAGTGTGTTGGGACCCTTGTTGCTCATGTTGTATATTAATGACCTTGCATATAATATTAATGGTAACACGTGTTTTTTTGCAGATGATGCAGTTTTGTATAACGTACTGTCTGAAAGAAGCTGCGTGAATATTCAGTCAGATCTTGATAAGATTTGAACTTGGTGCAGAGATTGGCAACTTGCTTTAAATGTTCAGGAATGTAAAACTGTGCACCTCACAAAACAAAACAAAAAAGTAGTATTCTGTGACTGTAATATCAGTCATTCACTGTTGGAATCGGCCAACTCATAGAAACACCTGGATGTGACACTTTGTAGGGACACGAACAGGAATGATCACATAGACTCAGTCGTAGGTAAAGCAGATGGTAGACTTCTGTTTATTGGCAGAATAATAGGGAAGTGCAATCAGTCTATAAAGGAGATTGCTTACACATCACTCGTGCGACCGGCCTGCGAATATTGCCCATGTGTGTCGGACTCTTTCCAAAGAGGGTGTAGAGGGGATATTGAACGTATACAGAGAAAGGCAGCACGAAAGATCAAAGGTTTTTTTAACCATGGGAGAGTGTCACAGAGATACTGTAGGATCTGAATTGGAAGACTCTCGAAGATAGGCGTAAACAACACTGAGAATGGTTCAAATGGCTCTAAGCACTATGGGACTTAACTTCTGAGGTCATCAGTCCCCTAGAACTTAGAACTACTTAAACCTAACTAGTCTAAGGACATCACACACATCCATGCCCGAGGCAGGATTCGAACCTGCGACCGCTGCGGTCGCTCGGCTCCAGACTGTAGCGCCTAGAACCGCTCCGTCACATCCCCCTCAGATTTAGTGGTAAGAGGGTCCAGCGGACAGCCCGTCAAAAACTGAACACATATGGAGTGTGAAAACAGGAAGCAAATGTACTCAATTGTGAAAAAAAAGAAGCAATATGGAAACAGTGGATGGTGTTCCAGTGTAACGACAAGTTACGGAGGAGCAGAGAGGGCCGTGAGAGGACGTCAGCCAATAGCGTGCTGAGGAACACATCTCTAGCAAGACACTGAGACAGCAGCGGCAACTACACACAGAGAATGTGAGTGCCGCGCCGCCTAGCTGCGGTGGAGTGGAACACGAGCCGTCATACAAACGCCACAGCAGTCAGTTATGAACTGTATTGTTTTTGCTTGCACTGATTATTTGCGTGTCCCCATTTGCTTGCGACACACCTTCGTGAATACGCAAAGTTAAGGATTGTCAATTAAGCTTACTGTAATAAACTCTATTAATACGATTTGCTTCAATTGTTGTCTAGCAATCCGAGAAAACAGCTTCCTGGGCATCCTGTATTAGATGAGTGGCCAGACACAACAAATGGTCCAAGCTTAATAAGTGCAGTACAAAGGAGCCTGGACGAGCAATTGCCTAGTGGTTAAAGTCGGCATGGTGGCTCAGCGTGTTTGGTTAGAGGGTTAGCTGCCCTGGGTAATAAAAGTAACTGGGTAAATGGATCAACAAGGGTGTCATGGGACATACGCCCCGAACAATTGCAACAAATAATAACGAACGAAATGAGATAAAAAGAAGGTGGACATGATGTTAGACAATCAAGCAGTGAACCGTGTTCAACCCCCCCCCCCCCCCCTCCCGGCCACAAACTTTTTTTTTTTTTAAGCTTTTCGCGTTATTCAAATTCGTGTCTGTATCATCGTGCAACGTCCATTTGCAACAGTGAGGTGTAAGGAAGGGTCCTAGAATGACAGTTGATTCTGTGTAACTACTTTATTAGCAGCCGAAAGGTAGTGGCTTTCAAATGGGAACCGCAAGCATTTGATGACAAGGAGATAAGTCAACCGAATCCCCAGTGGAAAACACGTCTGGTGTGTTAGACACAGCATTCGTGACAGTACGTGTGTCATGTGATATGAATCTCTTACCGACACACCTAGTTCGCATGCTTGGTAAGTGAGTGAGATATCCCTCCTTGCCCAATTTAGGGGTTGGTATGAATGTGAACGTGACCACTCCTAAGAAAATGATGAAAACATAATAGTTTGTCACATAAGCTGCAACAAATGAATGCAACAGCTCGCTTCTCACATAGTTTCTCTGTACCCTGTCAAAAGATATGTTTTTGAAGTTGTGTTCCGTTTGGAACAAATCGTTCGTTGTAACACAGTTCACACCCGTTTATTTGTTGTTTTCATTTCTGTGAGATGTCTCGCCTGCTCTCACTTTTCATCATGTTTACTTGAAATGTTAACGTATTCTTACCACGTGACTCATATTCTATAACCAATGTGTAGTACGGCAACTGCCAAGTCTATAGAAAGAGAACGAACACTTCAGTGACTGAACGGACAGTTCATAATGCTGCGAAGAAAATAAAAATAAATACTATGAGAGAGTTTCGAACCCGACTCGTCCGCTTTGTGGTCCAACACTGTAACCATTTTATTTCAACACCCTAGCCGTTTGTATGTGCTCAGTATCACATTTGTTAAACTTGAACAGGTCACTGTTATCATTTTGCCTTTTTTCACATTTCAGTACACCTTTTTCCTGTTTTCAAGCTTGATCTGTGTTCAGTTTTTGACGGGCTATGCACGGGGCCATCTTACCACTAGATCTGAGGGGTTACGACGGGGAGTTTCCCTTGGTAGAGGCGATATCAGAAGTCAACGAGGCTTATTCATAAACAAACGAATCTATCACAGAGAAAAAGACAATCATATGCATGTGATAGAATCCCACCACAGTTCACCAAATTAATTACATTGGCATGAATTACATTGTGAAGCAACTGAGATAACGGAAAAGAAGGTAACAACAGAAAAATGAAACATACATGTGTGAAACAAACTGAAGTGCTGAGAACCATAACCGCCGTTCATTTTGAGATTGTGGCATGTATGCATTCTCCTGACATCCGTTAATCTTGCAGTGAACCAGCTTTGTCCATGCTGTACATCTGCACTACACTGGTATACAGGGTGTTACAAAAAGGTATGGCCAAACTTTCAGGAAACATTCCTCACACACAAAGAAAGAAAATATGTTATGTGGGCATGTGTCCGGAAACGCTTACTTTCCATGACAGAGCTCATTTTATTACTTCTCTTCAAATCACATTAATCATGGAATGGAAACACACAGCTACAGAATATACCTGCGTGACTTCAAACACCTCGTTACAGGAAATGTTCAAAATGTCCTCCGTTAGCGAGGATACATGCATCCACCCTCCATCGTATGGAATCCCTGATGCACTGATGGAGTCCTGGAGAATGGCGTATTGTATCACAGCCGTCCACAATACGAGCACGAAGAGTCTCATTGTTTGGTACCGGGGTTGCGTAGACAAGAGATTTCAAATGCCCCCATAAATAAAAGTCAAGAGGGTTGAAGTCCAGAGAGCGTGGAGGCCATGGAATTGGTCCGCCTCTACCAATCCATTGGTCACCGAATCTGTTGTTGAGAAACGTACGAACACTTTGACTGAAATGTGCAGGAGCTCCATCGTGCATGAACCATGTGTTGTACTTGTAAAGACACATGTTCTAGCAGCACAGGTAGTGTATCCCGTATGAAATCATGCTAACGTGCTCCATTGAGCGTAGGTGGAAGAACATGGGGCCCAATCGAGACATCACCAACAATGCCTGCCCAAACGTTCACAGAAAATCTGTGTCGATGGCATGATTGCACAATCGCGTGCGGATTCTCATCAGCCCGCAAATGTTGATTGTGAAAATTTACAATTTGGTGACGTTGGAATGAAGCCTCATCCGTAAAGAGAACATTTGCACTGAAATGAGGATTGACACATTGTCGGATGAACCATTCGCAGAAGTGTACCAGTGGAGGCCAATCAGCTGCTGATAGTGGCTGCACACGCTGTACATGGTACGGAAACAACTGGTTCTCCCATAGCACTCTCCATACAGTGACGTGGTCAGCGTTACCTTGTACAGCAGCAACTTCTCTGACGCTGACATTACGGTTATCGTCAACTGCATGAAGAATTTCCTCATCCATTGCAGGTGTCCTCGTCGTTCTGGGTCTTCCCCAGTTGCGAGTCATAGGCTGGAATGTTTCGTGCTCCCTAAGACGCTGATCAATTGCTTCGAACGTCTTCCTGTCGGGACACCTTCGTTCTGGAAATCTGTCTCGATACAAACGTACTGCGCCACGGCTATTGCCCCGTGCTAATCCATACACCAAATGGGCATCTGCCAACTCCGCATTTGTAAACATTGCACTGACTGCAAAACCAAGTTCGTGATGAACACTAACCTGTTGATGCTACGTACTGATGTGCTTGATGCTGGTACTTAAGAGCAATGAGTCGCATGTCAACACAAGCACCGAAGTCAACATTACCTTCCTTCAATTGGGCCAACTGGCGGTGAATCGAGGAAGTACAGTACATACTGACGAAACTAAAATGAGCTGTAACATGGAAATTAAGTGCTTCCGGACACATGTCCACATAACATCTTTTCTTTATTTGTGTGCGAGGAATGTTTCCTGAAAGTTTGGCCGTACCTTTTTGTAACACCCTGTATACAGGGCCGGCGCAAGGCACGTGTGAAACGTGCGGCCGCACGGGGCGGCACTTTCCGAGGGGCGGCAAATCTGCCACTCCCCCACTCCCCCCTCCTCCTTTTCTACTGGACAAACTCAACATTCATACCCAAGAGGGGGTTCGAAACCAAACCTCGGAGGGAGCGGCTTCGGGAACTGTGGCATGGCGCCTCGACTACCTGCCGACCGCCCCCGTTGAACAAGGGGAGGGAGGAGGACTAATTTCTTCCTCGCCACTGTGGCAGCACCGTCGTGTGTTTACGCCGGAGGAACAGAGAGGGGGAAGCAGTCTGGCATAGACGTTAGTATTCTTATGAGTGGAGTGCTGCCAGCCTGTTACGTGCCGTGCGTTTACTCACAACTAATTTGGCAGAAGACGAAATCTAATTTGGAAATTCGAATGCAATGTTCGATACTGCGGTTACATGTTAAGCCTGAAGCAATTTTGCTGAGCCCTTCAGTGGCAGTTTCCGAGTGTTTTATTCTTCCCGCATTATGGAAAATACTACTCGCACACTATCACTTTGCAAACGTGTGAACCCATGTTTCATCTTAGTAAATTACTCGTCACTTTGATTCTGATGAAAACCTAGGAAGTATGGTCTTTTAGCAGCAATGTCCTCTCGTCCGCACAAAACAAAACGTTAATGAAGCTCATTTCTGTTTGAAAAAAGTTCTGCAGTTTTCGCAAATTTCGTATTTCTTTCTATTGTTCGTAACGCCATAGAAATTGCTGTCAGATAATACATTTATCCATATCATCGGTCACATAGTTATTGTGAGCTTCTTGCTTCTTCTTGGGCGCTAGTTTAACTGTAGCCTCGCTGTACCTCGTCACGTGACCTAGTTCCTGGCACTGCCGCGTCACCACTTCGCCTTTCCAGGCAATAGGTGTTGTTGCGTTCTCTACAACGAAAACTACAGAATTCGTTTCGGTAGTTGGCCGAGGGAGTCAAGATTGGTCATAAGCACTTTCATTGCGTTAAGTAAGAAAAATCGCGATTGATTACTGACATTTCCTACAGATTTGTTTAAATAAAAGTCCACAAACGTTTAGCAAAAAAAAAAAAAAAAAAAAATAAATAAATATGGAGGGGGGGGGGGGGGGTGGAGCTGGGGCGGCAATTTAGCAGCTCGCACGGGGCGGCACTTGGGCTTGCGCCGGCCCTGGGTATATATGATTCACTTCCATTATGGCCCGAGGCACAAACTTTCATTGCTGCAGCAATACTGTCCGGCTACAATGACGCCCATTTCTTCATAAAATCTGGAAGCTCCTGGAGAGAAGCGCCACCACAAAATCACGTTCCTTGGTTTCAGCATTCTAGTTTGTAAAATGGACGTAGAGACTATTAGAGTCTTTAAGAATGTTACCGAATCCACTACCAAACTGATGTTCGTCGTAACAATTTACTTTCAAGAAATTTTGCAATAATGCAGTTCTCAACAGGTTTCCATGAACTGTTTTGTAACCTAAATTGGCCAAGGAGACAGATCTAACTCACTTACAGGCGTTCAAATTAGGTGCGTTGGTAAGAGATTCCTATCATATGACACACGTACTGTCTCTCATGCCGTGTGCGACACACCAGACTTGTTTTCTGGTTGAGGGTTCGGTGTACTTGTCTCCTTGTCGTCATACACTTGCGGTTCCCATTCCAAAGTCAATTTCAAAAAAATGGTTCAAATGGCTCTGAGCACTATGGGACTCAACTGCTGAGGTCATTAGTCCCCTAGAACTTAGAACTAGTTAAACCTAACTAACCTAAGGACATTACAAACATCCATGCCCGAGGCAGGATTCGAACCTGCGACCGTAGCGGTCTTGCGGTTCCAGACTGCAGCGCCTTTAACCGCACGGCCACTTCGGCCGGCGAAAGTCAATTTCTTTTGGCTGCTAATACAGTAGGTTTTTTTTTTTATCAGCACTATGGAACTTAACATCTATGGTCATCAGCCCCCTAGAACTTAGAACTACTTAAACCTAACTAACCTAAGGACATCACACAACACCCAGTTATCACGAGGCAGAGAAAATCCCTGACCCCGCCAGGAATCGAACCCGGGAAAGAGTAGTTGTGCAGGATCAAATGTCATTATAGGTCCGTTCCTTACACCGCGCTGTTGGAAACCGACATTGCACCACGATACAAACACAAATTTGGACACAGCGATCATCTAAAGCAGAAAACGTTTGTGGCCAGTCGGGGGGTTGAACGCGGCTCGCCTGCTTGATTGTCTAACACCGTGTCTACTTTTTTTTTATCTCATTTTGTTCCCTGGAATCGTATGAGGCCACCATTTTCTTCAAGTCACAGTGAGGGAGACGACAATTTGCTATTTATCCATTGTTTGTAGGTGCCTTGCAAAATCTAGTGCCCCCATATGTAGATATAAGGCAAATAACTATCTTGAAACACAAACATTCAAGAAATTACTATATCAAACTTGAAACACATATACTCAAGAAAGCTACTAGATTTCATGCCTAAATTTAACAGACAGTTTTATCTGAACCTCAAGCCAAAGAATGTGCTTAATGAAAATAATGATAACAGGGATCCGAAGTCTTGGGGCAGGTCACAACTATGTGCATTAAGTGTCTGTTACTTATGTCCTGATTCTAGTTTTACATTAGTTACAAACTACACTACAGTTAAAAGACGCCATTACCTTTAACCTTAGATTAATAATAATAATAATACAAGTACTCAAAGAGTAAACACAAAATATAGCAAGATCAACAGAGTAACTCTTTTTAATTATGTAGGGGATGTGCTGGGACCGACAGGAAGGGAGAAAGTCACGCAGAACACCAGGTTACTGAAGATTAAGAGAGCCTTACACAAAATGCGGGCATCTACAACTAAAAATGTCTGTCCACTTCCTTCAAAATTCGTCAATAAAATACTGTAATCAAACCTGAGGTGTTACACGCCTGCGAGACACTGACGCTACACACCAAGGGTGACCTAGAGAAGATGCTCACAGAGGAAAGAAAAATTATCAGGAAAATTATTGGACCAAAAAGATGGATACAGGCTTCACTCCAGAGACGCCACAGAGAAGTTGTCCAACCTCGCGACGGACGTCAGAAAAGGGCAACTAAAATTTCACGGCCACGTCAGCAGACTCGAACAGACCAGACGCACCAACAGAATACTCAGATACAAACAGAGGTTCAAAACCACTACACCTTGGTTGGCACAAGTCAAAATTTATCTTGAAGAAGCACAGGTAGAATCAGCAGACATCACAGACAAAAGCGTCTGTAGACAATGTCAGAGAAGACAGCACCTAAAACCGAAAGACCAAAGTGGACCGAAGAAAGGAAGAGGGCCTTTGGAGAACAAATGAGAAAGTACTGGAAGAACAGGAGGAACAAATAGTCATAGATGCTTCACGTGGTCAGATTAAGACCTGTAGGGTGTGTAATAATAATAATAATAAATATTAAACTATATTAATAGTGGGATGTTAGAAAGAATCAAACCTATGAGACTGGTGGTTTCCCTACAAATTTGATTTTCGCAAATATCTGTTTTTCCCTAAACTTTGCTTATGTGCTTTGGGCCCTTCTGGTTCTCAGTGTTTAGTTTACACTAGTAAGTGAAAGAACCATAGACTGCCTTTGAAGTTCACTGCAGCATCACACATAGTAAACTCGTAATATTATGGAATAGCAGTAGTTGTTAATAACAAGTATTGAATTTTAGGGGGGTGTGGGTTCTGAAAGGGCACAAACTAAAATCCAACACAACAACCGCAAAATGCAAGAAATGCTAATTCATAGGAAACCTAAGCAGGACATTAGCGGGAAACGGAGAAAGCAACACAAAATTTCTAAAAGAAAATTCTCTACGCAAGTAACGAAAAAATAACAAATCATAAATCGATAACCAGATGTGAGTTGATAAGGTCAATTCTAGTTGTAGATTCCAATTTTTGCTGTTTATCGCGTTTCTGCAGTAGTACAGGAAGCGATACCATACAGGTAAATCCTAAAGGTATTGGGAGCCCACGTCTAATGAAAATGACGTAATAAAGGAACGTGAAGTCGACAATTTGAGCGTACCACACATGAAAATTCTAAAAGAATGCACTGTAGGATTAAGCAGTGGTTCGTTATATGATTTCTGTTTTAGTATTACTTTCTATATTACTGTTGTTGCTATAGGTGTGTACTGTGCATTCTTTGAGAATTGCCATGTATGGTATCATTCTAATTGTTGCTTCTGGGTTCCGTAATACTTTTATTGGCTGTTATTTCGTCAAAGATTTAACTTTTTCGTATCACTCGCTATGCTTCTGGAAGAACGAGAAACATAACTAACGTTGGAATAGACAACTAGACTTGAGCTACGGTATACAGAGACAAAAAGTAAAAAAATAACCCTAACAGAAATAACAACAAACAATGAAAAATCAGGAATAATAACGAACCGTGGTATGAAGAACTAGAGTTGACCTGCATAACTGTCCTCTTAATTGCTGCCTAATATCACCCTCGGCAATCGTGGCACATTCGGAAAAAAACAGCCAAATATTTGTGAGAAGCAAGATTATATGTACCGGTAATTGCAGACAGTCTCACACGCAGAAATTTCAGCTGACCTCTTTAGCATCTGACCAACCCTGCCTTCGTAAATGGTGCCATATTCGGAAAAAAGTAGTCATATATGTTTACGAGAAATAAAATTATAAATACGATTGCAACTTGACTCACGAACGGCAACTTAAGCTTTGCACTTAGGTTCCTGCCTAACCACAATCCGAGAAATCGTGATATATTTTTGTAATAAACAGTATCGTTTACGTCAGTTACGAAAACAACCACAGATAAAATTTAATAACAGCCACCTCCATCCTTCGCATCGTAAGCTCATGGCGTCCTTCGATCGGGAATCGGACACTAGATTTGACTCAAAATAGAACTTAATGCCTGAAATTCATCTAAAATGCGTTAGAAAGTCTTATAAAAACATATTATTTCATACGATAGGGCCAGGGAAAACGTGTGTTTCACGGCAGCACGACGATGTACTAAACCTGTCGAATGTTGTCTACACGAGTGAATACAGTAAGCAATTGGCATAGGGGCATCTTTGCAGGATTGTGTGTAATTTGTAGTATTCCGATCATACTCTAATTACAAAATTTGTGAAGTTAATGGTTCTCCAACACAAGATGCTTTGGACGAACCGTGATAAACAGTCTGGACGATCGATTTGCAGAATTGAATTACCTCGAATATAACTGCTGTGTTGAAGATCTCCATATTCATTCAACATACGTGATGTGAGAATTAGTGTTATGCGTCAGCAGAAAGGTGCAATCGGTTTAACGCCTGTGTCTTGGCTACCAGGGATTGGCGGAAATCACATGCTGGTTAATGACTTACCAGAGACCACCAACGTTGCGCGTGCCCCTATTTCACGAGTTCTTAAGGTTCTGCTGAATGTGGACAGGACCATTCAAGTTGCTCGCCATTCGACTCTAATCATACTGTTGCTAAGAAACGACACGGAACGTCGAAGAGACCCCCGTATTGTTGAAAACTGCGTCACGTCGTGATAGCTGTTGTTTGTTTACTGCAAGACGGTATGTGGACAATTATCACCGTATAATTAAAGGATCTGTACACCGCCATAATAGGAGCGTAAATGGGCTGTGGTATCCGGGGCAATTCCGCCGAGAAAAACATCCTCACAGCCTTAATTCCGACAGTACCTCATCTAATACACCGAAGAGCCAAAGAAACAGGTACACCTGCCTAATATCGCGCAGGCCCCCGCGAGCGTGCAGAAGTGCCGCAACACGACGTGGCATGGACTCGACAGATGTCGGAAGTAGTGCTGGAGGAAACTGACATCAGGAATCCTGCAGGGCTGTCCATAAATCCGTAAGAGTACGAGGGGGTGGACATCTCTTCTGAACAGCACGTTGCAAGACATCACAGAAACGCGTAATAATGTTCATGTCTGGAGAGTTTGGTGGCCAGCGGACGTGTTTAAAGTCAGAAGAGTGTTCCTGGAGCCACTCTGTAGCAATTATGGACGTGTGGAGTGTTGCATTGTCCTGCTGGAATTGGCGAAGTCCGTCAGAATGGACAATGGACATGAATGGATGTAGGTGATCAGGCAGGATCCTCATGTACGCGTCACCTGCCAGAGTCGTATCTGGACTTATCAGAGGTCCCGTATCACTCCAACTGCACACACCACTTACCATTATCGAGTCGTCACCAGCTTGAACAGTCCCCTGATGACATGCAGGATCTATGGCTTCATAGGGTTGTCTCCATATCCATACACGTCCATTCACTCGATACAGTACAGGTGTACTCTGTATTAAGCTGCTGGAGCAAGAACCGAAATCGAACTCCAGAAGTGGGACTTGCCCCATTCTGATGATCAAAGGAGTCATCGAAGAAGGAGGCATAGGATGGGCGGCCATGCATGGCAGACAAACGACACGGGTATATGCTGAGGAGAAAGTTATGGTGGTAGGACAGTGGTAGTTTGGCGGCTTCAGCATACAGACCCTCAACCGGGCTGGTGTAAAAGGTGCCCGTGGCCAAACAGATGCTACGCTTGTGGATAGTATTGAGACGACATGAGGAGGATCGACCTGCAGATGCATAAACAAAACACGCATAGTCTAGTTTTGCGCGATTAAGGGACGAGTCCAAAGGGGGGAGGGTGGCTCAATCTGCTCCCCAGGAAATACCACTGAGGTCACGAAGGACATTGAGGGACTGCATACAGCGAGCTGCCAGGTAAGACATGTGGGAGGACCAAGAAAGTGTCCTATCGAGAATGAGTCTCATTAATTTCGTAGTTTCAACGAACGGAAGATCATCAGGGCCAAGATGTAAAGACAGTGGAAGAAACCAATTGCGCCCCCAGAAATTCATACAAGCTGTTTTGTCAGTGGAAAAACGGAAGCAATTGTCGATGCTCCATGAGTAAAGACGATCGAGACAGCGCTGAAGACACCGCTCAATGAGACAGGTCCGTGGAGAAATGCGATGGATGGCAAAATCTTCAACAAAAAGGAAGCCAGAGATGCCTGGCAGGAGACAGCCATTATAGAATTAGGGGGGGTAGGACGTCAAACGGGCCGACTTGGAGCAGGAGAGGCATCACAGAACATTTTAATTTCCAATGTCTATACTTTTACAAATAAATTCATAAGACTTTGTCAGCATCACCAGGAAGGATTCAGGATTCACACTCATTGCAGTGGAAGTTCGAAAACATAACAATTTTTTTTTTTTGCGTGTGAAATTTCATCATTTATTACACTTACTAATGGCTGCAATTGTTGCTATAAGTACACTTTTCTTCATAAGATAGAGAGATTCTTCGATGAATTTTCCACAGCATACTTACAGGTGCATGAACCTCAAGAATTTATTAAATTTATGAAAAACGAATGAGCTGTTATATTTTAAACATCATGTTTAGAAAAAACACAAATTTTATAGTTAATTACCTCAATTTTTACCACGGTTTTTAATAGATTTGGAAAATTCTAGAGTTTCATACACCTTTAAGTATGGTTTGCATGCTGTGCAAAATTCATCGAAGAATCTCTCTTACTTATGAAGAAAAGTGTACCTATAGCAACAAATGCTGCCATTAGTAAGTGAAAAAAATTACGAAATTTCACATTTAAAACAAATTATGTCGTTATGTTTTCGAACTTCCACTGCTAAGAGTGTGAATCCTGAATCCTTCCTGGTCATGCTGACAAAGTTTTATAAATTTATTTGTAGAAGTATAGACAGTGGAAGTTGAAATGTCCTGTGGTGACTCTCCCGGTCCAAGTCGGGCCGTTTGACGTCCTACCCACCTTAACGGTGTTAGCAAAGAGGACGACGGTCAGGATGGAACCCTGAGACACATCTATTTGCTGGATAAAGATGTCTGACAAAGCAGAACCCCTCGCTATCAGTATTTTTTAATAGGTGCAGATATCTAAACAGTGATGTTTTATGGTGGTTTTTCCGACTTTTGGAAACAGTTTTCAGCAGCGTAAAACGACAAATGACATTCATTAAAAGACTTGTGACGCTAAGGTGCCAGGTTCCTTATATTAGATTTATTCCATACCGGCTTAATCATATTTGTGCCACTGAACTATTGTTCCTATAAACATGATATGTAATTCGAAATTTGTGTCGGACAGTGTTGTAATGTAGTGCTTAGGTACATCAGGCAATTGAAGACACACTGACGGAAAAAAATGCAACACCAAAAAATAATTAATGTAGAGTAATGAAATTTCGCGAATACATTTGTCTTCATAACATATGTAAGTGATCTGCAAGTTCACATGGTAATGTAATTGCGAGATGAGTCATTGCAAATGTGAAATGCTAGTACATTAACAACTAGTATATGCGCCAGAACATTGCATGCAAAAATGCACATTTACATGCAGTATTTTGTGCAGGTGCCGGATGTCAGATTGTGAGGTAGAGTTCTATCCATGCCTGTTGCACTTTTTCGGTCAGTACAGGGACAGTTAATGCTATTTGCAGGTAACGCTCAAGTTGTTGTCCGATGGTGTCATTACAGACTGATCTGGTGATGGAGCAGGCCAAGGCAACATGTCGACGACCATCTTGGTTTACAATAACGGTATGCTGGCGAGCGTTATCCTGTTGGAAAATACCTGCCATGCTGTTCAAGAATGGCAGTACAACAGGTCGAATCATCAGACTGGCATGCAGATTTGTAGTCGGAGTGCGTGAGATAACGACGAAAGTGTTCCTGCTGTCGTACGAAATCGCACCCAAGATCATAGCTCCAGGTGAGGGTCCAGTGTGTGTAGCACGTAAATGGCTTGGTTGCAGGACTCAACTGGCTCCCTTCTGTCCAACACACGGCCGGCACTTGCACCGAGGCAGAACCGGTTTCCTTTCACAAACACAATATACCTCCACTCTGACCTCCAATGAGCTCTTGCTTGACACCACTGAAGCTGAAAATGGTGGTGGTTTGGGGTCAGTGGAATAAACTGTACAGCGCGTCTGGCTTGGACCTGTCCTGAAAGTAACCTATTTGTAACAGTTCGTTGCGTCACTGTGGTGCCAACTGCTGCTCAGATTGCTGCTGCAGATGCAGTATGACGCACCAAAACCATACACTGAACACGATGGTCTTCGTTCTCGGTAGTGCCACGTGGCCGTCTGGAGCACGGTCTTCTTGTGACCTTAATTTTCGTTAAAAAAAAAAAAGTTCAAATGGCTCTGAGTGGTCGCGCGGTTCCAGACTGAAGCGCCTAGAACCGCTCGGCCACACCGGCCGGCTTACATTCTCGTCACCAACGCAATTAGCAGTCATGTACAGTGCCTACATTCCTGCCAAGTATTTCTGCAGTATCGTAGAAGGAACATCCAGCTTCTCAAAGCCCAATCACACGATCTCGTTCAAATTCAGTGAGGTGTTGATAATGACATCTTTGTTGCCTTAAGGGGGGTAGGACGTCAAACGGGCCGACTTGGAGCAGGAGAGGCACCACAGGACATTTTAATTTCCACTGTCTATACTTTTACAAATAAATTCATAAAATTTTGTCAGTATGACCAGGAAGGATTCAGGATTCACACTCGTAGCAGTGGAAGTTTGAAAACATAACAAAGTAATTTTTTTTACATGTGAAATTTCATCATTTTTTTCACTTGCTAATGGCAGCATTTGATGCTATAGCTACAGTTTTCTTCATAAGTAAGACATTCATCGATGAATTTTTCACAGCATACAAAACATACTTAAAGGTGTATGAAACTCTAGAATTTTCCAAATCTATTAAAAACTGTGGTAAAAACTGAGTTAATTAACTAAAAAATTTGTGTTTTTTCGAAACATGAAGTATAAAATACAACAGATCATTCGTTTTTTCATAAATTAAATAAATTCTAGAGTTTTATACACCTGTAAGTATGGTATGTATGCTGTGGAAAATTCATCGAAGAATCTCTCTAACTTATGAAGAAAAGTGTACCTATAACAACAAATGCAGCCATTAGTAAGTGAAAAATAATGAAATTTCACACGTAAAAAAAAAAAAATTGTTATGTTTTCGAACTACTACTGCAATGAGTGTAAATCCTGAATCCTTCCTGGTGATGCTGACAAAGTTTTATGAATTTATTTGTAAAAGTATAGACAGTGGAAATTAAAATGTCCTGTGGTGCCTCTCCTGCTCCAAGTCGGCCAGTTTGACGTCCTGCCCCACTTAAAGGCAGTCTTGACTAACATCAACTCATCGCGTCCTATCTCAAACGTTACAAACGCTCACGACCGTTACAGCTCGTATTTAAAGGAAAGCTAATTTGCTGTCTCACTGTGGCGTTATTATCGCCACTCTTAGACGACTGGCAAGAAATTGGAATACGTGTCATTTTTCAGATACAGAAACTCGCCTACCAACAATCGTTTATGTCACACGACTCCCTCTTGGTTGCGACTTTTTTTCCGTCAGTGTGTTTAGCGATTTGAAGTTTGTGATACAGAAATTCTGTAATTTCGGTCATGTACTGATTGATTACGCAGACTTGAGTAAAGAGGAGTTGCTGTACTGAACAGAAAATGATAGTTTATGACTTTGGCTGATGTAGGTATGATCACAACAAAAATTCTGTTGCAGTGTTATTACTGATTTACACACTACTGGCCATTAAAATTGCTACACCAAGAACAAATGCAGATGATACACGAGTATTCATTACACAAATATATTATGCTACAACTTACATGTGATTACATTTTCACGCAATTTGAGTGCATAGATCCTGAGAAATCAGTACCCAGAACAACCACCTTGATACGCCTGCGCATTGAGTCAAATAGAGCTTGGATGGCGTGTACAGGTGCAGCTGCCCATGCAGCTTCAACACGATGCCACAGTTCATCAAGAGTAGTGACTGGCGTATTGTGACGTGCCAGTTGCTCGGCCACCATTCACCAGACGTTTTCAATTGGTGAGAGATCTGGAGAATGTGCTCGCCAGGGCAGCAGTCGAAAATTTTCTGTATCCAGAAAGGCCCGTACAGCAGCTGCAACATTCGGTCGTGCATTATCCTGCTGAAATGTAGCGTTTCGCAGGGATCGAATGAAGGGTAGAGCCACAGGTCGTAACACATCTGAAATGTATAGGCCACTGTTCAAAGTGCATTCAGTGCGAACAAGAGGTGACCGAGACGTGTAACCAATGGCACCCCATACCATCACGCCGGGTGATACGCCAGAATGGCGATGACAAATACATGCTTCCAATGTGCGTTCACCGCGATGTCGCCAAACACGCATGCGACCATCATGATGCTGTAAACAGAACCTGGATTCATCCGAAAAAATGACGTTTTGCCATTCGTGCACCCAGGTTTGTCGTCGAGTACACCATCACAGGCGCTCCTGTCTGTGATGCAGCGTCAAGGGTAACCGCAACCACGGTCTCCGACCTCATAGTCCACGCTGCTGCAAACGTCGTCGAACTGTTCGTGCAGATGGTTGTTGTCTTGCAAACGTCCCCATCTGTTGACTCTGGGATCGAGATGTGGCTGCACGATCCGTTACAGCCAAGCGGATAAGATGCCTGTCATCTCGACTGCCAGTGATACGAGGCCGTTGGGATCCAGCACGGCGTTCCGTATTACCCTCGTGAACCCACCGATTCCATATTCTGATAACAGTCATTGGATCTCGACCAACGCGAGCAGCAATGTCGCGATACGATAAACAGCAAGCGCGATAGGCCACAATCCGACCATTATCAAAGTCGGAAACGTGATGGTACGCATTTCTTCTTTTTACACGAAGCATCACAACAACGTTTCACCAGGCAACGCCGGTCAACTGCTGTTTGTGTATGAGAAATCGGTTGGAAACTTTCCTCATGTCGGCACGTTGCAGGTGTCGCCACCGGTACCAGCCTTGTGTGAATGCTCTGTAAAGCTAATCGTTTGCATATCACTGCATCTTCTTCCTGTCGGTTAAATTTCGTGTCTGTAACACGTCATCTTTGTGGTGTAGCAATTTTAATGGCCAGTAGTGCATTAGTGGATTAAATTGATAAATACGTCTCACTTCCGTTCTGAAATGCTGCCGTTTAAGGTTAATTAGTCCCTGTCACAAATTTTCCCTTTCTCAGCAGAACGATGATCGTGTTTAGTGATCCTGACGTTACTCATATTAAATGATTCTGACAGACTGCTCAAAATCTGCGTAGATTCTGGTACTCAGTCTTCTGGGTTGTCTTAGTTGAGCAGAAAACGAGTATATGATGTTCACGTATGAAGACAGGAACTTTGTGGTTTGGAATGCATAAACATATATGATGTAGAGACGTTTCGCCCCAAGGTGACTGTTGTAGCACAAAGACACAATAGTGTGGGTATTTCACATTGACCTACATGAGACAAATGTTCGAGTATCAAACGAAGTTCACTCACCGAAGACGGCGAAGTTCACGCACCGAGGCGTCGCACACCCGTCTCCTCAGAAGTGGTTGGAGCCCACTGAGCATCTGGGACAGTTGCCGCAACCCTGTTTCAAACAATTATTCCTTGAAAAGTAAACTAGATTTCACAATTGCAGAAAGTTACATAACGGCGAATGTTCACTGACTCTACTTCCAAGATGACGTATTCGTAGCTGAAAGACCGCTCCTTCTTACGCCACCTCATTCTTTTCTGCCTTGCCGTTTTTTCGCATGCCCTGCCGCGTTTGCTGTAAATACGGGAGCACCTAAGGTTTCTGATAACCTGCAGTTTAGAATTATTAAGAAGAATCTCTTCTATGTTCACCAGGTCGCACGAAACATCACGATTGTGAGCAACAAATACTCCGGAGGGACGGTTTACAATGTG